>NC_054471.1:51623107-51933015 GCF_017639515.1 Carcharodon carcharias | reverse complement strand
AAGCGGTAGGGGCCAGGGAACTGGAAATTGTTGATGTGACGTAAGGTGTCAGAGGAATCACGGATGTAGGTGGGAAGGGACTGGACAAGGGGAGAGAGAAGGGAGTCAAGATAACGAGAAATGAGTTCTGTGGGGCAGGAGCAAGCTGAGACGATCGGTCTACCGGGGCAGTTCTGTTTGTGGATTTTGGGTAGGAGATAGAAGCGGGCCGTCCGAGGTTGGGCAACTATCAGGTTGGAAGCTGTGGGAGGGAGATCCCCAGAGGAGATGAGGTCAGTGACAGTCCTGGAAACAGTGGCTTGATGTTCAGTGGTGGGGTCATGGTCCAGGGAGAGGTAGGAGGATGTGTCTGCGAGTTGACGCTCAGCCTCCGCGTGGTAGAGGTCAGTGCGCCAGACAACAACAGCACCACCCTTGTCAGCAGGTTTGATGACAATGTCAGGGTTGGACCTGAGAGAATGGAGTGCAGTAAGTTCAGAGAGAGACAGGTTAGAATGGGTGAGAGGAGCAGAGAAATTGAGACGACTAATGTCGCGCCGACAGTTCTCAATGAAAAGATCGAGAGAAGGTAAGAATCCAGAGGGAGGGGTCCAGGTGGAGGGAGAATATTGAAGATGGTTTGACATGCACTTTCAGCAATGTCATGATGCACATGTGGATCACTCTGGTTGAATTTACTGCATCCTTGCACAGGGAGCCAGAGGTTAACTGTGCTGCACTTCCCTGACTGAGACCAACTAATTCAGTCCAGACAGGAGTTCAAGCCTCAGAACTTCCAAACTTCTGTAAACAGTACTGTAATAGGAATGATATTTACTCACTGAGTCATCAGCAGAGCTCGCCTTTCACCATCCGTCAAATGCTGATTTGTCAGGTCCATACCTTGATGCTTCAACATATTGTACTGTTCCCTAAAAACTGATGCCACAGAGATGTGCAATAAGTGATGATCATGCATTGCTTGCAAGAAATGGGAGAAATCCAAGAGAGAGTCACACCAAGCAGCTGCTGTGCATTTGACAATAATCTGTTACACAATCTAACACAATCTTACATAGTAATTACAGCACACAAACAGGCCACTCAGGCTAGCAGGTCCATGCCCATGTTTATGCTTCATATAAACTACCTCCCGCATCTAACACCAACTATAACTTTCTCCCCCATGTGTTTATCTACCTTTTCTTTAAATACATCTACAATAGCCACCTCAAATACTGTGTTGCAATTTTCACATTCTAAACACTCACAACTAGATGATTCTCCTGAATTCCCTATTGGATTTATTGGTAACTATCTTAAACTTATGGCCCTAATTTGGGCCTGCCCTACAAATGGAAACATCTTCTCTTTGTCAGTCCTATTAAATGCTTTCATAATCTTGAAGCCCTCCCAACCCTAGCCTCTATCTGGAAAAGAGAAAACTAAGGGGAGACCACAGAGAGGTCTTCAAAATTAAGACTGCAAAGTGCTTAATCAAAAGATGAGGTGATGTTCCTTGAGCTTTTGTGGAGCTTCATTTTGCGTGTGCAGAAGGCCAAGGACAGAGAGGTCAGAGTAGGAGTGGGATGGAGAAGTTCAGCGTCACATTTATCGATGAATAGCAGTTTTCACCCAATCTTTATTTGGTCTTCCCACTGTAGAGGAGGCTGCATTGTGTGCAGTGACTAAATATATACAATTGAAAGAAATGCAAGTAAATCACAGTTTTTCCTGGGAAGGAGAGCTGAGACCCTGGATGAACAGGGAGATGGTGAAAAGGCAGGTGTTGTATCTCCTGGGGGTGATGGAAGAGGACAGGAAACAGACCTTTTGCAATGTTGAAAGGGGAGGAGAAGGGAAGATTTGTTTGGTGATGGCATCACATTGGAGGCATAAATGGCAGAGGGTGATCTGTTGTAGCGGCTGATTGGGTGGAAGGTGAGGACAAGGGGGCCCTATCATAGTTCTTGGATTGAGGGGAAGGGAGGGGCATAAATATAAGATAGCCATTAACAAATAAATAAAGAATTCTAGAGGAATTCCTTTACATTGAGAGTGATATCTGGAACTTGCTGCCATATGGAGTGTTTGAAGCAGACATAATTGCTGCCTATAATGGAAGCTTGATGCTTAAATGAAGGAGAAGAGAAGACATGGTAGAAAGGGGTAATTAGAATGGGAGGAACCTTGTGTCGTGTATAAGCCTGTTGGGCCAAATGGCCTCTTTCTATATTGTAAATTCCATGCAAACCTAAAAAAGGTAATTGGCACCAGGAACAGATGGATTCTTTGCCTGTTTGACTGAAATCAGAAGCTCATCATGTGGGAAATCACATAGTTAACCACTGCCAGTCACATTATACATCATAGTTTCAGCTCATTGCACTTAAATGTTACCACAAGAGAACAGTTCTATGTCAGCACAGAATGAAGTCTGGTGAAGAAAATATTAACAAGGATGATACCTGAACTGAAAGGCTATACCTATCAGGAAAGACTGAACAGGCAGTGGCTCTTTTTTTCCCAGAAAGGGGAAGGCTGAGGGGTGACCCTAATCGAAATCTATTAAAAATTATGAAGATGTTTGAAAAGTTAGATTTAGAGATGTTTTCATTTGAAGGGGAGCTCCAAACTAGGGGCCATAAATCTAAGAAAGTCACCAGTTAATCCAATTGAGAATTCAAGAGAAACATCTTCACCCAAAGAGCGGTAAGAAAGTGGAACTTGCTACCACAAGGAGTAGTTGAGATGAATAGCATAGATGCATTTAACAGGAAGTTACATAAGCATATGAGGGAGTACAGAATGGAAGGGTATGCTAATATGGTTGATAAAGAGGAGACTCGTTTGGAGTATAAATGCCGACAAAGACCAGTTTGACCAGAATGGCCTGTTTCCGTGCTATAGGTTCTATGTAACTAACTCTGTGTAACTATGTGACACATGGTCAACTGTACACCACAATCCCTCAAATATGAAGCAACAATGATTCATCAAGCAATTACCCTATGTGGTAAATTCCAGTAAAAATACCAATGTTACCTTCATTGATGATTCATTGGTCGGTGATCATAACGTGTGGTACCTGAGTTCGCTGATCTTAGTCACAATATCAACTGCTGTGGTAGTATTAACTTTGCTTAACATTGGTTTCTGTGTCCTCAGGCAAAGGAGGGGAAAAATGCATAAACCAGCAATCTTGCTGCTTACATCCCTGCTGCAGAAGTGTATGTGGATCTCTGTGGGGTAGGTGTTACGGGCTCTTCCAATGTCAGATAGTTGTAGGCAGTTAAGGAAAAACTAGCAGGGAACCGATTCCTTACTGCCGAATATCACTTCTGGGATCTTTCTGCTGGAAGTGATGTTGTTTATATGATACATCTACTCACATATGGGTGGGTGTGTTACAATAAGGTGCAAATGATGAAATAAGACTTGGAGACATTTCCTGTCACTCCTGGTGTCCTGCATGACTAGGGGATGCAGAGAGGGGTTTAAAACGAAAATGACAACTTTACTTAATGTAATTAATCAGAGAGTGATTGAATGCTTTAGCTAATGTGAAAAATTCAAGAGAATGTTTTTTAAATTCACAATTCAGGACCAGTAAGATCAGCGGCATTGTGCTTCAGCAAAACTACATGATTCCAGAAGAGGTGAGGAGCTTATGCATCATAATTATATAGAACAGGTTGAATGAATCAGAGGGTATTCACCTGTCCATCATTGTTCAAATATTCACATGTACCGATGACAGACTATGATGACTATGATTAATATCTTCGCTCACAAGTGTGTCTCTCCTCTTAAGGATGACAATGCCATCTGTCAAAGCTGAAAAGAACATTTTCAAACACTCCTCAACTGTGAATCCACACCACAGCGGCAACTGATACTCTCCAAGCTATCTGTGATGGAATCCATGGGTGAAGCACCATCAGTGGGAGAGCTGCAACATGCAGTCATTTCACTGAAAAACAACAAAGCATCTGGTCTCGATGGTATTCCAGCTAAGATCTTCAAAGCTGATGGGCCTTTGCTCACATCAAGACTCCGTGCAAAAACTCAGGAACCCAAGAACTCACCCTTTACTTAAGGAATGCGAGAATTGTAACTATCTTCAAGAAGGGGGATAAATCATGCTGTGGAAACTATCAAGGTATTTCCCTCTGGTCATAGCAAGAAAATTTTTGATGTGCATTCTCCTGAATTGCCTACTTCCAACAGCTAAGGAAATCCTCCCAGAGACACAGCATGGTTTTAGACCTTCCAGACTCCAACATTGTCTTTGTTGCCAGACACATCCAAGAAAAATGTTGAGGACCATGCCAGGAACTCTTCATTGCGTTCATCGAACTGACCAAAGCATTTGACTCAGTAAATCATGAGGCTCTGTGGATTGTACTCCAAAGACTGGAATGTCCAAGAAAATTCATCACAATTGGCAATTGCTTCATGGTGATATGACTGCAGCTGTCATGAATGGGAAATCTGAACCAGACATCTTCAAAATCCAGACTGGTGTCAAGCAACGCTGTGTGATAACCTCATACTGTTTACAATCTACCTGACAGTGGCTATTCACCTCATCAACAATCAATTGCCCTCTGGTATCAGTATTAAATGCCAGCTAGTTGGGAAACTCTTTAACCTCAGTTTCATCCAAGCCAAACTAAACTGACCACCATAGACATACATGATCCAGAGTTTGCAGCTGGCTGCAGTGTCATTACCCATTCTGCACCAGATTTGCAAGTCACTCTTGGTATCTTTATCTGCACACAAGAGACTCAGCCTGAACTTGAATGTTGCCAAAACAAAATCTAGCCAAATATTCCACCTCTCACAGATGTTGAAGGAGAGACTCTGGAATATGTTGAGCACTTCTCATACTTTGGCAGCTGCCTCTCTCAAAAGGCCACCATTGTTGAGGAGATCCAACACTGGATTGGCTGCACCAGCTTAGCCTTCTACAAACTACAGCAGCAAGTGTTAAAGACCTCCACAAGTCAACAAAAGTCCTAGTGTACAGAGTAGATGTCATCACCACATTCGTGCAGTGAGACCTGGATTGTGTATCACGTAAGATACATAACAGCACTGGAGAAATTCCATCAGCAATGGCTCTGACGCATCCATTGGATTCAATGGGAGAACGACCAGACAAATGCTGGTGTCCTTCTTGAAGAAGGCTCCACAAGCATTCAGGCAAAATTCCTGCAAAATCAACCATGCTGGACTGGACACTATGTCCTGATGGTCAAAAGGTGCCTTCCCCACCAGGTCCTGTTTTCTCAGCTCTCAGGCAGCCAGCGTTCCAGGGAGGATAAAGAAAAGGCTTCAAAGGCACTCTGAATCTCTTCTTGAAGTGTAGCAGCATTGACATTAATGACTGGGAGGAGCTTGCTAGCCAATCGTTCAAAATGATAACAGCTTGTCCATAAAACTGCTTCATGTTTGAGTCCAAATGCCTTAATGGCAAGGCATAGCGATGGCAGTGAAGGAAAGAAAAGGAAGCAAACCCTGCACTCCCGATCCCACTACCTCATGGGATATCCTGCCCCATGTGCCCAAAGATCTGTGGGTTGAAAATCAGCTTGTTCAGTCACATGAAGGCCCATGGCAGAAACTCATGACACTGAATAGACATCATCCTCAAATCGAGGGTCAGCTGTCGACAACAGGTCTTTACTATGTTTGCAACTTAAATCACTGACTGTTGTTATCTGATGCTGAATTTCTGGGCTTCTTCACACAATGTTTCCTTACTACCTAAACTCACCATTAAATGGATGAGTAAACATAAGTAAAGAATTGAGAATACATATTTTTGACCAGAAAAAAACAATAAAATGTGAAACACATTGCTTTCAATTGCTATTTTCAGTTCACTTCAAGCTCAAATTTCCCATCTTAATGCCTTACACCAGCAAAATCAAGCCTGCAGCCTTAGACAGGATTCCTCTTGCAGTGACATAGTTATTTTCTCCAGTCATGTGAGGGTATAAGTAATTAAATATTTTTCTTCTTGTGCACTTATATCTTCTCCATTCCTTCCTTAATGGTATAGACCAGGAATCTGCAACCTGTGGATCTGGAACAGCAGGCAGCTCATTACAGACTCATGTGGCCCCCAACCTTGCTTAATCAAACCCATTTTGATGGTAATTAAATGACTTGTTTAGTTCTTTGAATTTTTATCAACTTGGGAGAAAATATAATTCAATTACCCAATCTTTAAACTGTTGTTGAAATATGTCTCTGCCCTGTTTTTCATTATTCTTGGCATCTGAGAATTATAGCTCTTAATTGTGTTTTTTGACTAAACTGAAAAAAATGGCTCTTCTTGTTGTTAAAGTTGCTGATCCCTGGTATAACCTGATGCTGAGCTTGAGTCTAACGGAAGACAGACACTCTCCAGTATCCTTACCTAAATAGTTATTCATTGTATGTAAGCCCAGATAGCGACTGTCGGTAGAGTGCTCAGCCAGGGTGGAGAGGGAAGGGATTGCGGGTTGCAAAACTAGTCGGTCCTGATTCTGTCCTAGCCCAACATCTATATATACACACTTTTCAGCACTGGAAGGATAACAAACTCCTACCACCCTCTCACTTAAAAAGACAAGGAGCTAACATTTTGACTGGTTTTATCAACTGGGACATCAGTGGCATCCTCAAATAATGAATATATTTTTCTTTATTTAACAGTTTTTTAGTTGTATAATTTGTCTGGGCATGTAAATTACCAGGTATAACATTTACTTGCCTCTGTCCCATAACTGCCTCTGGTTCTAGTTAGGTTTAGATTCTTCCTCTCTGTCCTCTCTGTTCCTGATGGCATTAAACCCTTAATAGGATACTGTTCCACAAGTGTCTGGTTCCTTCAGGAACCCCACTTAAGAGTCCATACCACATATATAAACCTGGGCAGTAACTGATGGCAGGCAAAGGGGTGCTGCTTTGGGGGCGGTTGGTGGGGGTGGCTGGTGGTGTTGGTGGGGACGGGGTGACATCTTGGTGGCAAAACAATCAAAACCAAAGTTGCCCTTAATCAGTCTTCACCATATGTAGACAAGGGTGATCATTGAATCACATTCAGGAACAGGATTCCTGGTCCCCTTTCCTGTGTCTGCCCAGGACTTGAAAAACAGTTGGTTCATGTGAAGTGATGTTTACCAAGTGCATAACAAGTTTATAGTAGGTTTCATACTTACCCACCGAACTATCAGAGAAGGCCTATTATGTTTTATATATCATTTACATGTGGTATTGTGCACTGTGCAAAGAATTCATTATCATCTCAACTGACTAATTAACAGATCCACCAAATTGAATTGACTCTCTCCTCTGTAGATTGAGGAACTTTGCAAAAGTAATTTGGAATTATGAATTTTCTATTGGCAATTATTTTTAAACAATCATCCTATACAGAAATTTGCACATAAAGAGTTAAAGTGAATCTGGTTTATTAATGCTATAGTTTACTAACTTGTATCATTTACACCTCTTTTACTAAACAATGAATAAACTTGGAACATTATCCAATTCTAGAACTTCATGACTTTCAGCTTTTGAACTAAGGAATTTGGGTTTAATTGAGCCCCGAATCAATGTTAACAGCTATAAATGTAACCCCTAAAGCTATAGATGACTTTGCAAAATTATTGCACATAGTCTCTCCCATATAGATGCTCTTCATGGCATTAACTGCTAACTATTCTACAATTTATCAATGAACTAATGAAGACCCCACTGGAATAAGTGCATCAAAAGAGGAAGATCCCTTTTCCCAACAGTATCCAGGTGTTCAGATAGACCAGCACAGGATGCAGGGCAGGAGATAGACAGCAGCATCACTGCAGGAATCATAACTGCACAAAGTTTGCCAACCTCACCATGCTACCCAACGTGGAGCATACATTGTTACTTTTATTGGTTTTAATATCAATTACACAAAGGATGCTGAAGACCAGAAGAGATTAAACATTTGGTGCCCAACAAGCAATACTCAGAGTGTCAGCGGCACCTGTTCTGTCACAGTTGTACCCCTGCAGTGGGCTTGACAACTCTCAGGACTAGCCTGTGCATTCAGCACATGTCAGACACTTGACTGTTCCCAATTTTTTTTTTTTTAAGTCACCAAATGTAACTGTAAATGTTAGAGGAGAAAAATCTGAGATTATTTCTCTTTATATAACTGCAGATGTTGTACAAATGCATCTTGAATTAGAACATGCTGATTCAAATCAGGGAGTTCTGTTCAAGGCAGCAAAAATAGGGTTGCAGCTGTTCTCAGTGGACTCTCTCTGCCCTGGCCTCCTGGACTCACCACCCTGTCACTTCACCCCTCCCGCACAATCCTCCATCCAACACCATCACTCCAAATGCATAGCTTTTTGCTACAAATTATTGCTCTGATAATCAATAGCTTGTGTGACAGATGTTTGGATGAGTGACAAGGTATTACAGCATTGTTCAACAATTGTTCAATCAGTTACCATCACAGATATAATTGGACTCAGTGCCTCTGACTTGGGAGAGGTGGGCACATGGTGGGGGGAAATCACACAGGGTGCCTGCTTCTTATCACTATCCAGGGATACTGGACATGGCAATGTGTGGAGATACATACTCCTTCATGGGTGAATAAGCTTCTGGCAGTCACTGTCCAAAGTCAAGCGTGAAGAGCATTTCCATCAGCATGGCACAGAAACTCTGCCATTACCCTGGGGACCAGACGACAAAAGTAATCGGCACCTTCTGGTGAGGAGGGGAGATAAAGGGGAGGGAAAAAAATGACCAAGTTAAAGGCCATAAGTCTTCAAATGGTATGCACCGCCCAAACTTCACTCTTGTGATTTATCATGAGCACCCCACAATAGAATGCAGGTAGTGGTCAAATATTTTGATGCAGGTTGACAGGCAATATATTCTTAGGTCCCAATCTTAGTGGTGCTCTTGAGGAAGCTGCAGAGCAGTACTGCAGTGCTTCACCAACTGAACATCATCTAATAGCTGGTAGTACAGTGACATTGACAGTCATCAATAATGCCTTCTTCACTCATGACTCAGGACATTACTGGCTGAAAGAAATGAAAGTGAAGAGAAAGTGTCTTTCTTTGTTTAATTCTCTTTCTTCTCAGTACTCCTGAAGTTTTTGAGTCTTGCTGGGTTGTCTTATGAGTCTACAGCAAGCATAGGATCTGTTTAATGCCTATCAAGCACCTTAACAGCCCTAATAATTGGGATTAAAGCGGTTATGCCCATTAAAACAATGTTGGAGAGTGGAGGAACAGCAGACATTATGTTAGTCTCACGCACTAGGCAAATGTGTTTCACAAACTGTACCATAAAACATTTGTCAATGAAGTGCTGGTTCACCAACACCAAATGTTCACATTGTGGGTTTTGCAACAGCTAATACTTGCTTACTTTGCACAAGATGGCACAATGGCTAGGATTTTCCACTCCTGTTCTTGATTGGTCTGTAAAAGTCAGTGTCGCTGGTGAATCCCAGGCAGTGTATGAGTGCTTGTGCATGTATGGAAAGTCAATGTGGTAACACAAAAGACAATGTAGTGATACAAATGTAGCAGAGGGCAACTAATCATATGGTTCCTTTTAGCCATTTACAATTGTGCTCATGCCTTTTCATTCCTGTAAGGCATGAGCACAATTGTAAATGGCTAAAAGGAACCATATGAGCAGTTGCAGGGTTGTTATTGTTGAAAAGAAGGCGTGTTTCTACCTATACAAAAAGTGCAATCTACGTGCCATAATATACATCATAGTAATCTTGATATCAATCTACTTGTTACAGATCAAACGCTTACAGAAAGTAACAGCACAAGGAGGAAGTAGTGAATCTAAGAAACTCCTGCAGCCCTAGCAAGGGTTCACACTTGATTTTATTGTGTCACTGCAATTGCCCTCTCCCTGAGGTAATTGCCACACTGCTACCTTAGTTATTAAATTTCTCCACCAGGCTAGTATCTTCAGCAGTGGGTGTTAAACCAAAAATGTAGTGAAGAAATTAGCCCCAAGGTAACTCTGCATAGACAAAAAATTAAATCTTCCTCATTCTTATGGCCCAGCATCAAGCACCCAGTTGGCTTACCCACTCACCATCTAAATCTTAAAACATATTTTAAGCTTGCTTTCCATCCTTAATAAAGCTATTTGTTTTTACCATGTTTTTCTTTCTACCCATTCCATTTTATTTAATTTTCCCTTCCCAACTTTTTCATTTCCAGCATAGCTAATTGGATCTTTTCATGAGCTCTAGACTACTGTATCTTATACCAATACAACTGATCAAACGAAGACCACATGCTTTGAGACTATAAAGAAGAATTTATGAGCAAACAATCTATAAAACAAAACAGTGGTGTCCTAAGATGAGGAAATCCATTTTGTGGTGCTAGGGCCACTTGTGGTCTCTGAACCCTTTCAAACCGGCCCTTGTCATCCAAGGAGCATTTATAAAATTTTTCATGGACTTGCTGGCTAGACCAGCCTTTTTGCCCATCCCTAATTGCCTTTGAGAAGATGATGGTGATCCGCCTTCTTGAACTGCTGCAGGCTATCTGGTGTAGGAACACCCAGTGCTGTTGGGAAGGGTGTTCCAGGTTTTTAATGCAGCAACACTGAAGGAACAGTGATATATTTCCAAGTCAGGGTGGTGCGTGGCTTGGGGGGATCTTGCAGGTGTTGGAGTTCCCATGCGTCTTGTTCTTTTGTCCTTTAGGTGCTCAGAGACTTAAACAACCTACAGCAGGCACCTCAAAGCACTAGAGAAGCACCAACCAGCGTTGCCTTTGCAAGATCATCCAAATCCAGTAGCAAGAAAGACGGTCCAACAGCAGCCTCATCTTGTAAGCCAACATGCTCAGCATCAATCAAAGCCAGCTCCACTGGGCAGAACATGTCATTCCTGTGCCTTACACCAGACTCATGAAGCAACTGGTCTACCTGGAACTCGGTTGCTGCAAGGAGGCTCCCAGGAGCACAGCAGTAACACTTTAGGGATGTCCTTAAAGCATCCCTGAAGAGGCCAAACATCCCCCTTGTCTCATTGGAATCCCTGGACTGTGACTGACTAAAATGGAAAAGGTTCATTCGGGAAGGCACTGAACACATCATGAGATTTTTGTCAGGAACACGCAAAGCAAAGTCGAGGTGTTGAAGAGAGCGCACAAACCTCCAAACAATTCACCTACCTGACCCTTCAAGTACCCCCTGCCCCGCATGCCTACAGGTCATGCATTGGACGTATCAGCCATCTCAGGACCCATCAAACTGGAATGGAAGCAAGCCACCTTCGATCTTGAGGGACTGCCTGAGAAGAAGAAGGTGGTAGATGTCATGGGTTTGCAAGGTGTTGTCAGAGGTTTGGTGAGTTGCTTCAGTGCATCCCAGAGATGGTACGCACAGCTGCAACTGTACCATGACGTTGGAAGGAGCAAATGTTTAAGCTAGTGGATGGGGTGCCGAACAAGTGCTGATCAAGCCTTGTCCTGGATGGTATTGAGCTTCTTGAGTGTTGTGGGAGCTGCACTCATCCAGGCAAGTGGATATTATTCCATCACACTCCTGACTTGTGCATTTTAGATGATGGACAGGCTTTGGGGAGTCAGAAGTTGAGTTATACACTGCAGAACTCCCAGCCTCTGACCTGCTCCTCTAGCCACAGTATTTATATGCCAGGTCCAGTTAAGGACTGGAATGGTTTGGATTCCCCTGTCCTGAGCTTATTTCCCTCAGCAGCAACTGATGCGAACTGAACGAACTGGACTAGTTTCTGTTGCATGTCCTGCACTACCTGCTGTCCAAGCACAAATCTTGCTTACCCTTCCAGAAAACCTGGTTTGTTTCTGCTGCATAATTTTTTAAAACAAAAAATGAAAGAAAGCAAGAGGTGGTGAAACAAACTTGTAGATATCCCTGACAGTGCAGTAGAATTTCCTCTGCTGTGTCCTCTTCCCTCACAAATTGCTTCTGCTCAAAAGTACAGATAATTATAGCTTACAAACTGAGCCAGCACATCTGTTTGGTCAACATGTGAAACTTGGCTGCTGTGAATCTAGTAACACATCCATTCTTTGATGTTTTATGGAATAAAATTCATTTAGATTTGTTATTCTTCCCTAAAGGGTTTAGGCTTTGCTTGTCTGTATGAGGGCTGTGTGTTAATCATGTAGCTTTAATTCCAATTCTCAGAAATGCTTTAATGTAACCCGACCTATCCCTGTTACACTGAGAGCTTTGCAAGAAAATATTTACTGTGTCGGCTGGAAATTTTCAGATGCTTTCATGTACGTTCAACTGCGAAGAAGAATGGTGCTAAAGTGCAAACCCTTGACCTATCAGCATCATTGTTCCACTCTTCCTTTACCAGTGTGTTGCCAACATCCAGGGGCCTGCTGAAAAGGACTATTTTGTCTGCTGATTGTAAGGGTCTTCTGTCAAATGGGTTTAAGCAACTATATTTCAGTACCTTGTGAATAGTGGGCCAGAGGTATAGAATTGACATATTTCCCCACAAATGTCTGTACGATAGAGGTTCAGTAGCCTAATTGTTATGTTACTGGACTATTTACCCAAAGGTCTGGAGTAATAAGCCAGCAAATATGAGTTTAAATGAAGAGTGCAGGAGGGCATTCCAGGAGCAGCACCAGGCATATCTAAAAATGAGATGTCAGCCTGGTGGAGCTACAACACAGGACTACTTGCGTGCCAAACAGCATTACCAGCAAGTGATAGGGCTAAGCAATCCCAAAACTAATGGATCAGATCTAAGCTCCATGGTCTTGCCACATCCAGTTGTGAATGGGCAATTAAACAATTCACTGGAGGAGCAGGCTCCACAAATATCCCCATCCTCAATGATGGAGGAGCCCAGCACGTCAGTGCGAAAGATAAGGCTGAAGCATTTGCAACAATCTTCAGCCAGAAGTGCCAAGTGGATGATCCATCTCGGCTTCCTCTGGAGGTCCCCAGCATCATAGATGCCAGACTCAAGCCAATTTGATTCACTCCTTGTGATATCAGGAAGCAACTGAACGCATTGGATACTGCAAAGGCTATGGGCCCTGACAATATTCCGGCAATAGCACTGATGACTTGTGCTCCAGAGCTTCCACAACCCCTAGACAATCTATTCCAGTACAGTCACAATACTGGCATCTGCCCGGCAATGTGGAAAAATGCCCAGCTATGTCCTGTATACAAAAAGCAGGACAAATCCAACCCAGCCAATTACCACCCCATCAGTCTACTCTCCAAGATCAGTAAAGTAATGGAATGGGTCATCAACAGTGCTATTAAGCAGCTCTTGCTTAGCAATAACCTGCTCACTGATGCTCAGTTTGGGTTCCACCAGGACCACTCAGCTCCTGACCTCTTACAGCCTTGGTTAAAACATGGACAAAAGAGCTGAACTCCCGGGGTGAGGTGAGAGTGACTGCCCTTGACATTGAGGCAGTATTTGACCGAGTGTGGCAAGAAGGAGCCCGGGCAAAACTGGCATCAATGGGAACCAGGGGGAAAACTCTCTGCTGGTTGGAGTTATACCTAGAACAAAGGAAGATGGTTGTGGCTGTTGGAAGTCAATCATTTCAGTTCCAGGATATCACTGCATGAGCTCCTCAGGGTTGTGTCCTAGGCCCAACCATCTTCAGCTACTT
Source organism: Carcharodon carcharias (assembly GCF_017639515.1). Classification (NCBI taxonomy): domain Eukaryota; kingdom Metazoa; phylum Chordata; class Chondrichthyes; order Lamniformes; family Lamnidae; genus Carcharodon; species Carcharodon carcharias. The sequence goes on along the minus strand of NC_054471.1, from coordinate 51,919,348 downwards.
CATCAATGACCTTCCTTCCATCATAAGGTCAGAAGTGGGAATGTTCACTGATGATTGCACAATGTTCAGCACCATTTGCAACTCCTCAGATACTGAAGCAGTCCATGTCCAAATGCAGCAAGACCTGGACAATATCCAGGCTTGGGCTGACAAGTAGTAAGTAACATTCGCACCTCATAAGTGCCAGGCAATGAACAACTTCAAGAAGAGAGAATCTAACCATCATCCCTTGATATTCAAGGGCATTACCATCACTGAATCCCCCACTATCAACATCCTGGGGGTTACCATTGATCAGAAATTGAGCTGGGCCAGCCATATAAATACTGTGGCTACAAGAGCAGGTCAGGGCCTGGGAATTCTGTGGCGAGTAAATCACTTCCTGACTCCCCAAAGCCTATCCACCATCTACAAGGCACAAGTCAAAAGTATGCTGGAATACTCTCCACTTGCCTGAATGAGTGCAGTTCCAACAACACTCAAGAAGTTTGACACCATCCAGGGCAAAGTAGCCCACATGATTGGCAACCATCCATAAACATTCACTCCCTCACCACTGATGCACAGTGGCAGCAGTGTATACCATCTACATGATGCACTGCAGAAACTCACCAAAGCTCCTGAGAAAGCACTTTCCAAACCCATGACTATCCCCATCTAGAAGGACAAGGGCAGCAGATGCATGGGAACACCACCACCTGGAAGTTCCCCTCCAAGCACCACACCATCCTGACTTGGAAATATATCACCATTCCTTCACTGCCGCTGGGTCAAAATCCTGGAACTCCCTTCCTAACAGCACTGTGGGTGTACCTACACCACATGGACTGCAGCGGTTTAAGGAGGCAGCTCACCACCACCTTCTGAAGGGCAATTAGTACGGGCAATAAATGCTGACCTGGCCAGTGATGTACACATCCCATAATTGAATTTAAAATAGTCCCACTATGGTAGTTTGCTAATTTAATTCATTCGAGAAAATCAGGAAAGAAACAGCAGTTATTAGTAAAAAGTGGCCATGAAGCTATTGGATTATTGTAAAAACAAATCATTGGTTCATTAATCTTCCCTTGAATGTGGTTAACTTTAAACTGTCCTTTCAAATGATGAAGAAACACGTTTCTATGCACAGGAAGTGTATACAAATATAAGATTTTACATATACCGATCGTCAGTCTCACTATTCTTTGAACACTTGGAGTCAAGGCAAAGCATACTTTTCAAATGAAGTAGAGTGAGAGGGTTATTGGCTCACACATTCACACAGAATTTACAATTATATATTCTGGCCTTAAGTATATGTAATACAAGCTGAGGAGGTGAAGAATCACAAAATTGAGGCATTACAGTGTTACTGCTGACAAAACAGTGTAATTAAAAGCAGCAAATTTACCTAGACAGTTTCCATTATACTCAGTCCATGAGGTGCTAATCACTTTAAAAAAAGCCAGCTCAACTAGACAGGACATGTTCATATGCCTGACATTGCTGAAGCAGCTCCTTTAATCGAAACTTGGTGTGGCAGGAGACTCTCAGAAGTACAGCTTTAGGGATGACCTTAAAGATCCCTGAAGAGGAGACATAGGCTTGTGACCGACCAAAATGGAGAGGTCTCATTCGGGAAGGCATGGACACACTGAGAAGCTTCATTGGGAATGTGAAGAGGCAAAGTTGAGGCTTCAGAGGGAGAACACAAACTTCCAAACCACCTTTTTTATCGAACTCTTCAAATACCACCTGCCCCACATGAGGCAGTTTGTAGGTTGCACATTGGACTTATCAGCCATCTCAGAACCCATCGAACCAGAGTGGAAGCAAGTCATCCTTGATCTCAAGGGACTGCCTAAGAAGATATGCAGTCTTGGTCAATTTATAATGGAAAAGGTGGCAGAAGGCAAACTTGGACTATAATATATTGCAGATGGATACACTTCAATCTTAGCACATAAATCATTCACAGAGAAAGCCACACTGAATTCAAAATCATGTATGTGTTAGACGTTCCAGAAAATAATTTAGAAACTTTTAGACTACAGCCAACTTAATCCTTAGTTTCAATGATAAAAAATAACAAAAACACCAAAAAGAAAGTATTTAAAATGTAGGCGTGTACATTTGTGAAATGAGGTCCTATTGAGAGCTGTCTCTGACTATGTTTAGCTGTGGATTATTAACAAGTAATGAAGAACAGAGAATGTGAGATCAAAGGTGTAATATCATCATGGACATGTCTTCAGCAGCACTAATTTACAAAATAATCTGCATTCCCACAATAAGGTCATGCTGATAATGTAAACTAAGAAAATAGATGACCAGTCCAGCAGTTGTTACAGAGCCACTAATTTAATCAAGTAACTCTGATAACATCACGAAGCACAATAGGGAGAGTTCAGTGATCTAGTGACCTCAATAAATAGATGAGGTTAAATTACAGTTTTGTAATACACCGGCAATCATTTGTTCACAGTAATGTGATATAATATTACATAATTTGCTTAAATAATGTAACTTTGCTTGGTTGATATACTAAGCACAGCAGAAGTGGTGTGAGGTCAGTGAAAGTGGTTTCTGTATTGACGTCGTTTTCATTTAGATTGTGGGAAATGGCACCAGTTTCTCCTGAATCTGCTTACAAGTCTGCTGGTAGGTTAAGGGTTTCAGCAGAGTAAATACCAGAAGCCAGCTCACAAGAACTGGTTCCCTGCAATCTGTAATTGAAACACTGAAGATATAAAACAACAACGATAATCATGTTTTAGAACGTGAAGATTAGTCATTGCATGTTACTGATTGTCTGATAGGTGCTACATACTGTACTGAGGTTTTTTTTTTGAGTAGATTACAAGCACACCCAGTTTCTTAGGGCAGAATTTTGCCCTTGGCATGTGGGCTCAGCGGGGACAGGCGGGGAAGTCGGGAAGCCGACCTCCGCCTGTGATTGGCACCGCGCTGCGATGTCATGCTGGCGGGTGAAACGCCGGCCGCAATGCTCAGTGCTGCCTGTGCGGGTGGGGGAGGAATGCGAGCCAGGTGAGTTCGACCTTTGCGCAGGCGTGTGAGTGAGCGCTTCATAATCTCCCTGAGGCACAGAGCTGCTTCAGGGAGATACAGTGAAATGAAAAAAAAACATTAGAAAAGTAAGAATGTAATGAGACATGTCCCCTCGTGTGACCCTGTCACATGAGCAAGGGCGTGTTATTAATGAAAAAAATAAAGTTTTTATTTTACTTTTATTTGCTTTTGGAAACCTCAACTTGCCCATGGATGAGATTTCCCAAAAAATGCAAAGGTCACTTGGCCTTTTCGCCTGCCCGACAACTGTTAGGTTGGACAGGCAGCGAAACACTTATCTTAATTGATTACTTAATGGCCTTAACAGGCTTTTTAATTGTCGGCGAGTGCGCTGCCGGCTCCAGCGTGCACCCGCCAACGAACTATCACGCAATTGCTCGTTGACATTGGCACGCTTGGCCGACGTCAATGCACGTCATTTCACGCTCAGTGGATCGGGTGCGTGCCCGCCTGCCGAGCGAAAATTTCTACTTTTGATGTAGCTAAGGGTAAATTCACAGAGATTTGCCATGCTAATAGATTTGCACCTGGCATCCTTCCAATTGTCCACTGTAAAGTCAGCAGAAATTGGAGAAGGAGCATTTACACCTTTTCATTGCAGTTTCTGCCAATTCTTCCATCAAGGTTGTGTTAAGACATCGAAAGACCCCATGGAATTTCTACCCATCGTTCAATCATTATGAATTAAAATGGTGACAGGACAGACAGGTTTAATATCTCATCTAAAGGTCAGCGCTTGGCAATGCAGTGCTCCTTTAGATAATGTGCTCAAATTGTTGGTTCAATGATTGAACCTCCAACCTTCTGAGGCAGAGGTAAGATGGTTATCTCAGAACCAAGGTTGACACCTAATGTAGTGCCACCTCTTATGGGGTCCCTTGCATATCGGAAGATGTAAGAAGAGGTGAGAAGGGAAACAGAATGGAAAGGCTAGAGTGGTGAACTAGATGACTGGTTAAAGAAGAGATCTTTAAGCCTTTTAAATAAAAACACAGGAAGAGAGGTGACAATGTGTAGGGAACTCAGTAGAGAGCTGTAGGTTAAACAGATGGCACCAATGTGAAGCAGGGAGATGAGGAGAATTTCATTTGGGGGATCTGTGTCATTCAGGGGCATAAAGCAGAGAGATCAGCAGGTTGAGTCATAATCTCCTCCACCCCTAATGAACCTGCATGATCTCTAAACTTTTCCAATTCTTGCCTTTTGCACGTTCCCAGTATTCATTGTCCCATCATTGTCAGCCTTGCCTTTAGCTGTCTAAGCCCTAAGCTCTTCTTATCTGAAGCAGCACTGCATTGCTGACCTTTAGATGAGAAGTTAAAGAGTGGCCCTGTCTGTCCTGTCACTGTTTAAATGTGTTAAATGTTGCTTGCATAGCGAATGAATGGGTAGAATTTCCATGGAGTCTTTTGATGCCTTAACATAACTGGAGGAATGCCCAGGTGCAAGTCTGGAGTCCCTTCTCTAAATCTCTCCCCTCTCTCTTCTGCGTTAAGAAGCTCCTTAAAACCTGCCTTTTTGACCAAACTTTTGGGCATCTGTCCTAATACATCATGTCACTTGGTGCCAATTTTTTTTGATAACTTTCCTGTGAAACACCTTGCTACCATAAAGGTGCTGTGTAAATGTAAGTTTTTGTTGTTTTTGGAACAAAGCCATGGAGAGAATTGAGAAAAGAAAGAGAATTTTGCAAGTGACACCCTGGATCATAGAGAGTCAATGGAGAGAACAGGAGTGATGGGCTTACTAATAATTTAAAAAGCAATAATTTAAATTTTTTTCCACAATCAAGGAAAACAGTAGCTTAGTTGAGTTAATATAACAAATAGCAACTTGTTTTTTTTTAAAACAAAGATTTAAATAGACATTAACTATGAGGAGCTCTTAGCACAGAGGTTGCAACATAAGGAATAGGAAAATGTAATAGTCACTATGCCAAGTCATTACAAATAAGACAGTGAACTAACTAAACTGTGAAGAAGGTGGCCTGAAGAACCTTTATGTCATTCAAATGTTCTTACAACAAGATTATAGTAGAGTCAGTCTCTTTCAATTGCATTATGGAAATCATATTGATGTTATGGCAGAGTTATTAGTAGAATTATAAAACACTCTCTTCAGTAATGTCTGTGCATAAGCCATCAAATTTTTTTTCTCTCGAACATGCCAAGATCATGAAATTTAACCAAAAATCTGATGGAAAATGCAGATCCTTTATCATTTCTTTTCACGGTCATCCTATGAAAGCACGGGGCTGGGTTGATTAAATTGGGGCCTGGGTTTATATCCAGCCCAGAGTGATGGTGTGAAACCCCTTTCTTTAATTGCTAGCTGTATGGCTCTTATATGAAATGAGTTTGGATGGTTTCTATATTTTTGTTTAAAATTGTATTCTTTAGTTGTTTTTGGTCTTTCCTCTTCCCCTGTTCTGAAGGCACATGCTTCATGCTGGGTTATATCCTCCTGGTAGTTAGTTGCTACCTGCACTAACAGCGACCAGCTAATTGAGAGTAAACAAGTTGTTGCAGAGGATTTGGAATACTGCTTAAAGTTATATCATGTTTTACTATTCAGTTGCTGCTGGAGGATTGACTGATGGACTTTTGAAACACATCAAAAGGCTTTCTGGGACACTTTGTCATACAATGGCATTGCCTTCGCTGAATCCCCCACTATTAAAATCCTAAGTTACTATTGACCAGATACTGAACTGGACTAGCCATATAAATACTGTAGCTAAAAGAGCAGATCAGAGGCTAAGAATCCTGTACTGTGTAACTCACTTCCTGATTCCCCAAAGCCTGTCCATCATCCACAAGGCACAATTCAGGAGTGTGATGGAATACTCTCCACTTGCCTGGATGAGTGCAACTCCAACAACACTCAAGAAGCTTGACACCATCCAGGACAAAGCAGCCCGCTTGATTGGAACCTTTCCACTAACATTTACTCCCTCACCACTGATGCACAGTGGCAGCAGTGTGTACCATCTACAAGATGCACTGCAGAAACTCACCAAGGCCCCTGACGTAGCACCTTCCAAACCCATAGCCACTAGAAGGGCAAGGGCAGTAGATACATGGGAACACCACCGCATGGAATTTCCCCTCCAAGCCACTCACCATCCTGGCTTGGAAGTATTTCGCTGTTCCTTCACAGTCACTGGGTCAAAATCCTGGAACTCCCTCCCTTACAGCACTGTGGGTGTACCTATACCACAGGGACTGCAGCAGTTCAAGAAGACAGCCCATCACCGCATTCTCAAGGGCAATTAGGATGGGCAATAAATTCTGGCCTAGCCAACACCCACATCCTGTAAATGAATTAAAAAAACACTCCATCAACATTTATTCTGGAAATTCCCTGAACACTTCACTTAAAGGAAGAAGTGATTTTCTGCTTTATAAGAGTCGCCAGAAGAAAAGGAGTGCTTGGACATTGACATCTCACTAGGGGTTCCTCTTAGCCTGCAGGAGGAATGGTAGGAGAACATGAGGCCAGGCAAAGCAACAGCAGCTGCTGTAGGAAAGAGGGGCAGAAGGCACAGGAGGGTAAGGTGAACTCCATCCCTCCTGCAAAAATGGGACATGCTTGGTTTTCTGCAAGCCCTCCACCAGGACCTCCAGTGCAATGTCAAGAACATGTGCACCCTCTCTCTAGATCCATGAGACATCCTTCCATGCTGGCCTCTCTCCCAGCCAGTGCAGTGAACATCCTAAATGGAAGTGCATGAGTGCAGACTACAATATATCTTCTTTCCCTCTTTTGCTCTTTCCTCTTCCCATACCTAGTGGCATATGAGACAGACAAATTGCATACTTATGTCTGTTTCCCTAGCTAGTTTTTACCTTGAAGGAGTCACTAGCCTTTTGCTAAAGCTACATATATAACTCTTGGAAAATTGAATCTAAACAGCTTTTGAATGCTGGACCTGCAGTCATTGATTTCAGTGTCTGCAGGCATGTTTAAATCATCATAATCATCAGTTAGCCTGAAAACTACGTGCTAAGTCCATGCTTTCAATCAGGCATTCCTTATTAGCATAGTACTCATTTAGCGCCTGTTTTCACCCTTTGGTCAAAATAACCCCCTCCAAGTGTTCACAAGGGAAGATTAGAACTACATGTTCCAACTGATATTAATGACTTTTTCATATAAATGAGATTATTTATTAATGGTTTGAATGAAGGAATAGAGGTTTGTATATCCTAAATTGAAGATGGCACTAAATTAGGAGGGACAGGAAGTAGTGCTAATGGGAGAAGGTAGTTACGAAGGTACTATGGACAAAACAATGCCAACTGGAGCTGAGTGAGAGAAAATGAGAGGTCCTTGGATCCAAAAACGACAAATCAGAATATTTTCCACATGGTGTGAAATTAGAAACAGTAAAGGATCAAAAAGAGTTGGGAATCCCAAGTACAAAAACCATTAAAAGCCAATAGCGAGGTACAAAAAGCATTCAAAAAACCTTGGAGTGGGTGGTGCAGTGCAGATTCACCAGAATAATAGCGGGGTTTACAGGGTTATATGATGAGAACAATTTGCATAAACCTGGCTTGCCTTGAGGGCTGATCAGGTTGAGGTATTTAAAATATTAAAAGGATTCGGTTTGGTAAGCTTGTGGAAAATATTTCCTCCGGTGGTGGCATCAAGAATTGAAGACATCAGTCTAAATTTAGAACCAGACACTTCAGGAGCAAAATCAGGAAGCACTTTCTCAGACAAAGAGTAGTAGAAAGTGGAACTCTTCCTTCTAAAAGACTGTGGACACTAGGACAACTGAAGCTTTCAAAACTGAGACAAGTGGAGTTGACATGTAGGCCAGCCATGATCTAACTGAATGGCAGGGCAGGTTTACAGAGCTGAATGGCCTATTTCTGTTTTTAATATCCCTATTAAATAAATTGGGTAAATATAAAACTAAGAAATCCCTGGTCGACTGACAATCATTCTAAGGGAGTTACAGCACAGTGGGAGGACACCAGAAGGTTGGAAACAGGCTAATATGGTCTCCATATTCAAAAAAGATGATGAAACAGATAGAGTAAACAATGGTCCCAGTAACGTTACTTCCATTTCATGAGAAATAATGGAATTGATTATCAAGAGGTTAACGTGAAGGTTCTTTGTACACCAGTACCCTAGCTAAGCTACTCTCTGATACTCACATATGGACCTAAAATTGTGTACATTTTTGTTTGTTAATTATAAAAATTCTGGTGAAATATAAAAGCAGCTGTTTAATCGAATGGTTTGATGAAACCCCCAGGGATCTGATCAGCCAGAATGGAAACCTTAGAACAGAAACAAATCCCTGGTCTATATTGCTTTACCCAAGAAAGGCCCTGATCATTCTTATTCTATGCTTGCTAACTTTGTGGCATTATTTTATTTTAGTTTTCTGATATAGTTTTGAAGTTTGAAATAAGTAAAGTTTCCTTACTTGTTGACTGTATTCTGAGCAATGTATTCACAAGCCCTTAATTATGGATAAGGAAGACCATTTAGTACATCTTGATTCATCTATCGAGAGAAAGTATAACATCTTCCAAATTCAATTGTTTATGACATGATTATGGAGTTTTTGCCTGCACTACTCTATCTGGAGGTGCATTTCAGGTGCTGATCACTCTTTGTTGGCCGTGTCTCAGTTGGTAGCACTCTTGCTTCTGAGTCACAAGGTTGTGGGTTGAAGTCCTACTCCAGGATTTGAGTATGATAATCTAGGTTCATCTAGGTTGATGCTCCATTGTAGTACTGAGGGAGTGCTGCACTGTCAAATGAGCTGCTTTTAAGGTGAGACATTGAACTGAGGCCTCATCTGTCCTCTCAGGTGGATGGAAAAGATCCATTGGCACCAATTTGAAGAAGAGCAGGGAGTTATTCCCAATAATCTGTCCAATATTTATCCATCAATAAGTGGCACATAAAAAAATAAATAATTTGGTCTTTATTACATTGCTGTTTGTGGGCGCTTGTTGTGCACAAATTAGCTGTCACTTTTCCTACAATACAATTCAAAAATACCTAATTGGCTGTGAAGCACTTTGGGATGGCCATTGGTCTTGAAAAGCATAATATAAGCAAAAGCAAGTCTTTCTTTATGTGAAGAAGACTTTTTGATATCTGTCTGACCCTTCTCTGATATAAAACAATGCCTTCTTGCTCTTCTTTTGCTGTTTAATTTAATGTCATATTCTAGGTTAATTTCTTTCTAGGTCCTTAAAATCTTAATTAGTTCTATGAAATCATTTCTCAGTCACCCTTTTTCCAAGTTGAAAACTCAAGTTTCTCTAATCTACCCTCAATACTTTCCTTTGAGATGCTTCCAACACTTGAATGTCTCTCTTGCCTCCTGGTAACTGGAACTTGATGTAGTATTCAAAGTGCAGTCTCACTAGAAGTATGTGTGTTGCCGTCTCTTACTTATATTCTACTGTTTGGTCAAGTAGGTCAACACTTTTTGGCATTGTTGATTACTGTTTTCTATTTGTTGGACATATTTTGCACTGAGTTTATTAAAACTCCTAGATAACTTTCAACTTCATTATTTTTTTCAACAGCACTCATGGAGTACATGTATCATTTCCCCCCCTTTTTATAACATTTTTTTTCATTAAATCTGCCCACTTACACATGCTATCCAAGTCACTCTGCCCTTTTTGAACTACATCCTTTAGTTCCACTACTAGTTTGGTATTATCTGCAAATTTGTTAAATTTGCAAGTTTCTGAATTTCCATCATTTACGTTAATTTGAAACAGTAGTGGTCCCAAAATGAGCGCTGACCCATCCCATTAGATACCCCTTCCCCCCATTCTGACATAGTTCTTCTAAAAAGTATTTTGTTTCTTACACTTCATTGAGTTTCTCCTCCATTCCCACGGTTTTCCCCAAATCCCGGCAATGTTACATTTATTAATAGCCTTTCGTGTGAATCTTTGCCAAAATGTTTTTGGAAGTTGAAGTAAACCATGTCATGGGTCTTACCACAGTCCACTCGGGTTGTCACTTCCTTAAAGAAATCAAGGAGGTTGGTCAGGCAGGATCTTCCCCTTTTGAATCCATGCTGACTACTAAAAATGGGGTAGAGTTTCCTCTTTGGGTGCAATCAGGAAATTATGCTCAAAATGTGCTGGTTAGGTTACAATTCTAGTTTCTATTAAAATTCATTTACATACTCACAAAGGTAAAATTTTCCCTGAACCAATACGATCAGGTAGCTTATTAGAACATAATTTTTTCTTATTTGTCTATTTGTTTATGGGGTGGTGGTGGCATAGTAGTATTGTCACAGAGACCCAGGGTAATACTCCGGGGACATAGGTTCAAATCCACCACAGCAGAGGGTGAAATTTGAATTCAATAAAAATCTGGAATTAAAAGTCTGATGATGACCACGAAACCAGGCCAATTGTCATAAAAACCCATCTGGTTCACCAATGGGGAAGAAATCTACTGTCCTTACCTGTAACTCCAGACCCACGGCAATGTGGCTGACTCTTAAATGCCCTCTGAACAAGGAGCAACTGGGGATGGCCAATAACAACTGGCCTAGCCAGTGACACCCACATTTCATGAACAAATTCTTAAAAATGTATATAAGGATGGTAATCAGGTATAGGTTAATACAGCTGAGAATGGGTTTATCACCAAAAATAAGCATTTTTCATAAGTGTCCAGTTCTTCACCTGTGAGTAACCTGATTTCAAATAACTGAAAGTGACTTTAAAATAAACTATACTGAGCCACCTAATAGTTTCTTAGGTGTACATTAGTCAGTTTCTTAGTAAGTTAAATATCTTATACAAAAAAGCTTTTAAAACATGCTTACCACTGCCTGTGTGCCTAAGAAAATTAATGCAATTTGAAGAACTTTACTGAACCAGTGCAGTTGAGGGAATTTTGCAATTTTAACCTGGAATTGTGGCCAGTTTTGTGGGTGGAGGGTCTTATCTGGGTGAATTGAATCTTAAACCAGAGTAAGAGACCACAGAAAGCACAAACTTGAGTGACTGTGGGCATAACGCACTTACATTTAAAATTTCAAATTCTTTTGCACTGGTTCAGACCATTCCACCCAGCACTGATATCGCTAACTCCACCCAAAGGCCTTCAGGAGAAGGAGTGAGAGGAAGAAAGCTGAGAAAAATACAACCCACACACCTGTAGAAATGTTATTTATGGCTTAGGGGAAATTACGATGGGGAATTTATAACCTCACCACATTTGCTAATGGGTTAAAATATTGCACATGTAGTTCCATATTATGGTGGGGTGCAACTTTTACATTAGAAAAGTGGAGGTTATGGCAAACATGTGCTTCCTCTGACTGAATGTCAGCTGATCTTGTTCTGTAAGTAGTGGAGACAGAGGTTTTGTCTCTGCTTGAAAATGAACGCGTAAATTTGGATTTGTTCACTTTTAGCAAAAGAAATCAGAAGTCTCAAGATCCCAAAAAGAATAGTTAAAATAAGCAAGGGAGAATGGCACATGGATGGTCACAGATCTCTGTTTAAGCCCTTCTGCTGCAAAGCCCTTTACTAAATCTAACCGTCTTGTTTCTAGAATCATACAGAACATGATGAGGCCATTCAGCCCACTTTTTGAAAGTGGCAACTGATTAGTTCAATTTATTTGCTCCCTCCCTCCAATCCTGCATTTTTCCACTTCAAGGATTTATCCAATTCTCTTTTTGAATGTTACCAAATTGAATCCATCCATTCAGGTCATGCATTGTAGATTACAACAACAACAACAAGGACAACATCTCCCCCCTGGTTACGATAGAAACATCACAATTTGAACGAGAGACTTCAGGAGGGTCCCAGACCTGCCCACAAGCCGGGGTAAATTAGCCAATCTCAGTCCCAAGCAGCAGAAAATGGGGATGCCACTTTGCACCCCACCCACCTTCCAATGCCACTCAAGGTTCAACCGTGATTAATACTGACGGGTGAGACATACCCCATCAAGGTGTCAATACCTTCAGGAAAGAGGAGAAAACTGGCGAGATGGGGGAGTCGTTTTTTTTTTACCCATTGCCAGATCAAAAATGACGAATTGGGGAATGGTGTTACTAACATTGCTGACACTCAACGCTTTTAATGGGTTTAGAGAGTTGGCCTTTGCATGTTGACGGCTGGGAGCAGAGCTATTGAATAAATTAAGTGAGCGATCGGCACAGAAGCCGTTCATCAATTGTTAGAGAAGAAACGCAAAAGACAATAGTTTGGCAAAACAGCTCCTAAAATGTAAACAAACAAACCGCATTGCCGTGTGTGACCCTCAACCAGCGGCAGTGCTTTTGTTCAAGGGGAAAATACTTTTGTTTTTCTCGAGTGAACACACACAGAAATGAGCGTTTCTGCGAAGCATGCAGACAGTAGACTTTAAAAAAAAGTTTCTTCCAGAGCCTACTTCAGAATCTGACTGTTAAAATGTATTTTCACATCATTCAGCCCTTTCTTCTCTTTTCCAAGCGATGAATTTAAAAGCAATTGGAACCTGACATTTCCGGGTCTTCAGTGTCCCGGGGAAATTGCAGTTATTCACTTGAGGTCCTATATATAGCATATCGTTGAGCCCAATAATAACAATGTGTGACAGCCTTTTGCATCTTGTAAGATGATGGTTGGCGCCATGGTGGTCAACTCTGTGTTAAGCTTCATTAGCTGTGGCTTAGGAGTCCCACTCTGGCATGGCTGTCTCTGCTGCATTTGCTGCATTGGAAGGCAGGGAGCTGAGAAGGCGCACTCTTCTTTGGCCTCTGTTTTCCCTGGGCCCTCTTCTCGGCCAGCTGAGCTTTTCAATTCTGCTCGCCTCTTCCAATGCCCTTTCAAACTGTTAGCTTCCAGAGGTCACGGCCATTAGTGAATGTCTCCCAGTTATCATTGTCAATGTCTGCCATCTTCCCATTTTGCTTGCAAGTGGTCTTGTAGCGGAGTTATGGGCGTCCAGGAGACAGTGACCCAGTGGCCAATAGACTGTGCAGAAGGTCTTTGGACATACAGCTATCATCCATCTGCTGAACGTGGCCAAGCCAGTGTAGGTGTCATTGGCTTAGCAATGAGTGTACGCTGATGGAATTAGTGCACCCCAGAGCCTCTGAGTCGGTGACCTTGTCCTGGCAAGAGATGCCGGGAATACGCCTGAGACAGAAAAATTGAAAACCTTCAGCCTTTTCTCCTGCCTGACATATGTTGTCCAGGTCTCACCACATGTAGAGGAGTACGCTGAGGATACAGGCTCGGTAGACTCACAGTTTGGTGTTCTCAGTCAGGATGCTGTTGTTCCACACTCTCTTGCTCAGCTTGGACATATAACAGCTGCAGCTTTTGCTACAGCGCCAAGTGACAGATTGCTGGTGATTGTGGAGCCTAGATATGTGAAGCTATCAAAAACCTCCAGACTCGTATTGTCAATGCTGCTAGATTGCAGTATGGCAGCATCCTGGACCATGACCTTTGTCTTCCTGATGCTGGTGGTCAAACCAAACTCTTTAGAGATGTGAGACTATCCTGGATACAATTGTCAGCTCAGGTTAGAATCATTCAATCATAGAATGGCCACAGCACAGAAGGAGGCCATTTAGCCCATTGTATCTGTGCTGGATCTCTGTAAAAGCAACTCATCTAGCCCCACTCCCCTGCCTTTTCCCCATATCCCTGCTTTTGCCTTCTCTTCAGTTAACTATTCAATTTCCCTTTGAAATTCATGATTGAATCTCCACCACACTCTCAGGCAATGCATTCCAGATCCTAACCACTCACTGCGTAAAAATAGCTTTTCCTCATGTTACCTTTGGTTCTTTTGACATTAATCTTTTGCCCATGTCCTCAAACCTTTCACCTAGGTGAACATTTGGAACACCACCACCTGGAAGTTCACCTACAAGTCACTCATTATCCTGACTTAGAAATATATCACTGCTCCTTTGCTGTCGCTGGGTCAAAATCCTGGAACACCCTTTCTAACTGCACTGTGGGTGTACCTACACCACATGGACTGCAGCGGTTCAAGAAGGCAGCTCACCACCACCTTTTCAAGGGCAACTAGGGATGGGTAATAAATGCTGTCCCAGTCAGTGAAGCCCACATCCCATGACAAAATAAATACGTCTCTCCCTATCTACTCTGTCCAGATCCCTCATAATTTGGAATACCTCTTATCAAAAATCTCAATTTTCTGTTCTCTAAACCTCAGCTTCTCCAATCCTTCTTTTAGAAACTGCTCACATCCAAAGGGTGCAAGAGTTAATGTTCGAAGAATAAATAGCTAACAGTAGCTAAGTCGTTCAGAAGGTCCTTTTGGAGGATGCAAAACAGCCCCTTCACCACCACCCTTCCCCCCACACCACCCAAACCATAATCATTAAAGTCGTTGCTTATGTTGTGGGATCAGTAAAGTGTGTGTGAACGCATTGTCTCCAGAAAGCTACAATAAACTTTCTTGCACTGAAACAGGTATTGTGAGCCATCTGTTGAGAACTATTCATCAGCGCTTATAGACACTTTTCACTCTATCTGGGAGATCAGATCCAATCTATACCACACCCAGGCTTTGTGCTACCTTTACCGCTATCATCCCCCAATTCTGTTTTCTCGACCTAATCAGATGAAAGAGGCCAAGAAAAACATTCTTGCATGAGAATAGCTGGCCGATTGTAGCCTCTCGGTTCCAGAGGGCTGTTATTTCACGGCTACTTTTATTGTTATTCTTTCGGCCAAGTGAAAATGGTTTCAATCGGGCTATTTACACTGGCATTTCAAATATAACAAGCTGCTAAACTGATGGACAAGTCACGTTGTCCCAATGGGGAGCCTGTTCTTAAACGTGCAGCAAAGACACCTTTCAAACTACGCAATGCCCACGAGATCTGCACACACGGCGGTGTAAACATTTAATATACAAGTGTACAAACGAAATGTTTCATGTTCTCGCTATCTTTCACTGGAGCGACCCAATGCAGGTACGTGACGAGTTACTGAGATGCAGTGAAAGCGACCTGAGTTATTGCAACTGAGGTTCGCTACTAACAGGTATCGATATAAACCCTGATTCCTCCCCCCTTCCCCCACCGCCCCACCCCCCCCCGCCCCCCCCATATCCTCAGACCCGGTTTATTCCAAACTGCACCAAAAAAACAGAAAGCAATCGAGCTCACACCCCAGCATGCTGTTTGGTCGGATTGACAACACTCAAGTCAAACAGCTATTGCGAGGATTACATTTCTGTTCATAAATAAATACGGGCAGTATTAAGGCGGGCACAGTGACACCCGAGTTCATTCAGCCGCCAAGTCCCCATTTGGAAGCTTTCCCTAAAAATGAGGGAACTTTCACTTGTTTGCAGAACTTGCCATTGCTCCTGCCACTCGCCTTACCCTGCTATCTGGGAAAGCGGCCACTGACGGCTTTCTCTCTCGGAATGAATTTTATTTCAAAACTCGGCACTCGGGAGAGTTCGGAAGTTTGAGCTGGGAAAGGTGAGTATTTCAGAAAGTGGACCGGGTGTTGGGGGACACGGGTGAGGGTGAAGGTGGGGGGGGGGGGGCTTGTGAGTCAACAAGGACTTCTCTCAGTTGCTAGATTGGGTTGTTGTCTTTTTGTTCGGAATTTCGCTGTTACTCCAAGCGTTAGCTGACAGGTGCTGACTTTCTCCACCACCCCCACACCCAGCACTCCACCTCCCTCCCCCCCCACCTCCCGATCTGTCTCTTCGCACCTGATCCCAAGCCTCAGAGAGTGAAACCCAAGATCAGGCAAATCTCCCAATACTTGGCGAATGTAGATTTGAAGCCAACTCATGAAATATTCAAGATTCTCTCTCTCTCTCTCTCTCCTTCCCGAATGAAAAAGGTACGCTGATAGCAGCACGCACAACCTGCAATTCACCTCTCGTAACACCGGCCCCCAGACTAATCAATCACACACACACACACACACACACACAGAAAGGCAAACCTTCCAGCCCAGCTCACCTCCTACCCTGCAATACTCTACACGTCCGAGGTGGGTCCATTCTCAGTTAATATCATTTATATCTTGTCCCCAAGCTGCTCGGGCTAATTGAATCCAGATATCTCTGAAAGGGAATACAAAAAGAGACGCATTTATTTGATTTTGGTTTTAAAAGAAGCCACTGAAGAGTGAAAGGTCACCTCTCAGTAGTTGTAATTGCCGCTGGGAGACGTGCCAAGTGGTCTCTGTAATATTGGGAGCGGGTGAAATATTTGTAAGTGTGATTTTTTTTTAAAATAAAAACAATTTCTTGCTCATTACTCAAGATGAAGCAGCGCGCGTAGGTGTAGGAAACTAGCTTGCACAATGTTAGTTAAAGGGGAAAAAAACAGACCAACGTCGAATCTTTCTAAGAACATTTCGAAAGCGAAATGCAATCAACGGGGTGACGAGTTATCGAGTATAAAATACAGAGGCTTTCTTTTGAACAGAAAAGCGGTGTGTGAGAGCCGGCTGATCTTATAATATGGGAATTTCTGGGAACTGAGAGGAAGGCTGGCTTCCTCAATGAAGCCATAGAGAGTAAAAGTCCAGTGAATGGATCTGTGGGCCCGTTCTGTGGAAGGAAGAGAACCTTTCCGGCAACTGTGAACCGTTGACAAAGTATTTCAACTCCGACGGAAAAGGCAGTTCATGTGGAGTCGGTGCGCCGTTTAGCCTTAAGAGATCAGTGTCCCGGTACTCCCCCGAACTGTAAGATGAAGTTACCACACTTTCTGACTTAACTGGTGTTTTTTTCTCTCCCTCTCTCTGAAATGGGTAACGTTTCTATTCTGGAATTTAACACGGGATTAAAATTGATGGGCATTTTTAAAAAGAAAAGTTTCACCTTTCAGGCCCTACCCGAGAATCAATGGCGTGGAAATTCAGGAGTTCCCGATATATTGTCACTCTTTATAACCGTGTCTGTGTGTGTGAGAGAGAGAGAGACAGGGAGAGGTGGAGGATGGGTTAGTTTTCTCGGGATATACTGGATATATTATAAATCGAGCAGTACAGGTGCCTCAGATTTGGATATATTTTATTCTTAATATCATCCCCTCGGATGAGATTTTGCAAATGTCCCTTTAACTGAAAGCTCTCCACCGGTTTCTTTTATGCATGTGTACATCTCCATTTCAAATACATTTTTAAAAGCCTTTAGAATAAAACCTTGGGACAGAAATTCCCTCGAGCTGGTGTCTCCTGATTTCTCAGGTGCCTGAACCGCCCTTGTCCCGGCGGGAGCGGCAGAAGGAACTGAAGTATCGCTTTGCAGAAATCTGTTCTTCCAAGCGCGGGACTTGGTTACGATTCTTTATTCAGTGATGGAACCCACCCGGGATATTGTTCAATGGGGAAATCGATGATTGAGAGGGCGTAAACTGATCAGAGAGGAAGTAAGCCTATCCCAAGTGGATGCGATGCCCAGCATCACATGCAAGTTGCATTACTTTCCATTAATCTCTCCCGAGGAAAGTTCAATAAGCGTTTCTCAGGCACCCATACCTGCCTCGAGTGAGGCAGAAAGTGGCAAGGATTCCGCCCGTGAAGGTAATCCTAAAGTTAAAGTCAGGCCAAGTATAAACACGTTTAGTCTTAGGAGCCTGACTGGGGGCAGGAGAGGGGCCGAGTTCACAGGTCAAAGTCCCGAGGAAAAATCGGGGGCGAGAAGGTGGAAGTGAAAGTTGAATTCTCTACACTCTCCCACCCCCACCCCCACCCCCACCCACCCCCTCTCTTTTCGGGTGATTGTGTCCAAAGATGTTGGCGGAAATTGGCTGAGGGTCACGAGGAGGAGGGAGGGCTAACAAGTTACCCAGTGACCCTGCCCACGTTGAAAAGGAATTTCACCGTGAATGGCGGGGAGAATGAAGACAACTGCAGCAAAGCTGACAGAAGAGCAGCTCTCTGCAGG
This sequence comes from Carcharodon carcharias, assembly GCF_017639515.1. Taxonomy (NCBI): domain Eukaryota; kingdom Metazoa; phylum Chordata; class Chondrichthyes; order Lamniformes; family Lamnidae; genus Carcharodon; species Carcharodon carcharias. The sequence goes on along the minus strand of NC_054471.1, from coordinate 51,901,354 downwards.
GAGCTTTCATCACGAGTGAAGTGCTCGGTGCCTTTCAGCCCATCTTGCAGAGTGGGAGTGGCCGGGTCAAGGGAGGTGACACAGGCTTATCATTAAACCGGGGCACAGGTAAAGTATTCAATCCCACTGAATGATCATAGCAGCAGGTCAGCCCAGCCCTGGCTCACACAGCACAACATGGAATCGAGTTTGAAATGTAGGGTTACGTGGAGGGAGGGGGGTTGGTGGGGGTGGGGAGCTGAGGTGGTCTTGTTTATTTTCCTAGGTAATGAGATTCATGCAAATCTTGTGCTTCGCAGGTCTGAATTAGAGGGGTCCCGAGCCTTGGTGACAGCAATCTCACTCGGCGGGGTTCACACGGCGCTCAAGCCTCCTGAGAGCTCAGGTAGGAAACCGCACGCAGCGCTTCCCACAAAAGCCAGTTTGCTGAGAAGATTGTTATTCAGTGCAGACTCTTGGAGGAGATGTGGCGAGTGTCCCGCACTGGGACCTGTATTGGAATTAGTAAAGCGCCAAAGGTTAAGTGACAAAAGAGGTCCAGCCGGTGGAACTTTATAACCATTGAAGGCGGTCACTGAGCCCCTCCTTTAACTGACCCTTTCCCCATTAGCAATATTTTCCCCTTCAAGTATTTCTTCCCAGTAATAAACGGGAGTAGCTGGTAGCTCCTTCAAAGAGCCGTCACAGGCAAGATGGGCCGAGTGGCTGCGCCGCTTCTATAGCTTTTGCAGACGAGAGACAATATGAAGGTGGTCACAGGGGTTCAGTTAGTTGAGGACCAAGATTAGACACAGATATAAGTTCTGCACCCCTCGTAAGTTGTCCGTGTGCGTTTCATAAAAAGCGTTTATTTTAGACCTGAATTTGTGGGCACACCTTTACAGATTGGTTTCAGAAATTGAAATCCCCGCTTTATAAATTCCCGGAGGTGAACGCTGGCTCCCTTACCTCGAATGAAAAGCTTCCATTGCATGGAGCAGTTTTAAGATGTGTGTGTGTGTGTGTGTATGTGGAGCGGTGGTTGGAGCGGGTGGGGGGGTGGGGGGGTGGAAATGCAGAAAATGCTCCGGCACTCCTGTATGAACCGAGGCCCCTGCACCTCAGTTTCAGGTTAACCTGCCCGCCCGTGCAACTCCAACATTTACTGCTGGCACTTCCGATTTGTTTTTTTTTCATCTTTACCGTTTTGCCATGGTCTTTTTTTTAAAAAAAGCGATCACAATAAGGAATGGAGGGATTTCTTTATCGGAGTTTGGTTGGAAATAGGAGAAAGGGAAGTGTTGTGGGGGGGGGGGAGGGGGTGTGGATCCGCCTCGGAGATCTGTTAACCTGAGAAAACTGACTCCAAACAGGGAAAATGACCAGGTCCCTTTTGATAAAGGTTGTCGCGGGGCTGAGCAATAACCATTCAGAGCAGCATACTTCTTGGGGAGTGAGTATAACCGAGCCAGCCTGGGACACGGGCCGAAGTTTCTTTGGCGTGGAGTACTTGAATAGTTATTTATTTTACATTCTTTAGGGCCACACGCGGATCCTTTGCCAGCACCGAGATCGGAGACACCGGTGAGGTGTCACCGGTAAGTGAAGAGGCTCCCTGGTTTAAAAAAAATGTTTGTGTGTCTTGAGTTGCGTCGCTTCAAGGGATTTGCATCAATCAGTTTTAACCATTGCAAGTTGGGGGCGAATCTGGATTATTCCTGTTGCTCTTATTCGAGGTCAGGCAGTCAGTAAGTCGAGAGAAAGAGATAGTGGCCTTTTGGTTTCCATTTCCCTCAGGTGGACAATGAGCAGGACACAACTTCTCCCAATTTCCAGCTGGTTTTCTCCCCCCTCCCCGAGTAAGGATCTTCACCAGCACCAGTACCTGGGCCCAGTGACTGTACCAGAAAATCTCTCCTGCACAGGCCCCACCATTGCTGAACTCAATCTTGCCCTCAGCCATTGCCCGCAGGCAGACACTTTCCAGCAGGAACACAAACAGAAAATACTGGAGCAACTCAACAGCAGACCTGTCAGCGTCGGTGGAGAGAGAAACAATACGGACTCGAAACGTTAACTCCCGTTTCCGTCTCCACCCAGCTGCTAGGCCTGCTGCTGCTGCTGAGTCTCTCCAGCATTTTCTGTTTTTAATTCAGATTTCCGGCATCCGCAGCAGTTTGCTTTATCTCAACTTTCAGCAGGAGGAAAGAAAGCTAATCAATTTTACTCCTCCCGAAGCCGAGGTGCTGAGGCCAACTAGAAGAGCCCTATTGGTGAGAGTTGCTCAACTCAGCGCACAGCAGGGACCCCTGGCCTGCATGGCTCAGTGCTGTAGCTGCAGGTTAACTGGAACATTCAAACCCGGTGAATTCCCCCCCCCCCCCCCCCCGCCCCTTCCGTTTGTTATTCTCTAGATAAAATTGGAGATGATTTCTTTGGTGGAGCTTGTGATACAGTGTAATCGTGAAGGAGAGACTTTCAGTTCTTTTTATACAGAATGAAAACTGTGCCTTCTGATAGGTCTCCCTGACAAATCCTGATTTTTCACCATTCTCCTGTCCCCACCACAATACATGATTTTGCGTTTGACAGAAATGCCTGTTTGAAGAGCCCATGAGAATGTGGAGCTGCACTCTGCATGTCAGCAAATTAGCCCTGGTTAACATCGTATTTATCTCCCACTCCTTGTGCAAAACTGGGCTTGGCAAAAAGACTGGCTAATATTTATTTGGAGATGAATTTACAGATTATCAAGGGAACCATTTTATTTAACATTCACCATGTATTGCTAAAGTTACAATATGGATATATGATGACATCGCTTCAACATTGCCTGGTTAATTGTTATAACAAACATTATGACTGTATATGCATATCTCCATAGACAACTTTTTTTTGTATGCTTCCCAAAGATGGCCTAGTAGATGTTCTGCTTTAGTTTCATCTTCTAGTCACTTTTCGCTAGTTCTTACATTAGTCTCCGCCAACTTTGTGAACAGTTCTGATCAGCTTTGAGCTATAGCAAGAGGCTTACACAACAATAAATCACATGACTAGTTCAGATGGAGCAGCCCTTCCAAGGGCTGTCTTTGCATTATTCCATTTCTGAATTGTGTGAAGAGCCCTGGCCGCAGCCATCCTTCTTGGTGGCCCATTCAAGTTCGTAGTCACCCTTTAGGTAAAGTAATACTTCCTTACATTTCTTAAACTTTCCCTTTATTTATTCTTCATAGGATGTGGGCATAGGATGTGGGCATCACTGACAAGGCCAGCATTTGTTGCCCATTCCTAATTGCCCTCAAACTGATTGGCTTGCTAGGCCATTTCAGAGGGCAGTTAAGAGTCCATCACATTGCTGTCACACGTAGGCTAGATCAGGTAAGGATGGCAGATTTCAATCTGCAAAGGACATTAATGAACCAGATGGGTTTTTATGACAATCAATGATAGTTTCATGGTTGCCATTACTAAGATTACTTTCAATTGCAGGTTTTCTTAATTGAATTTAAATTCCACCAGCTGCCATGGTGGGAAAAGCAAAATACTGCGGATGCTGGAAATCTGAAATAAAAATGTTCCCCCAGAGGATCAACCTGGGCCTCTGAATTACTAGTTCCATTACTTTACCTCTACACCACCATCTCTCCCCTTTGCCACCCAGAACCCATACTGCTTTGTCCTGCCTACCTTGCTGTATCTGAAAGTTTCAGGTACATGTCTGCTGCCCTAGCAAGTATCTTAAATCTTGTCCCAGAAATCTTCAAAAGAATGCTAACTGTACATACACTTTGTTTAGTTTACAGAGATAGGAGCCCCTTTCTCAACATTGAAAGAATGGGGGAGAGTGTTTACATTCTAGAGTGGATGAAATAAAAGGATTTTTCGCCAACACCCGATGCAGACATCAACTATTCCTGGGTTGGATGCAGCTATAAATTACTTTACTTGTTGTAGGAAAACCTGATATCACTAAAGGTGAATTATTTCTACAGCATCTTTGATCCACCCCTTATCCACTCATCATGGCTGTTTCCCTCAGTACAACCAGACTCTCTCCTGGCTTCACACCCCAACATGTGTTCTTCCTGCAGGTCCACTGGATTAGCCATCAGGAACAGTAACCCTGGGTGACTCTTCGCTGATCTCTGTTAGTTCAATTTTAGTCTTTTTTTGACCATGATCAGTGTGTTTAATTTTATACTGATTGTTTTAAAGTCAGTTTCTCTCTGGAGTATGTGTCAATGCTTTGATGATGTCAGAATATTGTCTCATTCTCTTGGTCAAATTAATCATTTCATGTCATGTTGTTTGTCAAGTAGCTGTGTATGTTTGGGACCCGTTCCTCAGTCCACTTCACCATGAATTTACGCGTCTTATTGTCTTCACATGTAACAAATCACATGTAACAAACCTGCCATCCCACATTACCCTGCCATCCCACATTACCCTGCCATAGCAATTAAGTCAATATGAGAGCTGTTTGATTTGTACCAAAATAGCCACATTGCTGCTGTGATCACATCGCTACCTAAAATCATTACAGTGCTCCCAACTGCACAATTGTAACATTTCCAGTCCCATGCTTGTGGTCTCATGGAGTGAGAGTGATCGGTGAACAGCAGCAAATTACAAATTCTGATCAGTTTCTTTTTTTGTGTGTGTGATCTTCTGTCATTGAGGCTTAATGTAAGACTGAACACAATCCTTGTCACTTGAGAATCATGATGGCTACTCTCATGGAGACAGAGCTTTAATCCAGTTGAGACTGGATTTGAACCCAGGTCTTACAGAAGGGACAACTGTCCTCGCCTACCAAGCCATTCCATTTTGTTATTTCCACTGATAGTCCACGTTTGGCAGCTTCACTCTAATTTGTTTGAAGCAGGGAAATTATTGGTAAATTTGCACATTTATTTTAATTGTCACGTTGATCATTTACATTTAAGCACTATTTAACTGTCAGTGGCCATAGAAACATTTTCCTGTAATTTTAGTCAGGTCGGAAGTGGTTGCCCATTTTCTTCTTCAGTTATCTAATTTATTAAATTGATGGAATGCAGAATATCAGTTGTGCCAAAACATGCACTCCATCTGTCCCCTAGTGCTTCGGAGAGGAAACAGTGAAATTCTGGCACTTTTTCACTTATTGAGCAGCAGAATAGTTTCTCATCACAGGCATAACATTGTAATTGCTGCAAGGTTGCATTGAGCTGTGCGGTTTGGCAATGCACTACAAAAACTTGTTACTGGCATCAGTCCACCTTATCACATTCCAGTTGTACGCAATAAATTAATTAGGGTGCCGCTCATAGTGCTAATTGTTTCTAGCTAATGAAGTCAAAATCCCATTGGGCTTTGTTGGAAGTTGTGTGCTACATGTTTTGACAGGCCCTTAACAACTGTTGAATTTTTTTACTCAGTGGAAGATACTTTCCTTCATTCATTGGCAGTGCTGTGGTTTTCTCTTTTCTGATGGCAGAGGTGGGGGTTGCACGAATTATATAGATCATTTTATTTTCAGCCCTCTAGGCTTGCCAAGTCAAACACAATGTTAAATATTTACGACCTTCTGTGTTACTGATACCTTTCCCCATTGTAAAGAAACAGATACTGTTGCTGGCAACTGTTCCTGAACTGGCATGTTCGCCTCTCTCTCTTTCACCCTTGCCGGTTGCCCTTTCTGCCGTGTTAAGTTAGATAAACATTTGCTTCTCAGTAATTACGGCTGAGGCAACTCCTCCTTGCCATGCACTGTGCAGCCGTCTGTGGATTACCACACATGCTGTGCCTGCCTGTTTGACACACGCACAGCGGGGAAAGCCTGCAGTTTCTCTGCTGACCAAAGGGCAAGGGGATCGCTCAAGATGAAGCGGGCAGGGTCACCCAGGCTTATTTTGGGCGAATCTTCTACATGTCTGTATAAGGCGAGCAAAAAAAACACACCTTCTCCTTCATGATCCAGGTGGTTGTAAGGGGATCAGAGAGACTTAAACTTTTTACAGAGCGACTCTGGCATTGCTTCAAATATGCAAGGAATTTTAGTGGTGGTGATTTGTAGAAAGCTCTGACCTGTTGGTTGCGTGAATTGTTTTCAGGGCTTTCCTCAAAGGCATCTTTACTCTCCTATTGTAATCTTGCATGAATGCAATATTTCATAAGGCTCGGAATTTTCCTTTGCAGTTGTTTCTCAGTCAAATATCACAAGTGTCGTCTTACAAGCTGCTCAATGCACTGATCACAGCTCTCAGGCTGTTCCAAATTGTTTCACATCCAATTAATTACTCCTGGGTGTTGATAGGTATACAGAGCAATTGAAAGTGAATCATAGCTTATGAATGACAGAGGAGGCTAGTTTCAGTGACTAGTATTGAGATTTCTTCCTTTGATTTCAAGCTTTTTTAAAATAACATCTAAGCTAAGCATTCATTCTTTTCTATCTGTTTCTTCGATGACCTAGGCATTGCTATACGGACCAGAAGGTGTCACTTTTGTCTTTGTGTATGCATTGACTAATCTAGTCTCACCCTGGGCAGAAATTAGGGTGCTATAATTCTTCTCAATATATATGTGGATTAGCAAGGGGATAAATCAGCTAGAGTTCCCATTCCTGATACTATCCAGGGGCCCCTGTTGGAACGTGCCTGTGTGAGGAGAGGATTACACTCAGCTGTGAAGCCCACCAACAAAACTCCTGCCAACACTCTTCATTGAAACTCACATGCATAGAATGATCATTTAGATGAAGTACTGGAGGACAGAATTGTAACCCAGCATGAGTCGACGCCTTCAGAAAAAGGGCAGAGACACGTGAAGGAGGTGGTACAGGGGGTTAGGGGTGGGGTTGATGGGGTGAATCTTGCTTGTCATGCTGAGATTTTCTGTCACGATAATAAGCCTGTTGTTAATTGACACTTGAGTGTGTGATTAGATTTCAACATTTCTTTATGTATTCTTAGGTATGTTGCTATGTAATGTCAGGCTCTGGGTCCTCACTCAATCCAAGAACATAGGAATATACTAGGATAAAACAGACCAAGGCCCATCTAGTTCATCATACACCATCTTGGTAGCTGCGTAACACAACAGTAATGGAATCGTTGACTAATCATAGCAAGCAATCTATATCAATTGGTCCACAAAAGACTCAGACGTCACCTGTGGAAAAATTTGTAAACCACAGATTCCAATCAGCTGCTCCTCCCAGGCATGCTACACCAACCATATGTCATGTCTTAAATTACTCATCTGTTGTATCTCAAAATATTATTTTTTCAAAGAAATCTAACAAAGTGTGCATGACCTGAGATGGTGTGTGTCAGTGTTGATTTCTTGGTGCATTTATTTAGCATTTTTAACGTTGAAAAATACCCTGAGTTGGAGGACTTTGTGGATGAGTGAGAAATGCCTGCTAGAAGAGGTGGGTTTGACTGAAGGGTTGTTAGAAGAGATGGGTGTTCTGGCTCATCTTAAAGTAAAGAGACACATGGAGGTACAGGGTTTCTTTCAGTGAGCCAAGGTGACAAAAAGCTTTGCTATCAACAGTGGGAGAAGATGGTGAGATGCATCGATGCCCAGAGGATTGAAAGGCACAGCAAAATACATAGGGCTGGAGAAGATTGCTGACATAGGATGGGGGGGCAAGCCCTGGGTGGATTTGAAGATGAGGATTTTAAATTCAAGTCAAGAGGGAACAATGATGGGATTTTGCTATTTGTGTACTTCAGAGGCTATTAAGATTGAAATACATTGAAACAAGGGTTTTTGAGGCAGTGGGGTTGGGATAGCTTGAAGGTGGGCTATATTGCAAGTGGGAAATTAAGCAGCTTTTGGCAGTGGCTTTGAGATTCCACTTGAAGAACAGAGAGTTTAGGGTTTGTATAATCTGATTCGGCCTGAGTGAGCAACCACGGAGTAGGGTGGAGCAAATGGCAAATCGGTGGAACTTTTGTTGAGGTGGTAAAATGCCTTCTTGATATTTAACTAGGGTAAATCCTGGCTGATCTTTGCTTGACAAACTGCATTTTCCAGCAGGAGTCACTGGATTCAATTGGAATAAGGAATCCCAGTTGTTTTTTCCTTTCCACCTTGTAGTCACAAGACACTTGGACCACTCATGGACCTGACATGGTTGAGATCAGTTAGCTCCAGCATTAAACCCAAAGCTTTGCTCATCTCTATGGCTCAGTTACTCTCTGGGCAGTGCTTTTTCAATTGAGTCATCAACTGAGTGATGTAAACAGTTTGGTTAATTGTTCACTTGAAAAGGGAAGATTTGGAAAGAGCAGGGGAGTGGGACTAATTGGAAACACATGGAGATATGGGGTTTCTTTCAGTGAGCCAAGGTGACACTAGCTCTTTCAAAGAACCAGCACAGGCACAATGGGCCAAGTGGCCTCCTGCATTATTGCATGATTCTATCAGTAAGATCTCAAGCATTTTCTTCATTTTGAGGGGTTTCTATTCATAGTCTGACATCTATATTTAAGTTACTTATTATAGCAAGGGGAGGTGGTGGCATAGTATATTTTCTCTGGGCTAGTAATCCAGAGACCCAGGTTAATGCTCTGGGACATGTGTTTGAATCCTACCACGGCAGATGGTGAAACTTGAATTCAGTTAAAAACAAATCTGGAATTAAGTCTAATCATGACCTTGAAACCATTGTTGATTGTTGTAAAAACCCATCTGGTTCACTAATGTCCTTTAGGGAAGGAAATCTGCTGTCCTTACCTAGTCTGGCCTACGTGTGATTCCAAATCCCCAGCAATGTGGTTAATTCTGAAATGGCCCAGCAATTAGGGATGGGCAATAAATGATGGCCCAGCCAGCGATGCCTCCATCCTGTGAACAAATATAAAAAAATAGTGGCTGTAGCTTGTTTCACCACACAGTATACCCTCTTACTTTACAAGTGTTGTTAATCAATCATGAGCCAGGCTCCAGCATTGGTAGTAATGAACTGTTAATGTTTTGGTTTGTTTAAGGATCATTTCGGACTGGAGGCAACTGGAGGTTGGCCAAGTTACATCCAGAATAACACCCTGCAATGAGGTAGGAAAGAATGAGTTACATGTGACCCACAGATTGCAGTCAATAGCCTTGTTTTTTTAAGTAATTGACCAGCTAACATGATTTTGCTGTTGCTTCGCTGGGAGAAGTACTTCATATTCCTTTGTTAGGTGGGGATGGGAAGGTGAGAAAAATCTTAAGATCTTAGGGTCTTTATGTACACAATATATAATGCAAAGCATTCCTGGAAACATATTCCCCTTGAGTGAACTGACAACAAATTGACAGGCCTTGTTAGTGTTTTGTGGGTATGTGTGTTTTTTTATTAAATTAACCAAAGCATTTCTTATGTAGTAACTTCAGTTTTACTGGAACTGTTGTACTATTGAAATCTGATGACTTTCCAAAATGTTGACCCAGATTTTAGTAAATTGTTTACCAGGAATTCATTGACTTGTTTAAGTATAGGAAATGATCCTATATTTAGTCTATGCTGTTATTTTTCATTTCCTATGCATCAAAATGAAGGATCTTTGGTGAAGACTTGGAACTTATGAGTCATTGCCCTGTTGTAACATTAGGGACAGAGGTAGGCCATTTAGCCCCACCAGGCTGTTCAATCAGAGCAGGCATGATCTTTAGCCCAACTTAATTTTCTTGCCTTTGTTCCTTGTCCCTCAATGCCCATTGGCTCGCCCAGGTATGTGAGGGTAAAATTTGCCTTGGTTGTTTTTATCCCCAGCAAATTCCTCTCTTCCCCTGTCAGCCTGACTATTTTCAAGTTTCCCCCCTGGTCTTTGCCTAAGATGCCAGTATTTACATGGGAGGTTTGTCAACGAGTATCAGGATGCTATTCCACCACAGGAAGTATTATGTCTAAGCCCATTCCAGTCCTGGCCCTTCAAGTGATTATTGGGCTGAAATCCAGAGCAGGAATTCTGGCCTAACATTCCATCTCTAACCCAGTGCTTATATCACCTTCAAGCCTGAGACAAGGCAATTCACTTGCTACCTTTCAGCTCTGAGCTCGATGACCAACATTGGCTCCTGGTCAAGCAACATCTTGATTTTAAAATGTTCAGTCTGGTTTTCAAATCCCTCCCTGGTCTTGACCCTCCCTACGTCTGTAACCTCCTCCAGCCCCACAACTCTGGGTTATCTGCACTCCTCTAATTCAGGCCTGTTATGCACTCGTTATATTTGCTCCACCATTGGTGGCCGTTCCCTCAGTTGCCTAGGCCCCAAGCTCAGGAATCCCCTCCCTGCACCTCTCTGTTACTTTACCTCACATTTTTCCTTTAAGATACTCCTTAATACCTAGCTCTTTGGCCAATATTTTGGTCATATGACCTAATATTTCCTTATGTGGCTCAGTGTCATATTTTGTTTCATAATACTCCTGTGAAGCACCATATTAGAGATGCTATATAACTATGAGTTGTTGTAAGTTGTTGTTGCATGTCTCAGCAGCTCGCTGATCCTTTGAAGGAACCAGTAAACTGAAAAATGTCAGTTTACTCATCTGGCTAGGGAGACAGAAATGGAGATGTGTTCATTTATGTTTAAAAAGCGCTTTCCTATATCAGCATCTTGATTACCTTATTTATAACACTAAATGGAGGTCAGATATTGGAACTGAACATGGCTACATCTTCCCATGATGTAAACTGGTTCCAAATGAGCACAAATGTAGATGAGATCCACTCCAGGGACAGCACCTCTGCTGGCTTCTGATTGGATACTGGTGGAATGGCTCCCAATACAAGTTGGCAACAGAATTCACAATTTGATCCCAGATTGACTTCTCCTGCTGCATAAACAGAGGTCCTGATGGTCCCTTACATTTATTCAGTGAGCCGCTAATTTTTATGAAATAGAAAAGCTCCTTCACTAAGTTAGATGATCTCTACCAGGGCGGCAGTAGGAGTGTTACATTTGGCTCTGCCCCTGGCTTAATTAGGGAAGCATTAGCCAGAGTCCCCAGTCTGAGTATAGAAGTGAGATGAAGTAAGGTGGGAGGAGGCTCGTGTGGAGCATTTAAATTAGCATAGATCTGTTTGGCAGAATGATCTGTTTCTGTGCTGTAAAATTCTATGATCTAGTGCAGGGGTGGCCAAACTTTTTGAACCTTAGGGCATCACATGATAATCTTCAGACATTCGAGAGCCACAAGACACAGACAACTTTTACCGACACATTCTATAACTATTGATTTAAGATATTACTATCTTTAAGCTTTCTCTTCAATAATTATGAAGTACATATACCACCATTTCTAAAGCTGAATTAATTGTGATATTTTAGATGATACTTACAGTTATCAGGGCTAATCACTGCTACAGGTAGAGGCCCTGCGAGTTCCCACCCTGGAATGGCCGGGAGTCTACTGGAATCAGCATCAATCTTCTGAAACCAAACTTTAAGCAAATCAGTCACATACTTCATACTTCTGACCCTCTGTCTGTCTGTTTGTCTCTCTCTCTCTCTCTCTCTCTCTCTCTGTCCATCACTGTCTTTTTATCTGTCTCACTTTGTCTGTCTGTCTCTCTCCCTGCCTGTTTGTCTGCCTCTGTGTCTTTCTCTCTGCCTGTCTCTCTGTCTCTCTGCCTGTCTCTCTCTGTCTGTCTGTCTTTCTCTCTGCCTGTCTCTCTCTGTCAGTCTGTCTGTCTTCCTCTCTGCCTGTCTGTCTGTCTCTCTCTATGTCTGTCTCTGCCTGTCTGTCTCTCTCTGTCTGCCTGTGCCTCTCTCTGTCTGTCTCTCTCTCTGCCTTTTCTACCAACTCTTCTCACTTCCTGCCACCATGATTGAATAGCCATCTCACTGTGGTCATTTCAATCTGGGTATTTCTGAGCCACAGCTGCACCAACCAGTCATCAGCAGCAACCACCAAGAAGCTATAACTCCCACCATGAGACATTACCATGCAATGACATCACATCCGGCACAGCACCACCCGATCAAATTCAAACCTAAAGTTTAATTAAACGGAAAAAGAAGGCCAGGAAGACTCCGATTAGCTGGGATTTTGGCCAGCTGCGATGGGATTGGTGAGGTTTGAATTTCATTGAGGGAATGGGCATGAGCAGTGACATTAATCCAAGTGCGATTGGCACGAGCGAGGTTTTGGATCATTTCTCCTCAGGTCTTTTAATTAAAATCAGAGATCTATTTTACCGTGAGCCCACTTTGTGTGCAAAATAGCCGCTTGCAGCTTGCGAGCTGTGGCCTGGCCACCCCGATCTAGTGACTTCTATTAGAAGCGTCCTTGTTTGAGTGGTAGATGAGAGCATGATTAGACTTTGTTACGATGTTCTCTTGCGCTCGTCTAGTTTGTTGTCACCCACTGGTTGGCCTCAGTATATTAGAAGCCACTTGACAGAGTACTATAAGGTTCCTGGTGCTCATTGAACTGTACTCCAGTATGGAGTAAATGCCTTCAGGAGTTAGGCCAATATCATTATCAGTTTTCAATTATTCTTAGGTAGTTTCACTTTGCTTAGGACATCGCTCACTCGCAAATAGCATCTAAATGCAGAATCTCTTGAGTTAAATACAGGTAGCATCCTTTCTTATTCAAAGCAAAATGGAACAATAGATGCTGTTTGGTTTGTGTAGCTGACCTTCTCACCTTTGCTGATTCCAATATGCCTACAGGTCAGTAAAGTTAAAAGTGGCATTTTGTTTCTTGGGAGAGTAAGGGAGCAGTTGGATAACACATATCACTAAAGGGATCGGGATGGAGCCTATGCATTGAGATAACATTCAGCACCTACAACTAATCTGCAAAATCACTCTCCTTAGTTAGTGGTCCTAACTTGGTTTCAGTAAAAAGAAATGAGCATTTTAGTTTGTGTAAGAGATTGAAACCTTTTATGTTGGCCAACTGTCTCCCTTAGTGCCTTATTTTTTAAAATGATTTTGATTCTAAAACATTGATGCAGTCTTAGCAAAGGTACTTGAAAGTGAAGTTCATAGGAGTGGGTCTGTAAAAGAATATTTTTAAACAACTTGCTTTGCTGAGCTAGAATGCATTTGTTAATATTCCTGAAACTTTTTTTCTTAAATAAGATGTCTTATTTTTGAAACACTTAAATTGATTAATCAGTGCATTCACGAAACCACCAGACACTGCACCCATCTATCCTGCACTTCCCTGCAACAATAGCTCAATATAGTTTGGTTATTATATTTTGATTAAAATCCATTAGAACATTTTTTAACAATAGTTAGTCATTGACTTTCAACAATGTAAGTCTACAGAGTCTATTTTAAAAAGAGATACACGCTTAACAATGGATGATTTCATAGCTGCCCTCACAATGTTCCAGGAGTCTGATATCCCTGTGCGGCCCTCCATTCTCATATACTCAGACAGCAAAATGATTGCCGTTGGCGTTAAGGGGACCTACATAGTTTAGACTCCTGGGGCTGGTTTACCATCTTGCCGTTGCTAAAACTGGCTTCCTTGTCCTGATAAGAGAATCGTACAGCCACATTTTCATGGGCTGACTATATTATCAGTCCCTAGAGTCAAGGCTTTTTTAAACTGTGGATTGCAATAACCTTTATATGCACTGTAAGTTACATATCTATAGTGCCAAATCACCTGGTGCATCAATTTTGAATGCGTCTTTTTCCCTTAGTTGGGCATAAGGAAGAAACTTGCATTTAACTGGCACTTTCTCATATCCTCAGGGCGTCACAAAGCACTTCACATTCGATCAATTATTTTGGTAATGTGGTTACTGTTCGTTACATAGAAAAAATCAGCAGTCAATTTGTGCACAGAAAGATTCCACAAATGGCAAGTACAACTTGCAATTGTATAGGACCTTTTATATACCCTCTGTAATATGGCCTAAAGGTATTTCACAGAGAAGAAAGTCCTGAACTTTTGCAGGACCATTAGGAGAGATAACTAAAGGCTTGGCCATGGGAATGTTTGGAGAAGGTTTTTGAAAGTGAATGGGAATGGGGTTTACAGAGAGGCAGAGTAAATGAGTGAGAAATGTGCATGATTCTTAACTACCCACTGACATGTCCAAGCAAGTCACTCAGTTGTATTAAAGTATTGTATTCTCAACGGGTCATTAGGGATGGGCAGTAAATGCTGGCCCTAAGAGCCATGCCCACATCTCATGAATGAAAAAAGAAAAGATTTTGTTTTCAGTTGAGGGAGGAATGTTAGCTAGTACAGGAGGAGAACTCCCTATATGTTTAAATACTGCTAGATATCTTTTACATCCATCTGAAAAAGTAGACAGGGCTTCTGTTTAACACCTTATTCAAAAAGCCAATGATGCAGTGCTCCCACATCACTGCATTCAAGTATCAGCCTAGATTGTATGCCCAAATCCTGAGCCCACAACCATCACACGCCTAAGTAAGAATCCTACTGAGCTGACACACAATTATACTCCTAGGCCTTTGGCAATGCCTTCCCAAAACTGTAAACCAGGTAGCAGCAATAATCAGAGTCACTCCTCAGTTGGTTTTCCCTCCCTTATGTAGAAGAACCTGGACTCACAATAGCATCTGCCCTTGGTGCCATAGGTGGGATTGGAAATTGGACATGGATAAGGACCATGTATATAATCCTACATTCTACCATTCCAAAACTAGTTGGGTATTTGAACAGTTATCAGTGTGAATTGCTGTTCCTTGTCTTGTGATTGAAAGTATTGGCAATATCTGTGCACTCGCTCTTCTGTGCACTCGCTCTTCTGTGCACTCGCTCTTCTGTGCACTCGCCTGAATTTCAGATCAAAGGTTACTAGGTGTTTCAGAAGTAAATTGCTAAGCAGTGAGAAAGGGAAAGGGGCCCGAGTAGTTTACCCACACTGACCTTTCTACTCTTTTAACGTCAGCAGGTTTTCACTTGAAACCCTGTCCCAATAGCTCACTGCAGATGAGTGTTCCCAAGATACTGCTGAAACCTGCAGAAATCACGTGTGAAGCATGTGTTCAGAAACTGTTCGTTTTATGTACTGGTAGATTAACTCTAAACAAGTAACCTACACAATAACTGGTAAATATTGATACTGACTGCTAATCTTTCATTAGGCCAGCTCTGATTTATTGTTTAGGGCTTACAGGCCCATTGTTTGTGGTTAACATTTGTTTCTAAGAGATTGGAGCTGTTAAAAGATGAGGTTCACCAATGCAGAGGGTGGCCCACAGAGACTGTAACCAAAGTGCTCTTCTTTAAAGGTTGACAAATATTTATTTGGTTTCTGTATACTTTGGGGGGTGGCCGGGGGGGTGGGGGGGGGGGGTGGTGGGCAAGGAGAATAGGGAGTGTGAACAAAGAGTCAACATTTCTTTAATTCACAACTTTTAATTCCTGTTGAACAGCTTGTGTGAACACAAAATAGTATCAGTTTCTTTTTGAGCAGTCAGTGTGTACAACAAAAAAGGAGAAAGATGGGACAAAGTTGTACAGGTTACTACATTAATCAAGTGTCCTCTCCTTTTCCTTAAACAGCTTTGTTTAGCTTTTGTTTGGTGACAGCGGAAGAAGGAGATGATGAGAGAAGGTGGCACGCGTTAATCCTTTTTTTAGTGTTCATTTAGCAGCAAAGTCTCCACAAGTGTGTGAATTTTAGCATGGCTTTCCTGTTCTACCATCAGAGCTGCCCCCTTGTGCATATGTTCGTCTGCACAAGTGCTGGACCTCACATATACAAAGGAGGAGAATGATGCATTTAAATCTGATTGTCAACACTTTCACAGGGTCTGGGTTGTACCAAACTGCAATGCCAAAGTACCTCAAGACCAACACTTGGAAGTGGCCTTGCTAGTGCCCAGTCAGAGGTCTGGGGAGCATCCCGGGCAGGTTGAGGCTGGGATTTCTGAAAAAGTTGCACTGCATTCATTCCAAAAGTGTGATATAGGAGCAGTCACCCGCTGGAATAGCTTTCTGTTGAGGCTAGGGTGGAGATAGGGCTCAATTATTCTGTTTTCATGTGTTAATGAAGTTGAATTTAGGAGGCTCTTTTCACCATTGATAGGTGTTTGATTATGCAGTGACTTTTTGTGCCTTGTCTGTCCCTGCATGGATCTGTCTACACTCAAGTGGTGGTCTGAATGGTAGTCGTGGCTAATCTGTCTCAGCCAGCAGGCTTTCGGCTTCACCCCAGCAGGATCCCCTCTGTTGTGTAATTAACAGAACTATCAAACCTGCTGTCTGGTGCAAGTTGAATCTCTGACGTCCTCTTTCTCTTTTGCATGGAAGACAGGTTGTTGGCTTCCATCATTACCTCGTTAGTTCATTTAGTATTCCAAACCGATGTCAGCTTTGCATGAAAACCACTCTGAATCCAATGTCTATTTTCTAACACTGAATATTTCATGAACTCTTGACCAACCTGGATCAAACTCAGAGGCCTCGAAGAGATCAGATTCCTGGAAAGTAAATGGGCCCTTGTTCTAACAGAATCCTGCACATTTAAATGCAATACCAGCAGAGCAGCAGTGACTGCTCCAGCCTCATGAATTTAAATCTGTCATTACGAGAATGAGGAGAATGAGGTTTTGTTGCGTGTTGTAGAGCAGGGATCACTTTGACACAATGGAAGGTTTGAGTCAGTCTGCTCTTTTTTTAAGGGAATATTGGATACATATTTAACATAGGTAAACATGCAGGACTATGAGGAGGTAGCGGTAATGTCACTGGACTCACAATCCAGAGGCCCAGGCTAATGCTCCAGGGACACAGGTTGAAATCTCGCCATGACAGCTGGTGGAATTTAAATTCAATTAATTAAATATCTGGAATTGAAAGCTAGTCTCAATAATGCTGGCCATGAAGCTATCATGGATTGTTGTAAAAACACATCTGGTTCACTAAGAAATTTAAGTGGCTACCTGGAATTATCATATATCTGAGAAGTGAATGAAAAGGACATTGGGACGGAGACTCATAAGCCTAATGACATTACTTGCAAAATCCATTTAAATCAAAGTGATTGAGTCTCACTCCAAATGAGCTGTAAATCCAAACTCAATTGCATGTTGTTTCTCTATTGGCCCTCTTGTTCCTATTAATATCCTGTGACACTGTGTTAGGATGGTTATCTCTTCTGCTGGTATACTGAGCCATGCATATGTTCTCACTAAAAATTACCCCTTTCCAATAAAAGCCTGACTCCGCTGCCCAAAAACAGACCTATTTATGGCCAGAATCTCAGCTAAATGAAAAGTGGGATGTTAAAACAGAATTTTGGCTTGTTTGTTTATGTATGTAATAAAAATGTGTGCATGCAGCTATTTCAATTTCAGCTGATTTGGGCTTAGGAATTGGTTAACACCTCACTTTTATATTATCAGTTAAAAATTGTGGCCCTGGCCAATATTTAGCTCTCTCAAGTTAACTGCCTTTCAAGGCTTGGAAGCCCGAGTTTCCCCAGTGTTTCTTTTTGGCTGAGGTTCCTGATGTTAGTGATCAATCTAGAGTCTTCTCTGCATCACCTACACTGAATAGCAAGAATGCAGCAATCTCAATAGCAATTTACTAAGGAACCATTTTGGGCTATAACACTACTAACACTGGCCAAGGGACATAACACTACATTCACTTCCTTCCAATAGTCTCCAAATAGTTCTCATTAGAAACAGGATTAATGCAGACCTGCCAAACCTAAAATTAACCTGAATGAACTAAAGCATCAGCTAGAATTTGGCTGAATTAGACTAGCTGGTCAATTATCTTTATTACTGTTTGTGGGACCATGCTGTGGGCAAATTTGCTACCAAGTTTGCTCTCATTACAACAGTGGCTCCTATTCAAAAGAACTTCATTGGTTGTGAAGTACTTTGGGATACCCTGAGGATGTAAAAGTCACTATATAATTGCAAGTTTTCTCTTTGTGTTTGTCTTCAAAACATTTTAGCTCCTTGCTAAACTACTGTAACAAATTCATAGGAACAGGAATAGGCCATTCAGCCCTTTGAGCCTGTTCCACTGTTTTAATTCGATCATGGTTGGTGTGTATCTTAACTCCATGTTACCCTTGCAAGTTCAATAAGTAACTCCCATTAAAGGGAGTGTCAAATGTGGAAATCGGAATACAAGAAGATCAGCTGTGATCTTGTTGAATGGCAGAGCAGGCTCAAGGGGCCAAATGGTCTACTCTTGTTCCTATTTCTTATGTTCTTATGTTGTTAGAGCAAGGGAGAATTCAAATTCAAAATAATGAAAGGTACATTTCGAAATGAAGGCAAGAATACATTTTTGATCGAGTAATGTAGACAAAAACCCTGAAATTACCAAATGGTACGATGGGGACAACATGGGGGATGAACTAAAATGGGCCGAATGGCTTTCTTCATCTCTAACAATTTTGTGGGTCTAGTTTCATTTTGTTTTAATGACCTTAGGATTCAATTGAATGCAAGTGAGCACATCACCATCTGAGGCATGTTCCGATTTAATTGAAGTAACATTCCGAGTGCACAAATGGTGTATTTAAAGCTGTGCGTCTGTTTGACCTGCTGGTATCCCAGTTGAACCCAGCATTATGCACTCATGTGGCATTTTTTTTTAGAGGTCTGTTTGTAGTGAGCTTTTATTTTTAGCATTGCTGCAGGAGCCCATGGCTGTCCAGCTATCATGACCCACACAACTGTCTCTTCTTGGCCATGATGGATTATGAATGCTGTCCGCTTTTGAGGACTGAAGGTCAGCTGCGGAAGCTTTCCTTTTTTTTTTGGGAAGCCCTTCAGGGAAGTTGGTTCTCAGGTCATCTGCAGACGATTGACTGCTGAGAGGCCCTTAAAGCAGGCTGAGGTCTGGAACAAGGACTGCCACCTCCTTGGTACGCTCAGGATTGCGAACAGAAATCTTTAATATTTCAATAACCAGAAATATGAAGATCCAGTGGCATTGCAGTTCCTATCGATTAACCTAAACACAAGAAGATCAGCCGTGATCTTAATGAATGGCAGAGCAGGCTCAAGGGGCCAAATAGAGAAAAAAAAATCCCTCAGATTAATACACTCAGAGAATACTAGATGGTTGCAATAGCCTCAGCTGTTTCCCCCCTTTAAACATACCCACTGAATTAGGCCTCTATGGGAAACTTCTTTTTGAAAAGCTTTATAAATGAGCAATGTCATGACAGAAATTACACACCAAGATCCCAGCACTCTTCTTTCTCCCCCTCAAACCACTCCTACAAATAGCCAAATACTTTTCTTGCCAAGGCAACCTTTCTTTTTGGAAACAATCCTTTGTCATTATTCTCCCCTTCTCAATGAATACATTGTTCCCTTGCTATGACAAGATTTGATGAGTCGGACTGGCCGCTGTTGTCTTATTCAGGTGGCTATTTGTATGTCCAGGTCTAGAGTATGGGTCACAGGGAGTATCAGAGCCGAGCCCAATCCTAACACCTGCACAGGTTACACTTCCAGCAGCAATTGTTGGGCAAGGATCAGAGGCAGCAGCACCCATAAGGGGTGCCCAAGCCAATTGTACTGGCCTTAGTTTTGCTCCAGCTAAAATCAGCTAACCGTGCATAAACCAGGATTAAACCTCAGCTCCTCTTACCCCGTACAGCTACGTGCAGGATAAAGCTCACTGAGTCACTCTGAGCAGCAAGTTAAGAGGCACCTTTGTGGTGTGATTCAATCCGTGTGCATTCTGTGGTACTCCAAGGGGTCACATCAAATTGTTCAGGGTTTGCTCTGGTCTGAGCTGTGTTTTCTTTATGTGAAAGGGAAGTAAAAAGGAGGTAAATGTGATTAGGTTTAGTCATTTTAAAATCCATGCTTTCAAATTTATAACTCAGTCTATTCTGTCTTTCCAGCAATTTAGGAACAACATGTAGTTTTGAGGACAGATATTCTGAGTTGCAGAATAAAGTCACCTGTGTGTTCTTTGAACCCTTTCCAATGCCTTAAATCCAATTCAAAATGCAAACTTTGAATTTTGAACAGCCACAGGATGAAACATAAAACTGCAAAGGTACAAAGTGGTACAAAGGTTCAGTTTGATAAATTGACTGGGAGATGTTAGCTTGAAACTTGACAATATAATCATTCTGTGCTGACAAAGAAGAGCAATGTGTAATTTATTCATCAAATAATGCAGATCAGCTCTCTGAAACACCCAGCAATGGTACCGTCCAGCACTGCTTCCATTTATCAATGGTAAATATAATTCTGGAATATGAATGGAGCAAACAAGTTAGGTGGTGGGGGTCAGGTCAGCTGTGCAGCTTTGTGGCTGGAATAGTCTCTGAATGAGTTAATTAAATCTGCAGTCTCACAAAGTTCCATGTGTTTTAGACTTTGGTGTTTTCTGTCAATGACTAGTCAGCGATTCATGACTCTACTGTAAAATGTGCGTGTGTGGGTATCAGATATGCCTATAATACCCTAACCTCCCACACCAGTCTGAATCCTGAAAGCCTTTCCACCATCTGCAAGGCACAAGTCAGAGAATAATGAAATACTTCACACTTCACCTTAGAAAGCAGACGGGCTGCTGTTCAATGTCTCATCCAAGGTAAACACCTCTGACAGTGCAGTACTGGAGTGCCAGCTGAAATTTTTGTGCTCAGGTCTCTGGAGTGGGACTTAAACCCACAAACTTGTGAGTCAGTGGTAAACAGGGCTACCAACTGAGACACCGCTGACACTATCGCTGGTTTGCAGGTTGTAAATGTGAAAATTATCTCCAAAATGTCTCTTTAAAACCTAGCATGGGAATTACATTACCTGTCATGCCTGGATGTCGCTGGACAAATCCCCATGACAAGGTTCTTCTACCCATAGGCTATAATGGCGCATGGCTCCTGAACTTGTTGGGATAGATTGGAACCATCCAATAGAGGACAGATTGAGAAATGAATGGCATTAGAGTGTAAACATAAAAGCCCTGGGGAGGGGAAGAGATTAACCAATTCATGTTAAATGCAGTCTATAAAGCTTGGTCAAAGAGTTAGGTTTCAAAGAGTGTCTTAAAGGAGGAGAGACTTAAGGAAGGAGTTCCACAGCTTAAACCCTGGATGACTGAAAGCATAGCCATCAATGGTGAAGTGAAGGGTGTGTAAGAGACCAACATTGGAAAAATTGTATGCTATTGAATCTGACGAACAAATGTTCAATGTGTCAGCTGTGGCTCAGTTGGTCGCACTTGGTTTTGGGCCCAAGTCTCACTCTAGGACTTGAGCATAACAATAAATGTTGACCTAGCCAGCGATGCCCGCATCCCATGAATGAATCAAAAAACACAATCAAGGCTGACACACCAGTGCAGTACTGAGGGAGTGCTGTCGGAGGTGCCATCTTTTGAATGAGATGTCAAACTTAAGCCCCATCTGTCTGCTTGGCTGGATGTTAATGATCACATGGCGCTAATTCAAAGAAGAGCAGGGGAGTTATCACTGGTGTCCTGGCCAATATCTATCCCTCAAGCAATATCACAAAAGCAGATTAGCTGGCTATTTTCATGTTGCTGTGTGCAATTGCGTGGTTGCCTTTCCTACATTACAACAGTGGCTACACTTCAAAAGTACTTAATTGGCTTTACATTGCTTTGTGATGTCCAGTGCTTGTGAAAATTGCTATATAAATGTAAATTTTTTTACACAACCTGTAATGGACAATTTGCTCTCCCAAGTTTGGTCCTCAGTTAGTAAAGGTGAAATCTGTTCATAATATTAGAGCTTTATTTTTCTGCTGTAAACAGGTGCTGGATTTGATATTGTGAAGGTTAGTGTGTGCTTTCTTTCTCCACCTCCAGATTTTACAAACAAAAACAGCGGGTGGGGGATGGTGCGGGTGGTTGATTATTTCAATTCTGTGTCTCCTCCTTGCTGCTCACTCACACTCACGCTTATGCTGTTCATCTTTCACATTTTTATTCCTGGGAAGAGCTCCATAGGGAAAATTCACACACTCCTGCACTCCAAGAGGAGGAGCCATGCTTAAAGCGTGGATCAGGAGGAGCGCTTGCAGCATGTGTAGTGCCAATGTCCCATGGTCTCCCTGGGCATGGCATCAGCGAGTTTACCTCGGCATTTACGTGACCTGCAAAAAAGTCTTTAACCTTTCTGTATCTTCTCTGGGCAGCTAGCCACAGATACCATGTTTCTTGTTTCCTTGCTGACAGCAATGCAGTGTTTCCTCTTTGATCCAGTTATCCAGCTTGTTTTGTTTGGCCCGCTGCCTTCAGTAATGCTATTAGCTCAAAGTTTGCAGTTTGGTCTAAAATTGGATCTTGTCCTAAAAAAAGAGTGAGAGTTGTTTTCTCCTGTGACTTTTTTTTTATCTCACAGCTTTGTGGGATGGAGTGATCAACTCGTGTGATTTTGTTTTGTTACTGGCTTGTTTGATTTTCTGCCATGTGAGTGTTCAGTCAGTTGATGGGTTTTAATCGCTCAAGTAAAACAGGCTTCTGAGGCCTACACCTCAACGCTCACTTTTGAGGCTGGGGCTTCACTAACTTTAAGGAACTCCTGTGCTGGTGGAGCGCATTCTGCTGAAAACCCAGGCGCAGTCGACAGACAGCACTCGTAATACAAAGCTAGGGAACTCTGGAGAGCTGACACATCAGATGGCGCTTTTAAATTGTATTAAGTGCTGAGCTGGTGTCGAAAACCCCCAACACGGGTTTCACAGCAGCCAAGAAGTAAATGTACTATGCTCATGAAAGTTGATAGCTATGAAGACCGTTCTGTTTAAAATCAGGATCTCATGAGCGGCAACTCTGACAAGTTTAATTTCGGGTTGATGCTGGCTGGATGAGACCTGCATGGACCATGCATGATATCTCAGCTTGCAAGTATAGTCAGAGGGATGGATTCCTTATTCCTTATTAATGGAAATCATGGGTGCCTGGCGTCCGTGCGGAATGGGTAACGGGATAAAGTGGCACATCAGAATCTCCGTTTGAGTGCCACCTTACTTTTAAAGTTGGGAACCGCCCTAGACTATATAACAATGACTTTCAGATGGTTCTTCTCAGTGGTGGCGCTAGTCACTTCTTTTGGAGTCCCCAAAGATCTATATATACACGAACAATTGTTCAGAAACAGAGGCCAATTAAATGAAAAAAATAAAATACTGCAGACACTGGAAATCTGAAATAAAAACAAAAACTGCTGGAAATCCTCAGCGGGTCTGGCAGCATCTGTGATGAGAGAAACAGAATTGACTTTTCTAGTCAATAACCTTTCATCAGAGCCAATTAATGATACGTTCAGCAGGGGCTTAGTACAGCTCCAACGCAGGATTACTCATAGCCTTTTCTTCCTTGGGGAAGGCAGAAGGAGTGGTGGGGCAGGGGGAAGGGGAGGGGAGGGAGGTATCAAGGTTCAAGGAAACAAAAGTAAGGCAGAGAAGAGATTGAGCTGATAAACACAATAAACAGAAAACTGTACAGGAGTGTGGGAAAACATTCAGAAGAACTACAAACAGGAAATGCACAGCCCAGCCTAAACAAGTAGTCAATGCAGTGACTGACTTTCAGTGAATGTGAAGTCTATCAGTGTACCATTGACATTACCAAACATGTGTCAGAGTGAACATCAGCAAAATTCCTTCCTGCTGCTGTGCCCTGTGGCTCTCTTTAAGAACTAAAGCCACATTAGAAAGATTGCTGTTTTCCAATGAATAGCTACTGTCCATGATGCACCAGTTCTGGGAATTCCCAGCAAAGTTTTATTTGGTCTTTGGTTAGAAAGAGGAACACAAGCATAAAAGTGATTGGGATTGTGCAAATAAAATAGACATTCACAAAATGAGATGGAAGATTGATTCATTTACATACCAGTTTAAACAGTGATTAGGTTGGTTTCATTCCAGTTTTATGTAAGGAAAAGTCAATGGGAAGTTTTGATAAATTTAAAGCCAACTTAACACTGCACTCTGAGGATTGAGAGTTTGGCCATTCATGATAGAGAGCCATTAACAAGTTGTAAAGCTTGGATCAGTGCTTCCCGAACTATTTTTCAAATGCAATCCCATTTTAACACTTGAAAATAACACAAGCCCAGTTGCCAATTATGACAAAACAGCAATAAAGCATCATAGTAATATTCTGGATATAATTATTAAAGTCAGTGTACACAGATCAATTTGGTTAACTTTCTGGCCAGGCTGCATGTTTGGTAAACATAGGAGCAAATCTATACCCCACTGCACTTTAACATTTCCCTCCTGCTTTCAAAAGGTCTTGAAAAATAAGTCTGATAAATACAAACTGTATAAAGAGTTTAATTTCACATTACCCAATTTTCTCCATAAACACTGATTAATTGTTGCTGCTAGCCTATTGCATCCTACTAAAGTGTCATCATGTATCTTTTGCCTCTTCTTTAATAACCTGTTTACTCTGAGTTCCATGTGCTTATATTATCCATCTACTATAATTTAAGCAGCTTTGTTAAAACATGTATTTGCCCTTTCTGAGCTGGCATAACCTGGAGAGATCAGCTCACTTTCTCAAAAGCTGTTCTTGAGCTCACTGTCCTTTGCTTAGCTTCCCCACCACCTTTCCCCACTCTGAAAAACTAAAACTAAAATAAATGAAAATAGCACAGTCTGTATCATCAAGGGCATTGAATCAATTTACATCATGAATCTCTTGGACCGGGGTCATTATGACAGTTTTGTAATCTCTAATGACTTGCCAAAGAGAGATGAATGAATAACACAATCTGAGCAAATGAAGCGTTTAGACACAGTTTGGAAAGAAAAACTACAAAAGATGATTGAACATGACAAATTAAAGAATGTAAAGCTTGAGCAACCCTTTCAGATGCAGGGTAGAGGAAATCAGAGATAATATAAAATGATTCAGATTCTGCAACAGGAAGAGTTAAAATGATTCAAACTGCTTAACACCACCATTAGCCAAATTATGTAGCGTCTTTAAAGTTGAAAAATGTTTCAAGATACCTCAGAGATGTGCAATCAGATAGAAGTAGAGACCAAGTTAGAGAAGGAGTTATTTGGAGGGGCAGCCAAATGCTTGTTCAAGGATAGGTGGGATTCAAGAATTGTCTTAAAGAAGAGAGGGGGGAGACGGTTTAGGGAGGGAATTCTGAAGGGTCGTCTAAGAGGTGGAAAGGACAGCTAGCAATGGTGGGATGAGGAGTTGCCAAGAGATCATAGTTGGAGGAATGGAGCATTATGAGGGAGATGTAGGGTTGGAGAAGTTTACAGAATAGAGTAAAGCCATTACGGGATTTGAACACAAGGATCAGAACTTTAAATTGAAGCTGTTGGGGGACCAGGAGCCAATGTAAGACAAGAGTACCAGGAATGATGAGTACTTGGCAAATACAAGTAACAGAATTTTGGATGAATTGAGGTTTACAAACTGGATGCTGCGAGGCCAGTCAGGAGAGCAGCAGGATAGTCTAGTCTTGAGGTGATGAAGTCCTGGGTGTGGATTTCATTCAGTAGATAGGCTGAAGTAGGGGTGGGGATGGAAGATGTTGCATAGCTGCAATTAGGTGCTCATGGTGACGTAAAAGATATGAGGTCAGAAACTAGCTCATATTCAGATTGGGCGCCAAGTACACCAGAACCAGTAGGCAGGGAGAGGGATGGAATCAGTGGCAAGGTTTCACAGCTTGTGGATGGCTTTGATCTGTCCAACATTTAAAAGTGACTTAACTTGGTCTTTCAGCTCAGTTTGAGGTTTAGAAGTCCCACAGTTTGCTCTCAGGTGCTGAACAGCAGCTGGAGCACACTGCCATGCTTTGGGCAGGCGGGTGGGGCCGGGGTGGTGTGTTAAATTGGACATAATGCCCTGGGCACCTTTCGCAGCACTTACCCACTGCCACTGCCCGACCCCATTGTAATTTACACACAGTGGAGGAGGCATTGCGTGAGCCATCTGCCTTGGGCCAATTGAGGCCCAAAATTGGTCATTGTCTTCCCATCTGCCACAATTTTTCCCACAGCAGGTGGAGAAGTAAAGCCAGTTTGAAGCCCACTATGTCCTATTTCCCAGACTATTGACAGGAAAGGGTGGGATATCTTCTTTACAGGCCCCTGGGCCCATTGGATGCCCCCTGGGTCATTTCTTTCACTCTGGATTTTCCATCCCATTCTGGCATTCCAGCCTCCATCCCCATATGT
Source organism: Carcharodon carcharias (assembly GCF_017639515.1). Classification (NCBI taxonomy): domain Eukaryota; kingdom Metazoa; phylum Chordata; class Chondrichthyes; order Lamniformes; family Lamnidae; genus Carcharodon; species Carcharodon carcharias. The sequence continues at coordinate 51,875,269 of NC_054471.1, read as the reverse complement.
CACCTCCTAGCCTGGCCCCACCAAGAACCCCTGCAACCCCCCATCCCCAAACAATTTACCTCTCCACCCGACTTCAGCAATGATGCTGTGTTGGGGCCTGCTGCAGTCCCAGCAGTGGCCACTACTGCCAGTGATGCTGCAGAACCCAGAGTGTTGCCAGGCATTTGATTGGCCGGCAGCTGTCGGAGCCAGGACTTCCTTCCAGACGCAGGTGGTTGTGCCACCCATAGCTAATCAATTCCCCTCCTAGTGTTAAATGGCTACAACATCGGCGTGATGGAGCGGGGGCAATTTCATTATTGGCTTTTTTGCTGGGGTGGGTGGGGATACAGGAACCCCAGCGATGTGTAAAATCCTGTCCTTTGCTTCTACTCCTTTTTGGGGGGTGTGCGGGGTGCTGGGGCAAGGAAAGTTTGTTCACCATTATCAGATATAGTATCGTTGCCTTCTAATCTATTGTGTTCAGCTGGAACCTACACCCCAAACTGAACCTTTTCATTTTATTTATCAAACTGGCAAGCAAAATATATTAAGTATCTTCTTGTGTTTTCATAATATTCCTCCTGTCCCGAAGGCACTGAGCTGTGCTGGGGTATGGTTTCATGGTTACTGAGAGCCCTCTACAATCACAAGCTGAACCGAGAGAGTGGGTGTAGACTGGGTATAGACAGACTATTCAATCATGGCCCCCAACCATGGGTGGGGAGCGCGCGTGAGAGTCAAGCATGTCTTAACGTGGAGACCTCATGCATTTTCCAGCTGGGTGCACTGGATAGTTCAGGAGCAGAAACCCCGGTTAATTTGCTTTTCTTCTGTCTGCCTCAGTGGAGGAATGGAAGTGGGGCGCTTGTTTTAAGTGAGCCCTTCCTCCTGTCCCCTGCCCCACTCTCAAATTTCAGTCTAGCTGATAGGGTTAGATGAAGCAGGGTGGGAGGGGGCTCATGTGGACCAGTTGGGCTGAATGGGCTGTAAATTCCCCTGTAATTGTACGTAGTAGTGATTTAAATTGCTGTGTATGCCCTCTGCAGTTACATCCTGCCATTACAGACAATTGGAATAGGCACCTTGAGCTTTGCTCCGCTATTTACTGGTAGAGCCTTACTCGCATGGCTGCCACTAATAATGTCATCCGAAAAGATGCATGAGGGCAATTGTGCTTGATTCATGTGTGCCTGTACTGCAAATAGAATACTTCCATGGTGTAGCTGTGACTCATGACTTAATCCGCCTGTTGCTGCTAAATTACTTAACTGAGTTGTGTTTAACCTATTTCTCTCTAATGGTCATTAGCAAACATTTTCATTTCCAAAGAGAGGATTGGTGATGAAATCCTTCTCCCTGAATGGTCTGTATGCCAAAGGCATTACCTGAGTCTTTCAGAGATGAATAATTGATTGGGTCAAGAGTGGTAAGGAAGAAACGAATAAGAAGCTAAATGTTTAAAATCCACCTAAATACGCAGATTACTATCTAGCAAAGCTTCCTTATCTCTGACCGTTAGGCTTAAAAGCAACCCATTGTCTTCAGCTTGGAGGTATTAATTTGAAGTGAATCAGGCTATTGGGTTTGATGGGCAGAAAGTGACCCCACACTATTCCCACCCCATCTCAATTCTGTGGCAGCCATTCACAAAGTAGGTTTAAAATTTAAAACTGGAAGGTGCCGGAGTGAGGCTGCTATTTAAATGTCTAATGAAAAGCATTGTAGAGGCTTGAAAGTATCCTGCTTAAAGATGGCCTGTTAGATTGTGCTCTAATTTTGCTTGAGAAAGAGAACAGAAGGTGCTGACAGCTAGGTCAAAGCAGGATTGCTCGATGTCTGTTAGCACCTTAATTAGCAATTATTCAAATAACAAAGTGTGCTTTTTCTGGGGGCAACAATAAAAGTTGGATGTGTTCAGGAGCACTGAAACTGATGGCACTTTTCAAAAAGTTTTCTGCTCTTCATTGATGTTCCTTGTCTTTCAGCCAGTGGTAAAGAAAAAAATGACCCTCTTAGTACTTTAATTGTTTATATCGATGTATCTGTGAAACCAACTTCCTCTTAGACCCTGAGTTCTGAACATCGCCAACAACAGATAAAGGGGAAAGGGGCAAACTTTATATATTTGTGTTCCCTCCCACCCTGTCTTTTATAAAGAAACCGCTGCACAACTAAGGAGCCAAGTGGAATCCATGCTTGCTTAGTTTGCATTATAAGACTTGCACATGAGGATGATTTGTTTGAGAAGTCCCGTTGGACTGACAGAGTAATTTGCAAACCAGTGTTTCTAGTAGATCTATCCATGCCCTCACAACCTTTTCATAGAATTATGCAGCACAGAAGGAGGCCATTTGGCCCATCGCTCCTATGCCAGTTCATTGTGAGAACAATCCAATTAATCTCGCTCCCTTGTTCTTTCCCAGTGGTCGTGCAATTTTTTCTCTCTTTTCAGGTAATTATTCTATTATTTGTATCTGCTTTCGCCACCCCTTTCAGGAAAATTTTTCCTCAACTTCTCTTTCCCCCCCCCCCCCCCTCCCCCAGTTTCTTTTGCCAATTACCTTTAATCTGTGTCCTCTGGTTGGCGACTGTCCCACCGAGGGAAATACTGGTAATTTCGCAGCTCACCACTGTTCTAAAATGTAGAAAAATGGGAACAAAATATAGCTTTTAAGATTTATTCTTTCATGGGATGTGGTCTGACCAACGTTTGTTACCCATCCCTAATTTCTTTTGAACTGAGGGGCTTGCTAGGCCGCTTAAGTGTCAGCTACATTGCTGTGGGTCTGGTGTCACATGTAGGCCAGACCAGGTAAGGACAGCAGATTTCCTTCCCTAGAGGACATTAGTGAACCAGATGGAGTTTTTACAACAATTGACAATGGCTCCAAGGTCATCATTACTGAGAATAACTTTTTTTTCAATTCCAGGTTATTAATTGAATTCAAATTCCACCAACTGCTGGGGTGAGATTTAAACCTTTGTCCCTAGAGGATTAGCCTGCGGGCCTCTGGATTACTAGTCCAGTGACATTAACACTGCCACTTTCTCCCTTAATCAGTGATCATAAATGATGTGTTGCCATTTGCTGCTGCTTCAAGGTAGTGAGGGCAGACCTCCAAAGTCCAAATAGCTACTGACACGTGTCACCCAGTTTCACATAAAGGATGGTCTCTTTACTGAGGTGTCAGAGTATGGTAAATTCCCACAAAACTGTTTAAGGTCACTTTTTAACGTGATAGGGGAAATTAGTTTTAACCTTTTTGTCCTCCTAATGGAGAAAGAACATTGGGACCAAGTACTATTTAGAGCATTAATGTTCAAATGCATTCTGCGGCCATACTGTTTTTATATAGACATCTGCTTAGGTGGGAACCTGGGAAACTGGTGTCCCTGGGCCTGCTTCCTCTGTTTACCCGAAATGCAACCTCTTTGTCCACTATTCAGCTCATGCAAAGTCTGCTGCCAGAATCCTAGCTTGCACCAAGTCCCGTTCACCCATTACCCCTATGCTTACCACACACCCACAGTGACGCCCAATTCGGCAACAGGCTCAGTTTAAAAACTCACATCCTTGTTTTCAAAGCCCTTCCATGGTCTCGCTCTGCCCTATCTCTGTAACTTCCTTCCACCCTACAACTCTCTGTGATATTTAGGTGGTTAAATTCTTGATCAAGGGAGTCAAGGATTATGGGCAGGGCCGGGGGAGGGTTGTGGCGGCAGCAGACAGGAAAGGTGGAGTCGGGGCCACAATCAGATCAGGCATGATCTTATCAAATGGTGGAGTAGGCTCGATGGGTCAAATGGCCTACTCCTGCTCCTCATTCTTGCGATCTCTGTGCTGCTCCAATTCTGGCCTCTTGAGCATCTCTGACTCCATCGTTGGTGGCCATGCCTACGGCTGCCTAGGCCGTAAGCCCTCGAATTCCTTCCCTCAACCTCTCCACCTCTCTATTTCTCCTCCTTTAAGATGCTCCGTAAAACCTGACCCTTTCATCAAACTGTAGGTCAAACCTGCCCTATTATCTGCTTTTGTGATTTGGTGTCAAATCAAATTTAGTTTAATTCCTTATGAAGCATTTTGGGGATATTTATATAAAGACACTTCATAAATGCAAATTGGTGTTGTTAAAATTGGATCTATGATTCTACCGCCAAATTAAGTAATTTAGTTGCGTAAACATGGGGAGCCAGATCTACGATTGCCGTTAACCAGAATCCAACCTAGTACTTGGTTGTTTTAATTTAAAAAAGCACCTAGGAATTAATAAATCTTGCATGATGCTTCTTGGATGTGCTTCTCTACATTAGCACCAGCCGGTATTTTTTTGTGGGGGGAGGTATGGATTGTACAATTCAAACACTTTTCCCACTGCTCATAAGGTAGTAGCAGTGGATGACATGCTGATCTTAAACCGCCTACATTTGGAAGAGATGCACTCGCCATTTCTCTTTCTCTCTTCCCCTCACCCACCCCAACTAATCTGAAAGCTCAAAATTGCTGTCAAAGTGACTTCCATGTCCGGAGAATTTAATCAAGGAAGTCCTTGTACTGAACACATTTGTGGCAGCTATGCGTAATTTGTCTTGTAATTTTATGACAGGCCTTGTATTGCCCGCTCGTGCGCTGGGGACTCCTCAGTGGGCGGATAATGAAGGGTCTAACGTGAGCCTGAAGGTCAGCTGCTATCAAACCCCTTCACTGTGTCGTGCTTCTCCTTCGTGGTCAGTTTTGTTTATCAGCTAGACCTCTCGGCTGCTAATCAAGCCCATTCAGAGACAGGCTTATTAAATTAATTAGAATCTGTCAGATCAAACGGATTAGCTTTGACATGCAGGCCTGGGACTGGGAGCTACTGAGGAGGGTGCATTCGCTTTCAGCTGAGAGTAGGATGGTCACCAAGGTGATCAAAGGATTTTCTTATCTGTCTTTCATTACTGATGGGACGTAGTTTTTCTTTGGTTTCTAGAAAAGATGGGGGGGGGAGGGATCTATTTCCTAATACAATATTGTTTTTTATCTCTCTGCAATAGATGTACACCCTGGTTCCATCATCTTAGGTAGGAGCCAGCGTTGGAGTGTGATTAGTCAGGGAGGAGGGAGCACACTGACCCTGTGGCCTTTTGACAGGTTTGACAGGTGGGATACAGATTAAATATTTCTCATCCCCATGATGAGCCATAGTCCCCTCAGCAATGACCACAAACTGATTTTTTTTGTGTGTGTGGGTTGGGAGGGGGGCACGGGCAGTGGGGGTTGTGTATGTGGTGGGGAGGGGGCCAAAGAGAGAATGAGACAAAAGGGGCAGCCATGTGACCTGCCGGAGGATGCTGTTGATTGCAAAGATCTTTGTGTCAACATCTAGGTTGAGTGAGTGACCACTGTGCTGGCTTTCCTGTTGAGGAAAAAAAGGGCATCGGGAAGCTTTCAAGTGCAGCTACAGACTAAATTGACCAAGTACGAAGTAGCCAAGTACGTCAGGGAAGATTGGACACTGAAGGTCAGTAAAAGTGCAAGGGTTATTGTAACGTTGAGGGCAATTCAGGCTGAAAGCCATCAAATCCTCTGTATAGGAGTAAATGAAGCTGAATTAACTATTCAATAGCCAACTGGAAGCTTTTGAAAACTTGCAGATGCCAGAGTGATGTGCATACCTAAACGAATGCTAAAATATAAGGGGTGGAGTGGTAATTTCAATGTAACCTGCAGAATTGGGTGGAACCCTGTCCAATATCATTCAGAACTGATCCCACTTGGGACTAACGTTAGGTGGAGCATCAGACCAAAGCTGCAAGCGATCTGGTCAGTCTTCCAAAGGGCCGGTTAGATTAGAAACACCCCCTCCCATGTTTCCTGGTTTCGGACAGCAGTTGGCTGTACCAGTTTGGAAATAAAAACACAAATTCTGTAAATCGATGAATTGCTAGCTGGATACAGGTGGCCCAGCTGTGACTCAGTTATGATGGGCTAAATGTCCTCCTCCTGAGCAAATTCTTTTGCAAGGCCTTTAGAAACATTGAGTTCTCTGTGTGGAATCAACTTAATTTTAGAAAACGCCGGCAATTTTAAAATTGATTAAAAGTTCTTTTTCAAAAAATGAACCATTGACAACAGTAATCTATGTCTATTGTGGTGCTGACCTATGTTCTTACGAAGCTGTAAACTTACAATTTTAAAAGTTGCAAAACTGCCAATTAAACTTTGGCACTTTTCTGAAGTTAGCTTTCCTTTGGCTTTCATGGCTCTTGTCAATTTGTAAATCATTTGAATAACCAATATTAGTTCAGCTGATAGCAGCAGCAATAAAGCAGGCATTATTCCAACTCACTATCCTCTACAGCAAGATCTTCAAAGCCTCACCTTTGGCAAATACCTTGTGAAAATCGGAGCTGCTTGCTGGACTTGCGATAGTTCAGAGCAGAGACCAATGTAAGCCGATCTGCTTGGTGATAGATTGTAGGGCTTTGTGCTTGATTTAAGGCTGCCAGTGCAGGCGATGTAGGAATTCACTTATCCCAGGGAAATCTGATTTCACGTCAGGCTGTTTCAGCATTTTGAAAATGAGCTTGTGTACCTGACACAGCTCAGCTTCTGGCTTCCTCCACCCAACCCTTGACCCCTCCCCAGTCGCTTATTCCTGAAAAAAATGGTGCAAGGTAAATCTATGAAAAGTTGGGAATAATGCATCAGATGCCTCCAAGATAAATGTAATCGGATCACCATGGTGTCAGTTAATGGTTAACTTCACTTAAGACGTACCTGTGCCCCAACACACTTACTATTGACGCAGAATGAGCCCCGGTCACCACTTGAGTCAGGCTGTGAAGCCATGGCTACATTTAACTAGAGAGTGGAAATAAACAGTGCTGATGTAGAGGGAGAAAAAGGCTTTCACTGACCGCTGGAGCAAGAAAGTAAGGACTTGTGTTACCTAAATACTGGTAGGTGGTGGCTCCCTGGCTTTCAGGGAGGTGACCTGACCCAGTCAGCTGTTGTTTCTTTTATTTTCCTGTCCGTTGTCCTAACAGGTGCTTGAAATACCAGGAACTACTTAAATATTTAGCATAACGTTCCTTTCTCGCCTTTAGAAAAAAAAAATAGCAAAAATAGATTCTGCGGGCTGGGCTGGGGGTGGGGGGGTCGTTCGTGGAGAGCATTGTTGGTGAAAGAGGGAGGGGGGGTCTTATATGTAAAGATTTGAACAAAAGGTTGCAGTGTTCCTTCCACTCCAAGGCATGCCCATCTTGTACCATTTTTTATCTTGTTAGGTAAGAAATGCATGTTTCAAACCTCCCCAGTGTAATGATGTCTTGAGAGCGTTTATCACCCTCCTTTGCCAGCTCACCTGCAATGCTTTTGAATCCACCTCGCCACAACCCATCTTGCTCTTTTAGCCTGCCCATGCTGAGGGTGATGTCACAAGGTTGGCATTGCTATGGAAATGGTGTATACGGCAGTCCCTGTGTTGATTGATCCATTGCGTCTAATGATGGCACAGGCTTTTCTGCACATTGGTTGCTGCTGTTTCTAGCTTAATAAGAGAGAAAGAACAGCAACGGAAGTCAGTACAAAGCATACAAAAAATCAGAGAATCAGCAGCGGTGGTTGGCAGAATAGAGCTTTTTGCTACATTGTGAAAAAGGTTGCATCCAAGCCAACAATTTAATGGCACAGATAAAAGGTCGAGCAATTGATTTAGCACTGCCTGGCAGAGACCATTATATGACACTTTTATCTTTGGCTGATAGGACTTGGCTGGCTGTGCTGCTATTTAAAGCAAATCAGTCTGCCTTATGCCTCCCTTTCTGCAGGAGAGCAGCAACATAAAGTTGCAGTTCAAAGGTCATGCAATCGTGCTGTAAAGCTGAGGGACCTCAAGTTGGAAAATATTCTTCCTACCTGCAAAAGTGTTCACGTGAACAAAACCTGCTGACAAGCCTTGAGCTAAAAAAAGGGACAGTATTTGGTGGTCAAGGTTGGAATGGAGTAAAGAAGTCTTTAATCTTGTTTAGTTTTCAGTACAAAGGCTTCTGAAGTACAAGTGATCGCAGAGAAATATTGGGCGGAATTGTACGGCCCATCGCGGGGGAGGGGGTGAGGGGGCTAGAAAATACAGCAGGCCATCCAAAACTCCATTGGCTTCGGCGGGACTGGAAACTCCTGCTGGCGGGGAGGGCTGTAAAATTCCGCCTAACGTGTGAAACATGAAACCTGTGCTTTGGGGACACGAGTGTGAGAGCAAACTCTCCCGGATACATTGGATGTAAGAGAGGGCTGTCCACTTTGGGTATCTGGGTCGTGGGTATCTGTCAGCAAACAATTCTGGCTCTGTGGTTCATCTGCCCATCAGATAGTGCAGTTGAATTTCAATAAGGCCCTTAGGCATGGGGCAACTCAAAATATTTTATCATTTTCAGTTTTGGTAAAGAATACCTGCTGACCTATGGTGACAGATTCAGCCCGCATTCCTCTAAATGATGACAGCAATCTTGGGCTTTGAAACTGTTGGTTTCTGTTGCTCAATGAGAGAAGTTATGAAACCCAGATTGCCCAAGACCTCGATTGGTGAGGCATAAAATACAATAGTTTTATATTTCCTGTTCTATCTTTTAGCCTTGAAGATGACTTACCAAATGACTTTAAAATTTTCCAGTTAGCCCCAAATTAATTCTCAATGTAGACAACAATGTTTCTGACTGTATAACTACCGCCAACTGGAGCAGAGAGTCTGCACGTACTTACATAATGTCTCGTGCTGTTTCTGGGCCCAGACTGTGCAAGTCCCCAACAATCAGGCCTGAGGCAAAATGTCAGGACAGCCTTGGGCCTCCTTGTTGAGACCACATCCTTATCTACATCTTGGGGTTGAGCTTCCAGCATTGTTGGTTCCAATGGAAGCTCATTGGTCAATCAGCAGCAGTATAGGCGAGGGTGGGGGCGGCGGGCAGGGGTGGTGTCAATCGCCATGATTATGGCATCGATGTGGGTGGGTTAGGGAGGGGGAGGGGGGCAGTGGGGGAGCACTCCTGATCCTCCTGGCTCTACAGAAAAGGTTTCCGGAAAAGCATACTTTAAAAAGCAGCTGCTGCTGGCGGTCACAGGGGCTGCTGATCTTTCTTTCTATTCATTCACGGGGTGTGGGCTTCGCTGACTGGGCCAGCATTTATTGCCCATCCCTAATTGCCCTTGAGAAGGTGGTGGTGAGCTGCCTTCTTGAACCGCTGCAGTCCATGTGGTGTAGGCACACCCACAGGAAGGGAGTGCTAGGATTTTGACCCAGCGACAGTGAAGGAACAGTGATATATTCCCAAGTCTGACAAATCCTGAGTGGGACAGACAGGAGGGGAGGAGCCTTCTACAGGCATTAGCCCCACCTAGCATGCCCGTTTCAGGCATCTGTCCATATGTGTGGAAGTGATGGTTCATGAGAAATGGCAGTGGCTATTGTAGCGCCAAGAGCTGAAGGCCACAAGTGCGATCTCTGGTGCATTCTTCTTTCAGGTAGGAGATTGAGAAAGGGAAATGAAAATACTGGCAATATTCCCATAGCTGATATCTATCCAGTGGCATCTGCACTTGTGTAAAAACCCAAAGGTTCAATCTGAGCAGCGATGTCTTGTCCACCACTTGCCCCTCCCAAGCCATGGACACCTGTGGACAAGCACCCACCTCCGCCATCCAAGCTCACACGGAAATGGCATGTTTGAGGGAGGGCTGCTGGAGCCCACGGAGCATACCCCCAGAGAGATCTTTCTTTCTCTCAGAAAGGCAAGAATAATATTGGGGGTGGGGTTGGGCGGGGGAGGGTCGGGCAGTGAGAAGCTGTAAAGACAATTCAGCCCAAAAGGAATTTGCCAGAATTATGAGTCATAAAAATGATCTCCGTGTGAGCAACAATTTTCATTCCAGCAAGAAACTGAATAAACGTTGGGCTATTTATTTGGGCTGTGGGGGAGGGGAGGAGGGCAACAGTCCCCGAGCGGTTGACAGCAAGCTGGCAGGGAAGATTTATTGGTGTAACCTGGGCAAGTGTGGGCTGTGCCATTGAAGGGCAGTGGAAAAGTGGAGATTACTTTCTGTGTCAAATCAGTAAAACTGCGGGGAAGGAAGTAGCAGCTGCCGAGAGCAAATGAAGATTGATGGTCCCCTAAAGGAAGGAGGGATGCAGGAGGGAGTAGTGAGGATGGGATGGGCAGGCTCCTGGCAACCCTCAGCTGTCGCTTTCTTAAAGGACTGCAGTGTTTCAAAGACCGGTTACACGAGAGGACTTCCTGATTATGGCTATCGTACAGCTTCGGGTCAGTGTGAGGCCAGTGGTAACCAAGTGAACAATTTTAATTCGAAGCAACTTTTAAAAAAAAAAAAGAAAATCAGAGAGGATGGAAGGTAGTGGGTTTTAATGGAAGGCCTTTTTGTGCAAGCTCACCTGATAAGCGGAGAGAACTCTCTGAGTAGCCCGTGTGGCTCGGCATCATATTTTGTTTTGTAATACCCCTGGAAAGCACCTTGGGACTTTCTATTATGTTAAAGGTGCTATATAAATAAAAGTTGTTGTTGTAGTCAGTGGCAGAGCGTCCACAGATCAAAAAATTCCACACTTCGATTCTCAGTCTGTTCTGGCCTCAGCTGAAAAATGTTACATTTGGGTAGATTTTGATTTTGTGTGTCAGTGCAACACTGGTGATAGCAAGTTGCCAGCTGGTTTTACATCTCTCGATTTTTATTCCCATCGGTCAATTGTAAATGTTACTCGAGAGATGTAAAGTGGGCTAATGTCCATTTCACACTGTTACACAAAGTCAAGATTTACCTCAAAGACTCTGTGCTCTTGGTCACTGTGATCCTTGCTGTTTACTGCCAGGTAAGAGCAGAGATTGGGCTCGGCTGTGGTGCCCTCCTGCCCACTCACACTCAATCACTCACTCGCACGCGCTTTGCGCACGCGCTTTGCGCACGCGCTTTGCGCACGCGCTTTGCGCACGCACTTTGCGCACGCACTTTGCGCACGCACTTTGCGCACGCACTTTGCGCACACAATCTCACAATCACATACACACAATCTCACAATCACACACACACAATCTCACAATCACACACACACAATCTCACAATCACATACACACAATCACACACAGACACATACACACAATCTCACAATCACACACACAATCACACACAGACACATTCACACAATCACACACAGACACATTCACACAATCACACACAGACACATTCACACAATCACACACAGACACATACACACAATCACACACAGACACATACACACAATCACACAATCACACACAGACACATACACACAATCTTACAATCACACACAGACACATACACACAATCTCACAATCACACACAGACACATACACACAATCTCACAATCACACACAGACACATACACACAATCTCACAATCACACACAGACACACACACACACTCGCACACAGACACACACACACACACACACAATCTCACACTCTCTCAATCACACTCTCTCAATCACACTCTCTCAATCACACTCTCTCAATCACACTCTCTCAATCACACTCTCTCAATCACACTCTCTCAATCACACTCTCTCAATCACACTCTCTCAATCACATTCTCTCAATCACACTCTCTCAATCACACTCTCTCAATCACACTCTCTCAATCACACTCTCTCAATCACACTCTCTCAATCACACTCTCTCAATCACACACACTCATGCTCACACACACTCATGCTCACACACACTCATGCTCACACACACTCATGCTCACACAATCATACACACGCAATCTCGCGCATGCGCGCGCTCTCACACGCGCGCGCACACAGACACACGCGCAACCGCGCGCGCGCACACAGACACACGCGCAACCGCGCGCGCGCACACAGACACACGCGCAACCGCGCGCGCGCACACAGACACACGCGCAACCGCGCGCGCGCACACAGACACACGCGCAACCGCGCGCGCGCACACAGACACACGCGCAACCGCGCGCGCGCACACAGACACACGCGCAACCGCGCGCGCACACAGACACACGCGCAACCGCGCGCGCGCACACACACGCGCAATCGCGCGCGCGCACACACACGCGCAATCGCGCGCGCGCACACACACGCGCAATCGCGCGCGCGCACACACACGCGCAATCGCGCGCGCGCACATAGACATATATACAATGGACACATAGATATGCACACACACATACATAGAATCACGCACACAATCTCACACGCAGACTCATACATGGACACACACGCACACAGAGACACACACACACGCAATCACAGACAGACATGAAGACATACAAATATACACACACATGCACACAGATATGGAAAAGCATACACACTCATACACAGACACACAAACACTCATATACACACACGCAGGCACACACACGCAGGCACATATACTTACACAACACAAGGCTGGTACATCAGCAGTGGGTGAAGTACTAGAGGACACAAGTGCGGCTGTCTGCCAGTGAGAAGTGAACAGCTACAGAAGGGAGAGATGAGGAATAGATAAAAGTTGGCAAGAGGAAATGTTTGTTTGAACCTTGAGGGATTTTCCAGTTTGTAGCTGATTTAACACCTTGCTGAGAACTCTGCAGCAGTAATTTGTGATTTTTTTCTTCCTTCATGCTGCTATGTTTGTTATACCCTGGCTGGTCAAGAATCATCTCACCTGAACAGTCAGCAGCTGCGCCCCCATTATAGATGGGAATGGCACAAAGCAGATTAACTTTGGGCTATCCTCACACAGTTTCTAGCGCTCAGTTGCAGAGTAGACTCCTAACACTCGGGGCATGATTCTCCGCTCGGCGTGTGTGTGTGTGTGTGTGTGTGTGTGTGCCCGATACACCCAAGCGTGAAATAGCGTGCGAAGACGTCAGGCAAGAGTCTTGACATCATCTTGCACTAGCGAGAGTTGGCTGCTTGCCCGCCGACCATTGGGAGGCCCATTAAGGCCATTAATCAATTAACTAAGCCATATTTTTCACCGCCCGTCCAACGTTATGCTTGGCGGGCGGGTGAATCGGCCAGGCAGCCTTTGGATTTTTGAGGAAACCTCATCCACGGGTGGGAAGAGGTTTCTGTGATTACATTTAAACAAATAAACATTGTTGGGCAGAATTTTTCAAATCTACATGTTACGGTGAGTGATTCTGCTGTGTGGGCATTTTTTCCGGGAATTTTAAAAACTTTATTCCTTGGTTTAAAATTCTTCAGCTCCCTGAGGCAGCTCTTTGCTCCCCCCTTTCTCGCTGGCTGGCTGTTAACTGGCCAGCCGGCATGAAATTGCAGTCGGGGCCCCATCACAGGCATTGGGACCGTTTCCCAGCCCCTCCTGGGCCCACCCAGCAACCCGAAAATCATGCCCTATGTGTCTGAACTCTCTGGAAACATGGCAACATCTTAAGAAGAGGAGGAGGCCATTTGGCCCATCGAGCCTGCTCCACCATTCAATTAGGTTCGTGGCTGATCATCTACCTCAAAGCCACGTTCCTGCACTATCTCCACATCCCTTGATGCCATTGGTCTCCAGAAATCTATTGATTTCTGTCTTGAACTTGCTCAGTGATTGAGTTTCCACAGCCCTCTGCAGTAGCGAATTACAAAGATTCATCACCTTCTGAGTGAAGAAATTCCTCCTCCTCTCAGTCTTAAATGGCCCGCCCCTTATTCTGAGACTGTGTCCCCTGGTTCTGGACTCACCAGCCACATCCTACCCACATCTACCCTGTCACGCCTTGTGAGAGTTTTGTAAGTTTCATTGAGAAACTGGTACAATGCTAAAGGGACTGAACAGAAAAGAATGGCATACCCAGTGCCTGAATGTTGTATTAAATTGGTGGGGGGAATTAGTTGCAGCATGCTGGACTGAATGACGGGGCAGGAAAGTGGGGATGGGGGGTGTTGGAGGGAGGACAGAGCAGAAAATCAGCCATGATCCCCATTGCCAAGTGCACCAAACTTATAAGGTGCAAGCTCGAAAGTGGAAAAATAAGCAGCAATGCATTCACGAGCAATACCTCCAGAAAGGTGTTTAGGGTGCAGACTGTCTAGCTGCACAGAGTTGCAGGTTCACAAAGTGGTTCAAGCGATCAGGCATATGGTAAACTTATTGAAGTAGTTTCACAAGTTCATTCACCCTTGTTTTATAAATGTGCATTACCAACCAAAGAGATCTTTCTGAATTTAGTACATACTCGATAAAGGTAAAAAAAAAAGTGCAGGGCATTGGGCAAAGATGGGATTAATTGGATGGCCCTTTCAAAGAGCCAGCACAGGTGTGATGGACTGAATGGCTCTTTTCTGTGTTTATAAGGTTCTTGACTCTAAGGGGAGAATTTTCTCCCTGTCGTGTGGGTTGGGCGGGAGCGGGCACAGGCATGGGCGGGCACACAGCCGATCGCTGCCTGAGATCAGCTGCCCGCTGCCATTTTATGTGGGCTGGCCAATGAAGGCTGAGCGCTCCTTGTGCAGGTCGGGGGGAGGAGGGAGAGTCAGGGACTGCGCTCTTCCACACATGCGCTCAGAAATCTCTCTGAGGCACGGAGCTGCCTCAGGGAGATTGGTTTGATTTTGAAAAATTGAAATAAAGAAGAAAAAAAAATTTACTCAGACATGTCCCCTCGTGTGACAGTGTCACATGAGCTGGGGCATGTCTATGAATTTTATTTAATTTTTATTAAAGTTTAAAAACCTTCATGAAACCACATCCGGCCCGTGGATGAGGTTCCATGAACAATGGGAAGGCCGCCTGGGCTCTTCGCCTATCCACCCCCCCACCCTCCCCCCCCCCCCCCCCCCCCCCCCCCACCCTCCCCCCCGACCTCAAGGTTGGACGGGCAGCTCAGTTAATTATTACAATTGGTATTTAAATAGCCGTAACAGGCCTTTGACGGCTCAGCGGGCGTACAGCCGACTCCAGTGCGTGCCCGCCAAACGGAAGATCGGACTGACGCGCGGTGACATCGATACGCACGCCCGATGTCACTGTGCATCATTTTAGGTGTCGGCGAGCGGGACCCGCCCCTCCACGCCAACCAGAAGATTCAGGCCAATGTGTAGCATCCATACCTGGAGCAGACTTTTGCCCTTGGTGGGCGGGACCCACTGGCTGGGCGGCAGGCGGGCAGCCGATCACCGCCGCCGAAACGGGCCCCACCGCCATTTTGAGTGAGCGGGGCCGCCTGACGGGAAGCGCTATGTGCTTCCTGTGCGGGTGGTGGGGAGGGGGGGAGGGATTCCCCAGCTGTCAGAACATCTCCCTGAGACTAAGAGCTGCCTCAGGGAGAGTGCTGACAGTGTTTGAAACTTTAAAAATAGAAAAAAAATTATTAACTTGTCCCCTTCAATGTGACAATGTCACACAAGATGGGACGTGTTAATAAATATCACAAAAAGTTTATTAAACTTTTTTTAAAACAGACGTGAAACCTCCTCCCGCCGGTGGATGAGGTTTCATGTTTTTTCAAAAGTCTGCCGGGGCTCCTGGCCTGCCTGCCAAGCTTAAGGTTGGATGGGCAGGGCCTTTAATTGGTTTAACTGCCCTCTCAATGGCCTCAATTGGCCATTGACAGGTCGGCAGGCGGACAGCTGATCGCACTGTCCGCCCGCCTTCCTGAATATTTAATTGGAGTGGGATGATGTCGGGGGTTCCCCCCCAATATCATCCCGCATCATTTTCGTGTCAGCGAGCGGGCCCCGCCCCCAGCTCACCGACAAAAAAATTCTGCTCCTGGTGCCTATTTTCTAATAAACAGAACTATCAGGACTGCCCCTTTTGTAACAATTGTGCTTACAAGTTATATTCATTTCTATTAACTGAAGTTCTGATTAAAGAACAATTGCCCTTGTAGATAGGAAGATCATGTAATTAAATGTCGCTGCTTCTCCTCAAGTGCCAGGCCCAGGTGGTGAAAGTTAAGTGTCTTGTCATCCAGATAATGCCCTGTAAACAATCTTGCTTAGACTTCCATCCTGTCTTTCTACACCCTTCTTTCTGTTACCAAGCTGCGGAGAGACACTGCCCAGACTTCACACCATACTAACTGTGCAAGATAGCAACTAGGCCCACTCAGTGTCTTGTTACTCAAAGTAAACTAGCTGCTAGACCTTTTGGCTGAACTCTGAAGCACAGGGAGTTGATTGGGAGTGTGGTAGAGAACTGGAAGATGCCCCAATGCGTGGAATCAGTAAAACGCCCAGCTGTGCACTCTGGTAAAAACCTGCTCTGAATTCAAGCCATTGAAGGAAGTGGGTTTGTAAAATATCTTGAACATGTACAGGCAGCTTGAAGCCAGGCCGTTCTCAATTAAGCATCTTTGAACATTGATAAAATGCATCTTTTAACTCTTTCTGTGCCAATGAATGGGTGAGGGAAGAAGGCCAGTGCATGGGAAGGGTCAGCATTCCCCCTCCCAAGTTAAGGAAACTTATTTCCCACTGGTGGAAAATGCCTCAGAGATTACTCTGGTTTAAGATTAATTTACCTATCCAGAGTCTCAGAGAAATATTATTATCACCCAAACACCTTTCTTTGTGCTGTCACTTTTGTAGGTGTTGCGAGCGAGTAAATCTTGGGTCCGAGTTTGCCAGACATTGGAAACCCACCAAGCCTTGTTCAGGTACTCTCCTGAGAGCCCTGAGCTTTGCTGGCGTACAGTTGTGTGAGAGCCAGTGCACACAGGTAGCTTGCTAAAGTTGGCACATGTGTCAGCTGAGGTAGTGAATGGCAACAAGAATGTTCAATGTTTGAGGGAATAGTAAGTGAGGCTGATCCTTTTTCTTGTGCACTTCTCGCCAAAAGCCTTTGGGTAACAACCCGGTAGATTCCCCCCCACTCCCCAGGCACCTCTTGCAGATGCCAATTGTAATACCTGGCTGAGCTCAGCTCAGCCAACCAGCAAGAAGACATCAAACTGGGGAGCAAACTGTGTGGTGCTTCTACCTCCCAGGCCACTAAGGAACTTTCCTGTTTCTTTGCAATCTTTAAGTTTAGAAATTAAAATAACTGTTCCATTGATACTGCATTGACTGACGTCCCGGATTACCCACTTGAGATATCTTTTGATCTGGCATGCCATTCCTATTGGCCCACAGTTGAATGGTCATCTGCCAGCTGGTCTTTCCTGATGCATTTCTATAGGAAATAGACAAGCTCTGCTTATAGTGGACCCTATCGGAAGATGAGCTGGCATAATCTTTCATCACAAGCGGAGCAAATGTCATCTGGAACTTAATGGCCACTTTTGCAATTCCGAACTTACTGGATGATTTGTGGTCCCATTTGCAGTTTGTTGTGTGATCTAGACTTCCAGTGCTATGGAGAGCATGACGTTGAGTGGTCTACTATTGGTTGTGCCTGTTGGGGAATTGAGCCTAAATTGGTGTGTGGAATAGGGCTTGCATGTGTGATAGATCTGAACAGGGAGAACGAAGGAGGAAGAGAATGAGGGGACGGATGTGTACATCGAGAAAGGTGGGTGTGGATAGATTGTGCAGTGAGGAGGGGGAGGAAGGGATTGATCTGTACAGCGAGAAGGAGGAGGAGGGGAGAGACCTGTGCAAGGCAAAGGAGGATGAGTTTGCAGTGGTGTAATAGAGATTTATACCATGAAGAAAGCTGGTGGGATGAATTATGGCTGACAAGAATTGACAGCAGAATTGTGAACAGTGTTGTGAAGCAAGCCGTAGTGCTAGACTGCAACGCAATCCAAACAGCAGAGGCACTGGCTAATTTGTTGCTGTAACACACCAATAACCACATAAGAAATCAAGGCCTAACAAAGCAGTGTCTGAGGTATCATCTTGCATTTCCTAGAGCAGCCTGAATAAAGCTCCGTTTTGTAGCTAGTGTTTAAGGAGCCTGTCCATTCTCTAATCTTAAATAGAAGCTTTGTTTTAGCCTTGCTGCATAAGCTGTCTTCAAGCAACACACCTGTCATATCTGTCATAGGTTTAATTCATCATAGCTGCTGCTCAAAAGCTACGTTGATGGTATTGGGGAATCCCTCTTATAAGATTAGTGATCAAAGGAGCTTGCAGGTTCAATTAAGTAAAGGAAAGAAGATAGGAAATGATCAACAGCCTCATTTTTGCTCCCAGTCATTGACTGGTTGTGCATGGATTCAAACCTTAAGTTTGTTACTCGGTGAGCAATTCCTTTAGTTGCTTCTGTTGTTTCCATTGTGTCAGGCTGAATGCTTTGCAGAGTGCCCTTCTTATTTTTAAAACCAGCTGCTAAAGGTGGCGTATAAGTACGGACAAATGAAATAGGAGCAGAAGTAGGCCATTCGGCCCCTCGACCATTCGGTAAGATCATGGCTGATCTGTTTGTGTGTTGAATTTGACATTCCCGTCTAACCCCGATAACCTTTGATTCCTTTGCCTAACAAGAACCTATCTAACTCTGCCTTGCCTTAAATATTCAGTGACCCCACCTCCAACACAAGGTTTGGTTTGAGGCCTCTACAGCAGTTACATTACATAATACCCACTTAACCTGGTGTCAAACCTACATATGTATAATGGTGATTAAGCAGGTTTACAATAGGTAATATAAAAATAGTTGACACAATGATGAGGGATCCGCTATTGCCACTGTACAGGTGGACTTTTTCTGAATTACCTCCAGCCCCAGACTGCCTGTGATCATGGTCCTAACTTTACCCCAAACTGGAATGGGTGAGTGTGGAACTTCTCTGGAATCCCTTTGCGCTCACAGAGCTGGTCCCCCGGTTCACATAATTGTGAAGCAGTGGTGCCTATCCCATTCCAAGCCACCCCACCAGCCCTACCCTACAGTGCGAATTTCCTCTGGTCACGACTGTCTTGTGTAGCAACATGGCAAACTGCAGCCATTAAACGTTACCATTCTTTAGTATTTCGCCTTTTAGAGTGTGTTTGGTTATCTCGGAACAGGACAGAGAAAGGATCTGCACTAACACAGCTAGAAAGTCACTGCACACAGAGAGAATGGGGGAATTCACACAGAGCCTTGGGTACATAGGTAGCAAGTTTCTCATATGCAAATCATTGCCACCAGACCGGGCCACAGCTGATTCATGCGTGTTTACATTGTTTCAGTGCGTTTAGTTTTACACCTTGTTCAAAATGAAATTGATTCAAGCGTTGTACTAAAATGGGATAACCAAATATTGCATTGCATTGATGTGGCCCACAAATTGGAAACAGAAGCAGATTTTCTTTTTATCACGTGCAAAGAGGGGGGGGGGGTGGGTGCGGGGTGGTCACAAGGGTGCAACAGCTTAATGGTGTCTCCCTAGCTGTTTGTGCTTGTTCTGCCTGGGCGTGACTACCTAGAGCTGCCTATTCAGATGCCAAGCACGTGTCAGGTAAACCACCTAATTCAATCTATTCTTCCCGTATTCCCTGGCCAGCGGCCAAGCTAAATGTTTCTACGGGATACGACCTACAAGTGCTTCACTCCACTCCACCTGCCGGCCGTCCAGAGGCCTACCCGCCCTCAGCAGCAAGTTGAAACAGTTCAGCGAAGCACTGAGGAAGAAAGCCACTCATGTCGCTTTTGGAAAAACCTTTCTTGGAATTCTTGGCTGTTTGCCAGGCTCTGTCTGCCGGCTGCTCTCGGTCAAACCATTTAGAAAGAATTTAATATTTGGGAAACTGAATCACAGACCCATTTGCAGCTTGTCAGAGCAATAATGCCCGGTTCAATCTCATCTCTTTGTGACTGTTAACATTAAGAAGCTACTGGATCTCCAAGAACAAAATCTATCTTCGCATTGACATGTGTGAACTAGATTTCTAGAGTAGTGCCACCAACATTTTTAAGTTGACGTTCTTAAGTGTGTTGATTTTATTTGTGCATTGGAATAATAATGGATGTGATACACTGGAAGCATTTGTCAATTTGTTACCATTTGTGTAAACAGCTCAGATTTATCAATCTACCTTCCTTTGCTGTTTGTCTCTCGCATACTCGTCTCTCGCTCACTGGCTATTTTATTTCTTTATCTAATAACACTCTCATCTGCCTATTAACACCCGATTTCACCCCTTTTTCTATGTCTTTCCTGCTTGTCCCCACTTCCTTGCCCCACCTGTTGCCTTTCTCGCTCCCCTCCCCCATCCTGCTACAAATCAGAACTAGACACATGGGTTTACAAATGAAAGAAATTGTTGGATAATAACATGATGATACTGCTTTGTTCCTTTCTATGTTGATTTATGATGTAAAGTTCAAAGTGCCTTGTTTATAACACACACCAGGTAATAGCAGGGTGAGCATGGGGAGTTGGCATGTGTCTCCCCAAGAATTGATGTAAAACAAGCACCAGTATAAAAACAACTCTGAAGTTCGAATCAGATCACTGAGTTAGTTGATGAGCTTGGTATAAAGTGGTACAATAATTTTAAAAAAGAAAGCGTACTTACTGATATGATGTAGAAAATGCAGCAGCTAATTAATGCATAGCAAGCTCCTGCAAACACCAATGTTAAAATAATCGGGTCATCTTTGTTTTAGTTGCCGCTTGAGGGTTTATCTGTTCAGGACACTGGGGAGAACTTCCCAGCTTGTCTTTAAAATAGTGTCATGGGATCTTTAGAGTTTGCCCGAGAGGGCAGACCTGGGCTCACGTTAAGGTTTCATCTGAAAAACGGGCACCTCTGACAGTGCAGCACTCCCTTGGGGGTGTACTCAAGTATCACCCAGATTTTGTGCTCAAGTCCCTGGCGTGGGACTTGAACCCACAACCTTCTGACTCAGAGGTGAGAGTGTGCTCTCATTGAGCTCAGGCTGACACCTTAATAATTGCAGGATCTCAGTAGTTAATGAGCAGGCCCCTGGCTTAGTTGACAATTTGCTGACTAAAAATGATTGTTAAAGAGTTTCTACTCCCAATTACCATCCAGTCACCCATACTGTAAAATGCATGTGTGTGGATGGCAAGTGTGTACAGGATTGGGATGCGGGGTTATTAAAAATGCACCAAGGGAATATTGTGGATAAAAACACAAAAATGCTGAGGCCACTCAGCAGGTCAGGCAGCAACTGTTCAGAGAGTCAAGCAAGGTTCACGTTTCAGGTCACTGAAATGCAATAAAATGATTCCATGTTTACTATGTATTGCAATCTGTCATTGTGCAGAAAGGAGAGTGTCACTAGTCTAAAATAAAGTAATAATTAAACAGGCAAAGAGACTATGCATTAATTGTGGATATGTGCAAAGGAAAATAATACTAGCCAATTGCGTATTGACTATAGAGAAAGAGATGGTCACTCATGGATTTCCTAGCCACCATGGCTGCTTACTGCACACCATCATCTTTCATGGTTTCTAGCTGCTTGTTGAAGTGCACGATGAGGCTTCTAGCTATGGCCATACCGTGTAACCTGCAGTTTACTGTTAAAATACTGCTATATTTCTAGGGCAGTATATTGTATGGAGCTCCTCCTTGTCCAAGCACCTGAAACAGCAGGGCAGGCGAGGGTCAGGGCAAAAGAACTGTCCTAAATTTGAGGCCCAGTCCAGGCCTCATCCATATGCCACTGGTCAGCTGCCCTCTAGTTGGCATGAAATGAAGACTCTCCAGCACTCAACTAAATCACAGGAAGGGGGTTTTATCTGTAACTTGCCAGTTTGGGGGGAGGTGGGGGGGTGAAGTGTGGAGACAGGGGATTGTGGGGTGTGTGGAAAGCATGGTGGGGGAGGTCCTGGGACAGGTGAAATATTGTCCTTGCCCTGCTCTCCTGCTCCCCCCAGCAGCACAAAGAAATGTTTTGCACTCCCCTTCTATGTGCAGACCAGCTGCAGATTCTCCATTAAAATGCACTCAGGCTCCTGTTAATGTGTCTTGAAATAGGTCCCGGTAGTGTTGGGAAATGGTTGAGTTACAAACGGTTAAGTAGCAATCCACTTCCACTACCCCTTCTCCCCAACCCACGCCCACCCCTAACCACATTCTTGACCATCCGGTAGGTGGGATTAAAACAAACCCCATTGTTTTAGCAACCTCAACATGTGTTCAGCAGTACATTGATTTTCCCCCTTGTGCCTTGTCAGGTTGTGCAGAGGTGTCATTGGGCACAGTTGCTAAGGAGCTATTAATCTGCAAGAAGCCAAGTCTTCTTTCCTCTCTCTTTCCTATTGCTGTGTGTTTGTCTCAGAATAGAAGCATTCTACAACCTCTCCTGGAAACATACAATGTGACCTGGACTATTTATGACATGGTGGGGGTCACATTGTGTTTCCATGGTAGAATTATGAAACCATAGAATGATACAGCACAGAAGGAGTCCGTTCAGCTTGTTTTTGGAAAGGCTACCCAATTAGTCTTTAGCTCTCCTCCCATAGCCCCTATAACTTTTTCCCTTCAAGTATTGCCATCAATTCCCTTTGGAAAGTTACTATTGCATCTGCTTCCACCATCCTATCAGTCGGTGCCTTTTCTGTCACAACAACCTCACCTGTTGCTCCCTGTTCTTTTGCCCATTGGCTTAAATCCGTGTCCCCTGGTTGTTTACTCTTTTGCCACTGGAAGCATTTCTCCTTATCCAAACCGTTCATGTTTCTGAACATCTCTGTCAAATCTCCTCTTAAGCTACCCTGCTCAGCAGCCTTTGCAGTTCTGCCAGGTACGTTAGTAGTTACACACACTAGGTTTGAATCAGTTGCAGTAGATCCACTGCTTGTTCTCTGCACTTTCACTGCTCTGAGTGCTTCCAAACACATGCACTTCTCCCCCACCCTTCCTATTCCTGTGCTACCCAATAATAGACACTGAATTGTACCTATACTGTGGGGCTAAAAGTTCAGTGCTTCTGCATTTGAAATAGTCGGAATATGCACTTGAGATTTTGAAATATTTATGCCACTCAGATCAGTTCATGAGTGTCATGTCAGAACTTCCTCTACATTCGTGTATCTCCTTCTCTTGCGTAACTCTACACGGGCTTCTCACAATTGACCTTCAACATGGACAAAAGCTTAGGTTTCCTTTCACTAATTTTCAGTGAGCCTTTTGAAGTTTCAGTCTGAGGTTGAACCTTTGGCTGGTAAAACAGAGCAAAATCGCTTGTGTAGGCACCACAGCCGCTACTTAAGATGCTGGTGGATTTATCTTCTTGCTGGGAAGTTATAACTGGGGTAGACATGATGGGCCAAATGGCCTCCTGTGCGGTAAGCATTCTATGATTCGAACTAAAAACAAATCTTGAGTGCAGTTGCCTTTACCTTTCCTTGTACAGACCCAGCTCTCCCATTCAAATATCACTCTGTCGAGTGAAAACTTCCAATACTTTACAGTGATCATCACTTTGTTGGTGAATGGGTTCAGTGGGGATGTAGGTTTGGTGACAGGGGGCAGACAGAAAGGTGGATGCTGCTTTCAATTCTTTCTCTTTGTGGTGAATTAGTACTCTGTCCTTTCACTTCTGGAACATGACATCAGATCCAGCTCAGACTGATCTGAATGTCTCCATCCTGTATAGTGGTTGCGTTCTACACAAGATCACTTTAGAATCTGGTTTGATGTAACCTTAGTCAAAAGGAATGCTGGAAAACCCCTAACTTTGGTGCCAATTTATAGCAACAACAAGCTTTCCTTTGCAACAGTCTCGAAAATGACTGATTGGTGTGAGAAATTAAAGATATACGTGGGCAAAGGATGCCTGTGCTCTACCGAGGTTATGGGGATGTGAGGTACATTGTTGGGAGAGCAGAAGGAGATTATCCTGCATCTGGCCTGCTTATACCTGATCCGAGAGTGCCCATCACTGACAGTAGGTTCAAAAAGGTGGTAGCCTTTTGCTTTAAAAAAAATTGCTCTCTTTCCAATTTACTCTCCTTAATATCATGAAAGCATTGACTGATGTTTTGCTGGACTACAGTTCCACATGGTCTGTCCAAGTGTCCTTCAATGCCTCGCCAAAGTGACCATACTTCATAGGTGAGCCCAGATACTGAGTGTTGGCAAGGTTATTCAACTGTTAGGGGCATCACAGTTGAGCTCGATCTTCTTGTCACTCAATGTCTACATGTACGCTTCCAGCAGGTGTTTTTGGAAAGCAGCCAGGAACTAATATCTTGGTTGTCTATTTAGTTCCTTCCTCAACTGGTCTGAGATCTACTATAACATCACCCTAGGTGAAATCAGGAGGAAATGTTTTCCATGGATGCCATCTACTTGTCTCCAAGGCCATTGGTGCTCAATACTAAAACAAATTGTTTTTAAAAAGGTAACCTTTGCAGCATAGGATTGGAATGCAATGCGCCATGACATGGTAAGACTCAGCAGGTCTGGCAGCATCGGCGGAGAAGAAAAGAGTTGACGTTTCGAGTCCTCATGACCCTTCAACAGAACTAGATCTGTCGAAGGGTCATGAGGACTCGAAACATCAACTCTTTTCTTCTCCGCCGATGCTGCCAGACCTGCTGAGTTTTTCCAGGTAATTCTGTTTTTGTTTTGGATTTCCAGCATCCGCAGTTTTTTGTTTTTATTTTTATGACATGGTAAGAGCCTGGTTCATGGCTGCAGTTAGCAGCAGGGTGAGTTTGTGCCCCATCATGCCATTGTGCTGAGACCTAAATGGGTAAAAGCAAAATACTGCGGATGCTGGAAATCTGAAACAAAAACAAAAATAGCTGGAAAAACTCAGCAGGTCTGACAGCATCTGTGGAGATGAGCACAGTTGACGTTTTGAGTCCATATGACTCTTCATCAGAACTAAGGAAATAGAGAAATGAGGTGAAATATAAGCTGGTAGAGGGGGGTGGGACAGGTAGTGCTGGATAGAGGGCCAATGATAGGTGGAGGCAAAGAAGAGATTGCCAAAGATGTCATAGACAAAAGAACAAAGGGGTGTTGACGGTGGTGATATTATCTAAGGAATGTGCTAATGGGGATATTAAGGGTGGCAAGCAGGACGAGCAAGTGACAGATAACCTTAGTGGGGGTGGGGTGGGGGGAAGGGATCGAAATGGGCTAAAAGGTGGAGATATAACAATAGATGGAAATCAATTTAAAAATAGGTGGGAAAAGAAAAATATACTTTTTAAAAATTATAAATGATTGGAAAAAGGGAAATCGGAAAGGGGGTGGGGATGGAGGATCTGAAGTTCATGATCTGAAGTTGTTGAACTCAATATTCAGTCTGGAAGGCTGTAAAGTGCCTAATCGGCAGATGAGGTGCTGTTCCTCCAGTTTGCGTTGAGCTTCACTGGAACATTGCAGTAGGCCAAGGATGGACATGTGGGCATGAGTAGGGTGGTTTGTTGAAATGGCAAGCGACAGGGAGGTCTGGGTCATGGGATTGTTTGGGCCCTTGGGTGGTGAGGAGGAGCGAAGTAAAGGGGCAGGTGTTGCACCTTCTGTAGTTTCATGGGAAGGTGCAGTGGGAGGGGGTTGAGGTGCAGGGGCTGATGGAGGTGTGGATCATGGTGTCCCGGAGAGAAAAATCCCTGCAGAAAGCCGCCAGAGGGGGTGAAGGGAAGATGTGTTTGGTGGTGTCATCATGCTGGAGTTGGCGGAAATGGCAGAGGATGATCCTTTAAACGTGGAGGCTGGTGGGGTGATAAGCGAGGACAAGGGGGACCCTATCATGGTTCTGGGAGGGAGAGGAAGTTGTGAGGGCAGATGTGCGGGAGATGGGCTTAAATGGAGGTTGACTCATTTGATGTGGGCCACTCATGTGCACCATCTAGTGGACAGTCTTTGTGCTTCATTGCTGGAGAGGGCGACGTGGATCTTGACTTTGTACATTGCGCTGAAGCGGGCAATAGTGAATCTGTGGCCTGTTTTAAACCTCTCCTGATTTTTATTGCCACCAACTTCACTGCTATTGGCCATTTTACACTGTTGCACAAAGTCAAGACCTAATTAATTTTCTGGCTGCCTTATTCCTGTCTTTCCCCTTTCTGCCTTGTCTTCCCATTGCTGAGAAATGTAAGGATGTCTTTTTCAAAGAAAAGGAAGTAAAGCTTTCACTGACCTCAAGTGCAGCATTTTAGTGACACTGAAATAAAAGAAAGGGAACTTTTCAGATCTGAGACAGTCCTGGCTGCAAAGGATGTTGCTGATTTCACTACAGTTTAGACCCAGTAAGAATTGGAGGTGTGCAGTGACAGTCTGGAGATGGTCTTTGCATATCTCCTGTTGTGAATGCAGCCAGCAGGAGGAGCTTAACACAGCAGAATGTTGCTACCCTGTAAACACACTGCACCTTATGAGTCACAAGTTACTACAAAATAATTTTATAGCCCTCAATTTTCTTCCCATCTTGAGAAGCCAACGGCTTGTCGGATACAGTTCCACAGGTGCTCCAGTAAGTGGCATTCTTTATATAGGAACCTCTGACAGTGCATGCTGCAGCTATCTCAATAGGGCAACACCCTCAACACACACACCTTCCCAATAAAAGGCGACTGGATAACAATCTGGAGCAGGAACCCCAGCTGACTTCCCTTGGATACATCCAAGGCTAACTGTTTTCCTGGGTTGAGAACAAGAAACCCAGCACTGACCAAAGATCAAACCCGTTTGGCCTTCTTGCCACGGCCTACTCACTCATTTACTTGATTGACAATAATGAGATTCTTGTATGACAAATTTTTAGTGGAGCCACTGAAAAGTAATATGTGTGTGTGTGTGTCTGTGGGGCACCAGAATCCCTGTCCCGATGCCTTTCACCTCTCCCATATACTGCAAGGCATCTATCGCAGCAGAACCTTGTTGGTCAAATTTCACTGGTTCATGGAAAACCTACTGGTGTGTTTGGTTTGGGTTTTGGGGCATGATTCAGGAAGAGTCTAGTAACTGTAACAGTTCTCCATGGGCCATCATTCTCTGAATCCTGAATTGGGTCACCTAGCGCTAGGGTGGGTGAAAGGGGCCATGGTGGGGGGTGGGGGAATGGAGGGGGAAGAGAACATATTATAATCCTGCAGATTGGAAACAGGGTGCAGAAATGTGATTTTCAACTTTAATCATTGGAGTTACTGATCCCTTCTCCCCGAATGCCAGGGAGGATAATTGCTTGCATTTTGTCAGTTGAAACTCAAGCTCATTCTTTGATCAGTAGAGATGTTTTCTGTTCAGCTGGCCGAATTTGGATCGAGGGGATGGGGTGTTAGGGAGAAGGATAAACCATGGGGCTTGACTTTCTGCTTGCTTCTAAAGATGCACAGTTCCACCCACGTTTTGTGTTTTCCCCTCCTCACCTCTCCTGAATTCACTGTCTCATGTTGGAGTACAGTTCCACAGAGACCAAGCACACTACTTTGTCAACCATATATGGGCATTCTTTCTAAGACCCTATAGGCACTGAGTGCCGGCAGCTTATTCAGCCATGAGGTATTACAGTACTGCACATGATGTACATTATATATGCATGTAAAACACTGTGCTCTTCTCAACACCCATCCAGGCACAATTTTCACTGGTTAGCAATCAAGCCTGCTTGAGTTTTGTTTTGCTCTCACTCGCCAACTCCTTTGAACTAAAAACACTGAGGCCTATTGTAGCCACTACTACTGCCCTTGCCGACAGCCAACTGAGCACAGCTTGATGGATCGAACTGGAAGCCTTCCTAGTGTGTATGGCTCAATTACTCATTCAGCAGTGCATTTGCAGACTGAGCCAGCAGTGGGCCTGTGATCTTACATTTAATGCAGTTGCTGCGAAATTTGTCAGGCTACAAGGAATTACGCACTAATTGGAGACAGGAAGAGGAAAGAAGGTGTCAATAAGTTTAACATCTTTACAGTCTGCATTGGATCTGGCTTCAGCTCCTTACCTCAATGATAATACATTAAGAACCATCAGGAAAATAGACATTTAAGATTGATTTATTTTGATGCAGAAGGGATTAATCAATGATTAGAATAGATCGCATAGATTTCCTTATGTTTGGGCTGTTGGTTAGCTCAACCAACCACAGCAATATTCTTTGGTTTAAATTTTGAATAATTCACTTCAAATTCCTTTTGAACATTATGGCCAGAATCTTCAGGTTGGCGAGCTATTCTCCCCTATCCGAAAGTTGTGAATATTTAACAGAAAATAAATGGCAAAATTTAGCTTCTGTTGATTGACAAGAAATGATACCATCGACGACACACTTACAATGCCAAAGGCTTGCCTAATGAAGGTCTTTGGGAAGGGTGTTAGGGGCTTATGTCATGGATCCACACACCAACAAAACTTCCAATTCACATTGAACAGTCTTTCTGACTAATAAATAAAAAGGACCGTTTTAAAATTTTAAAACCTATTTTAATTTCCCATATGCGCTGCTATTGCGTGAAGCTCTGTACTGGCACTTGCAAACAGCCTTAAGCCACGTGATTGGTACTGAAATGTGCAGGGGAAAAGATGTAAGGAAAAGTCAAAACCTGGAGGAAGGTCAATGAAGTGATGTACGAATATAAATTTAAATTCCAAATCTATAAAGTAATGGACTGTATGAGGATATTTTTAAATTCCTGAACGAGTTTACTCAATGGTTGAAGTGTGGCAATTGTCAATCCTGTAGATTGGCCCCTGATAATTGTACTGCACCTCATGCCAAAATGATGTCTGCTGTCCCCAGTGTGAGGGGGCGAATTGTTAAGAATATAGAATTTGGCCATTCAGTCCTTCATACCTGCTCTGCCATTCAAGTAGATAATGACTGCTCAAGTTACCTCTCTTTTATAACACAGCTTCCATCTGCCAGCACCCTTTCGTCCCCACTGAGCTGTAAGCTGCTATTCATAGGCCATTGATGTAGTGGCCCAGGTCAGTTATACTTGCTCCTTAGTGAAAAGCACAACTTAATCACCAGTGTGCTAAACCAGGCACGATTAGCCCTTACTGCAGATTAGGGTCCTGTCTGTGCAGTATATCGATCTGAGTCATTCATGTCTCTTGTAATTGTACAGATGGCATCAAAACTCCGCCAAAGATTTAATAGGAAGTAGGTCACAAAAAGCGGGAGATTAGCACCGGAACTCGTCCCTGTTCTGCAGGAGTGATGCTTTCAAGGAGTATGCCTCAGGCATGCAGTTATTCAGAATCAGAAGCAGAAGCACTTGTTCATATCATATCTTTTTGGATTGTTTGAATGTTCTTCCCTGCCTGGCAACATTTTCCTTCACACCTTCTGAAGATGCTGGCTGGCACTGGGTCACAGTACAAGTAAAAGTCACTCGATTGCTTTCAAGAATGCGCTCTGCATCTTTCCCAACCCTTCTTCCTCCACGCTGGGGGTGGTAAGCTGCTGTCCAGATTGAAACCAGTTAATTCCATCTGGTCAAACTGGTCTGTAATAGCCTTATTGTACAACCAGCAGTACCTTGGCCCAACTGAATCTTTCAGCGAGCTGCATTCAACACAATGTCCACTGCAGATGTATGTCAGGTGATTAATTCAGAGCTGCTTCTGCTGATAACTTTCATAGCTTCCATCTATTGCATTTGCGGAGAATCTAATTGACCAATATCACAAACGATTGCAATTCCAAAAGATTTAATTGGCTTTGAAGCACTTTGGGGCGTCCTGATGTCATGAAAGGTGCTATAGGAATTTCAACACATACGCCTTTAACATGGTAAATGAACAGCCAAAGTTTCTTTAATTAGTTCTTTTCTTGGCAGTAACAAAATCACAAAATCTTTAAGCTCGTCTTCTGCTTTTTGAAGCTCTTTGTTTAATCTCTTTCTCACTCATCTCAGTGTGCTCCCCTCCCCACCACTTTTACCTGTTTTTAGAAATGTCGCTCAGGGAGGAAATTCATCGCCAGGGCAGGAGGCTCCCCAGGTTTGATCCTCACTCTTTGCCGAGTTATCTGGGCTCAAATACAAGGATCGGATTAAAATCAGCCTGGGTTTCCCGCCTCTGGTCGCTATGTTAGGACCTCTGCTTTAAGGGGCATGAGCGCAGACATCAGTTGAGGACAACTGGGTTGGGCTGGGCTACCATCCCAGCCTAACCCCAGTGATCAAACACATTGCTCCTTCAATGATTGCTCGTTTTCACAGGTAAAGGATAGGCAGTGGGGCGAGATGCCAGAATGTGAAACCAAACCTCAATATGAAGCGACAGTTTTTCAGTCAGTCATCATTGGAATAAAAAGGATAAGCCTGTTGGAAGTTCCTTAGGTATTAAGAGAATATCTTGAGTGCTTTAGTTTATGGATGGGTGGAGTTGAACTACTTTTCAATTGTTTTAAAAACTGAAACTCAAATCCTTGACTCATATGCAAGATTTCTCATGAAATTTCATCAAGTGTTAATCCTTCCAAGTGTGTTAAAAGAGACGGCTTTTTCAGAATTGAGGCTCAGGAAAGACTAACCCTTACCCCTCCCTTTTACATTTATAAAAATACCCTAACCTGTTGTGGTCACAGTATGTGCATGTTTTGCACTTTTTAAACAAAAAAAGGTTTTCTGTCTTTCTTTAAAACTAGGTTTCTAAATGATAATATTTGCCAGAGAATTTCTTTCAGTGTTTG
Organism: Carcharodon carcharias; assembly: GCF_017639515.1. NCBI lineage: Eukaryota > Metazoa > Chordata > Chondrichthyes > Lamniformes > Lamnidae > Carcharodon > Carcharodon carcharias. Next base: position 51,844,792 of record NC_054471.1, on the reverse strand, counting down.
ATGGGCTCGAAAAAAACACATCTGAGCCGTGTTAAAACCGCGTGTGGTTTTTAAGCAGAATCTTGCTTTATTACAGCCAGGCTGCCAGTGACAATAAAAAAGAACAAACCAGCAAATGTTGGCAATGTTAAGTCATCATTTACTGTAGAGCCAGCCCGATTTCCAGGAAGTGACTAGCGGAGATGTTGTGAATGATGTCGCAGAACTCTGTGTGTCTGCATGTATAGATGTGTGAGAAATGCAAGCAGCGAAAGGGAGTCCCTGCTCTTCCTCCCCATATACAGAGACAATAACCCCCCCCCTCCTCCCTCACCACCTCCCACCTCGCTGTCTTTTTAAAAACTCTTTCCTGCACACAGATGATCCCTCTTAGAGATAGCTGAAAGCCAGCATACGCTTCGGCAGCTGAAGCCTGTGTGACATCTGTCAGTTGGTGAACGACACTGATAGCCATCAGAGGACCTACTGGGGGATCTCTCCAGATAACTGTGGCCATGCAGCGATTCAGAAAGTACTGCAGACTTGGTATAATTCAAATAATAATAATGCTCGTGAACTGCGGGTGATGAAGCTAGAGCTCGGAGGGGGGATGACAGAGAGAGAGAGAGAATGTCTGTTTCAACACTGGCTGACAGACAGGATCTTTATGGCTACATATGGGAGTTTGTTATCAGTGCTGCTGTTGGGAGGACAGGGATGGCGAAGGAAGTGAAGTGTCTGGTTTGTTTTGTAAGGAGAAGCAGGAATGCAGGTCCACGTTCCCAATAGTAAACAAATAGGGCATTGTGTCCCTTCATCACAGGATGTCCTTCCTATAGCCCAATGACTGAGGCAGATAGGAGGAAGAGACTGACATGGGACTCAACCAACAGTGAGTAAAATCACTTCAAACTCTCCATGTCCCAGAGGGGCATGTCTGCGTTGAAATGTTTATCTGGTTAGCACTTCTACCATTTCTTCTCCTCTGTCCACTCCCCCCACACACCCCACTCCCAGCCCCCTCCCTTTTTGTTTTCCCTTCCTGGGAACAAGTACTTTTTAATTACATTTCTTTAAATAGTGTGAATTCTGTTTCTTGTGTGGTAATAGCTTCTTGTAGTTCCACAGTTAACCCTTTTCAGTCCGGAGAAAAGCCTAAGCCAGGGATATGTTTGTGTGTTTTAGTGTATAAGTGTCTAAAGACTACTTACAAGGCTAATGTGTGTGTGGACCGATTTCAAAAGCTCATAGTTTTCTTCCTATTTTCAACTAATTTCTGGTAAATCTTACAAGACACGTCTGTTCAGTATGTGCTGGCACTGACAGAGTTAAGAGTAGGAAGTGGATTAGAAGGAAAAGGAGTTGCGGGAGTTTACTTTGGCTGATTTGTGTGCTTCTCAGTCAGGAAAGAAATAGCCCAATCGAAGGAACTGGTAACATACCTGGCTACATGGCATGTCGATTTATTTATGTGAAAGGAGCGTTGTACCTGGAAAAGCCACCTGCTCAGTTTGACTTGTCTTTCCAAACACACCTCAAGTGTTGCCTTTTAGGTTAACTTGCTATTGGCTGCTATGCTGTTGATGTGTGTCCAGGTACAGATCCCGCCCCACAACCAGCAGGTCTCGACAGCAAGCTCTTGGCGAGTGAATCATCAGATTAAGTTATTAATAGGAAACTTGAAAGAGGGAGGAGAAAGGAAGAGTCTCTTTGGTTTGTACTTACTGAAAGTTTCACTGCAACAATCAACCCTTCAGTATTCGCAAGAGGCATGAGCCCAGCACCTGTTAGAGGAGCAGTGCAGTCTGATATCTGCAAGTTTGTTTGTCTTCCAACACAAAGCTGACAGTACCAGTGAGTACTAATGGTAAACAATTGCTGACATTTAACTCCAGTATGTTCTTTATGTTCCTTCTCTTTTTTATCCTTCCTTTTTCTCTGTTATTTGTTTCTCTTTCTATACCTGCATCAGCCTATCTCTCTGTTTATCCACATGTATCTATTTCTGTCCTTCATTTCCATCTCTGCCCCTTTATTGATTTGAAATATCTATTTTGCTGTTTTCCTCAAAAGTCCATCATTTGATTCCCCCCTCGTCGGTATATTAGTAACGTTGTGGAATTTTGCCTCAGGACATTGTAGTAAGCGTTCGCTAAGATATTTAAAATTTAGTTTAGAAACTGGAAAGGCTATTTAAATCTGCTTATTTGAGGGCATCATTTTCTCCTCGACATTTTGAAGCTTAAGTCCCCTTTTTAAAAAAAAAATAAGTCGTTGCTTTTGTTAATTTTTGTAAATTTTCGTTGAAAATCCGGGATGTCAGTGATGTCCGCTGTTGGATTATTGCATCTGTTGGAACAAGTTTGGTTGCTATTCTGATGCTGCCAAGACCCAGCACTGCTGTCTACCCAGAGGATGAGGAGACGTCACGGCTGGTTGTTTTTGGGATATTGTTTGCTCCTCTGGATTGTGCTGGGAAAGTTTGAGCTTCCCCATTTGGAAAAAGTAGCAGGTTCCGCTCCTGCCACACACTGTTCCATATTTAACTCTCCGACGCAGACAACAGCTCCTTCCTCTTCCTCTGCTTGTTTGTGACACTTTCTGAAACAGCTTTTCCATAGCACCCCAGCGTCCCAACCACAGGTACCCACCACCACCCCCTCCCCCGCACCCCCCCTCCACACCCCCAGGCATTGGCCATGACCTAAAGTCCACTTGGAATCACGAAGAAAGACTTCCTGTGATACAGGCTGCAAATCTGTTTTCCAATGTGTGTGGTGGGAGGGTTGTGGTGTGGTGGCGTTGTACAGGGAGAGAGGAGATGAGGTGCTGGAGGCAGCGAGATACTGATGTACTTATTTTACATTTGAAGTTTTCTCACCCTCTCAACTTTACCATCAATATTCCTTTAGTGGCTTTTCTACAGACTAGATTACAGTATGTGAGACGACCAAGCATGTTAGTTACAGACTGCTTTGATGATTACGCAAGTACTTTCAACAGCTAGACCTATGGCAAAAGTGCCCCAGTCTACTCTATTAGTCACACACTGTCTCAGAGGAAACCACAGAATGTGGACAATTGAAATTAAAAAAGAAGTTTTTTTCTCTTCTCCACCTCCCCCCACTCCCCCCCCAATCTAGGCTTCCACAGAAAGTAGTTTAGATTTGTTGCCTCGCTGAAGCCTGAGAAGAGAGCGAGAGTGAGAGCCTACCTGCGAGCCTGTGAGTGTGTGGGGCGGGATGAAAATGGATGTGGAGGATGTGGACATGACCCAGTGGACAGAGGCCGAGTTTGAAGAGAACTGTACGTACATTGTAAATGATCAGTCCTGGGAACCCACCACAGACCATGACCCAACACACGCTCAAGCATCCCTGCCCCGAAATCTGAAGTTCAAGAATGCACGCAACTCAGAAGAGGTAAGTGTGATATTTCTCTTCAAATGTTTCAAACCTTCTGTTAACAGTGGTTGCAGGTAATTGTTAAATGCTGCTGTATATCTAATCCCTGCTCTGACATAAAGTGCTTGTTGGTTTTCATATTAATTTGCCTCCTTAGCCTTCAGACTCTAAAGTTATTAGCCTGGAATCAAACATGAAGAAACTAGTCTTAAGTATTCTACTGCAAAGCATTGTGAAAAATTGAAGGAAATTCACATATATTCATGAACGCATCCAGCAAAATGGCAATGTGCTTGTATTTCACTGTAAGCTAAGGAAACCAGAGTACACTTGAGAGCTTTCCAAATTATTTTTAAAAGGTACCAGCTCCCTTCTGCAAAAATATCTCATCAATTTAAAGTGTCACTGTGTTAATTCATTGATATGTTAACACAATGCATTTTTTAAACAGTGCACTCTAGTAGTTTGTGGGTGGTCAGTAAGTGCTTTGTCTCATTAATCTATGACAGCCAACTAATGTATTTTTATATATATATATTCTATATAATATACATTTTATTTACATATATATATATATATATATAAATTGAGCAAGATTGGAAATGTCTCTATATTCCATTGCGTAGAACAAATATTTTATTGCATAGAACAAAAAGCTGTAGAGTGGAAGTGCCAATTGTGTGCGTGTGTCTGTGTCTCTGTGTGTGCCTATTTGTTTGAAAGCAGATCCCAAGGATGTAGGTAGATTATTGTGGATTTAGGTATGTGTGTGTGCGCGCGTGCGCGTGTGTGCGCGCGCGGGTGTGTGTGTCTAACAGCAGATAATGTCCTAAGGCTGTGTTGTCTGCAGGTAAAGCGATAAATAAAGCTGTGTGTATATTTATATGTGGAACAGTCTGTGTGTGTCAAATAGTGGATAATGCTGTTTGTATGTTTAACAGTAAGCAAAATATGAATAACAAATAATGTATCTGTTTCTAACCATAACAGAATATAAAACTTTTGACAAAATCAGGGGTGAGACACTCCAGTTATTTGGATATACTAGTCAATGTCTGCTGAAACAAGGAAGGCTGAGGAAATTTAATCTTTTTTTAATTATGAAGGGCTTTGATAGGATAAATAGGAAAAGACTATTTCCTCTGGTAGGGGAATAAAGGCAACAAGAGACTATCAGTTTAAAATAGTCATTGAGTCAGGGGCACATTGCTAGAAAAAGGCAGAGAATTGTTGTTGCATGGAATGCTCTGCCTTAACTAAGGCAAAGACTTGCACCTTTTGAAGGAAAATTTGATGTCATTTGAAGTGGAGAAAAATGCAAGGCTATGGGAAGAGAGCAGGGCAATGTGATCAGTTACAGATTGTTCTAGCAAAGAGCTAGAATAGGCACAATGGGCTGAATGGCCAGCTTCTGTTCTGCTAAGTGTCTCAGGTTCAAGCAGCAAGTGTGTGCATAACATTCAGTGCGTAACTAGAGTACGGGGAGAAATTATCACCACTATTAATGGCACGTTTCCCAGTTGGTCATAGAAGACTGAACAACATCCTTGATTCCCACAGTTTACTTGAATTGCTGTTCAGCTCTTTCAGCACTTGCAGGAAGCATAAAGACAGCCGAGACATTTAACTGTAGTGATTTATCAGAGAAAGCAACGGGTCAGAGCTGCAGTGTGCTCTCTGACCAGCTTTTTTATCAGGTTCATAAGTTTACACTCAAAACAGATCATTGCTGAAGTGGGTGTGTGCAAGTTGTGGGTACAACTCAAACTCATTTGACTATTTTTTTATACTGCATGCAAAGTGTTTCGTCTGAAGTTGAATTTAATTGATTTAGCTCATCCTCTATCTTGTATTTGACTGTTCGTTAACAGTTACAGGTTTACCTTCTGGCATTGAGCCCTTTTTTACCTTAATAACTTAAGCAGTTACTGTGCCTTAAAGGAAATTGCTGCTTGTAGTGGGACTGATCGACCTTTTATTGCGTTGTCACAGTCATTTGAAAAGTGGCAAAAATGAGGCCAACTTCAGATGGACATTGTGAATTTAGAACAGGCTCCAACTTTATTCTGGCCCCATGTTTATATGTTGTGAATTTTTTGGCATCTCACCAGTAATATATGTGCGTTAGGAGAGGAGAATCCAACCCCTTCAACGTAAGAGTTTTACGCTCTGATGTGACACTCTCTCTCTTTCTCTCTATCCCTCAGTCCACGCTGTGAATGTGAGAGAATGAAAAAGGGATGAAAGTTGAAGAGAATGGAGCAGTTTTTGTAAACTTTCTTCTAGATGCTGCTTTCATAAAGGAAATATCTTTTCTTTGACCCGCTGCCTGAGGGCAGACTGCCGTTGTCCTGTGCGGTTGATAGTGAGCTCCATGTAGAATGCCTGCTGCCCCTAACCAGCACACCTGAAGTAGAGTAAGTGAGGCAGACTTGAGGCTGCTAGGCTTTCTCACTAACACTTTATTTGGCATCCAGTGGAATACACTGTATCCTTGTAAATGTCACAATCTGGCCTTCCCTTTTAAAAGAAGTTACCTGGGATGCGGAAAGGGGATGGGGAGAGGAAGCAGTTTCAAAGGGCAGGGGAGGGTGGGTGAGGGACAAGGTAGTTCCCCTGTTAGTTTAAAGGGGAAGGGAAACCAGCAAAGGGTTGTTTATCCCAGGCCTGCCCTTTCACACCATGTTACGGTTGCAAAATTGGGCATTATAACTGACATTTTCTAGCAAGTCATAGGGAGAATTTCTTACTCCTTCCCTTTCTCTTTCCTCCCACCCCTCTCAAAAGCGTGGGTGGAGTTGTTGCTCTTTATAAAAAAAGATAATAAAAAAGCATTGAGGTTTCTGATCTCCGAATAACACCAGTGTAATTTAAAAGAGCCCTTTTGAACAGCCTGCAATTTTTAAGAAAATGTACCTACATATCACCAACTTGTACACTGTAATCACCATTTACTTTGCAGACATTTAATTAATAACTTGGAAGTTGTTCCCTATGTAAATAATTAAAGTAAATTGAGTTAATGAAGACTTGGCGGAGCTGTTTTTTGTCTGCGAGGCAGACATCGGCAGAATACTTCACTGACCTACCCCCACTGACATAGATAGATGCTCCACACTGGTAGAGGGGTCAGGGTTACCATAAACCACCAAGAGGAATGGCTTCTGCAGGAGGAGATATGAAGCATGAGAGTGTGGAAGCTTTCTACCTGTTAACCACAGTGTGTTTATACTTAGCAGACACCCACCCTGCCCCGCCATGATTCATTGGGACCTTGGTCAGTGGCACTTGATTCTTGTGGGACCATGGTCAGGGGAGGCTGAATGCAGAGCTGAAAGCTTGGCTCAATTGATTTTAAACAGCCACCTTTTAGTGCTGCCGGACAAACTGTTCTTCTGTAACGATGTTTAGAAAAGGAGGGAGAGAAAGCTGCAATCCAAGTTTTGTGTGTGTGTGTGTGTGTGTGTGTGTGTGTGTGTGTGTGTGTGTGTGTGTGTGTGTGTGTGTGTGTGTGTGTGTGTGTGTGTGTGTGTGTGTGTGTGTGTGTGTGTGTGTGTGTGTGTGTGTGTGTGTGTGTGTGTGTGTGTGTGTGTGTGTGAGGGGGGGGGGGGTGTTGGAAACAAGATAATAAGGTCTGGGTTCAATTTACTGACTGACCTGCTTCAGTGGCTAATGGGGATGAACTTTCTTATTGGAAAAGGAATTGAAAACTGCCCCTGCTGACTCACCACATAAATGCCCCGTATGTTACTGATTCCTCCGAGTCAGGAAGATCCCAGGTATGATACTGGTTTATGGTAAGCTATCTGATTTCAGCCAGGGGACAGTGGAGTTACTGCAATTCACCTTGGGTGCTCCTCACCCTCACCCCTATCCCCAGATACACCAGGGAAGAATTAAATTAGATCGCTCACTCCTGGTGATCACTGGGTCCATGGCCCCTGTCGGAAAAGAAGATAGCTACATTCGGCTGTGAAGCCTGTCAATGCTCAGACAACTGGCTGATGCTCACCAGCTAGATTCATTCATGAAAAGCAAACATCTGGGTACTGCGTCAGAAGGCTGTTGGAGCACCAAAATGATTCGACACAAGGAAGCACATTCCTCCCCGTGGGAGGGGGGAAAATGAGAGAATGAGCAGAAGCAGGAGCTTTGAGTTCTTTTTTTTTGAAAACACACTCAGAACCGCACTGAGAAAGGGAAAGAGAGAGAGAGACAGACAGAGGGGGGGGGCGGGGGGGCAGGGGTCTGCCCATTCTGCTCTGAAACATGTTGCCAGTGCAGCAGCATTGGGAAACGCTTGACTTCTTTTTCTCTTCTATAATATTCAAGATTACGTAAGTGTGCTGCACAAAAGATGATCACAATCTAAATTGAGTTTATCTCTACAAGACCCACTCCCAGCAGTTGGTTTCGGGCTCTGTTTCTGAAGTGATTTTTAGAATCTGTCTTTCACAACTATCTCTTGCATATACAGGTGGCATCTACCAAAAAATAGCACAATTAACGTGGCAAGAACTAAAACATGATGATTCGTAAAACCATTTTTTCAAATGGTTTTGCCCATTATTTTTCTAAAAGAGGGAAAAATATAAGCATTGCTGTTCCCCATTTGTTTTCATGACATTACCCTACTGTATGGTTTTGTGGAGTAGGAAGGTTGACGAAGCATTTTGGACAGAATTTGAGCAAGAGTTTGTGTCAGGATGCATTATGATGATGATGATGATGATGCGCAGATGTAGAGGCGAGAACACGCAATGTGGAAGTAAAACTTCAGCTGGCTGGCTAATTTCAGTAACGCTTAGCACTAAGAAATAGGCTGGAATGTGTCACAAGTTTGAAACGAAAGTCTGCAACAATAATGTAAAAAGCTCTTGAGGTGAGTATAGGCAAGTAGCAGTATTGCAGGTGTGTGTGGCCTCTGCACGCAGGCCTCCTGGCGTTATGACCCTGAGCAAATTCCCTTGTTTACACTGGCAATTGGGGATCAGAGTGGCCCTGTGTCTGCTTAAATCTAATCAGCAAGTGTAAACGCAACAAAACCTGCACCTGGAGCTGAGGGGATTCTACCTCCTATCCCCCTCTCCTCTCCCCACCTCCTCTTCCAATGTTTCAAGTAAGTGTCACACTTTTTGCAAGTAGCATAATTTTGTGTTTTTTTACTAAGTAGCCTTCAGGAGATGGAAAAGGTCAGGACCTTTAAATCACGCACACTCTGAAAACAAGTGCATGTGCATGCGCATGTTGTACACTGAATACAAATACACTTGTTTCCAGAGTGTGCAGTTTTCATTCCTACCTCCCCTGAAGGCTCTTAACTCATGCTCTCTCAAGTGGTCTCACAAGAACCTAAACAGCGAGTACCAGTAGGAAATTTGGACCTTATGACTAGTGCTGAGTTATACATGAGACCCTGAGCTCCACAGAACCACACATGTCCACTCTGCTGCTCTGACTGCAGAGTTTTTCACACCAGTCGAGAAATACTCTGGCAGAATTGGTACTGCAACAACTTGTACTCCAGTACAGTCTTGAAATTCCTTTTTGGGACAAGGGCATCTCTGGCAAAGGTCATATTTATTGAGCATCCCTAGTTGCCCAGAGAAGGTAGTATTGAGCTGCCTTCTTGAACACAATGAAAAATGGTACCTGTATCTGTTTTGTTTGTTTTTCCTCTGACTCTGGACATATCAGATCACTTAAGAAAACTGAATGCAGAGAAGTTCAATGGCTGTAAGGGAACCAGCCCAATTTTTACTTATATTTAAAATAATCTATGAAAAATTGGGTGGGATCTTCAGGGGTGTGCACTGCTGTATTCCCACATTCCTCCCATACCTTGGCCCCAGATGAACCAATGCACCTTGATGCAGGAACAGGACAATCTACCCATTGGGCATCTTATTCTTACTAGCACAAGCTGTGTTACCACCAAGCAGTGCTTGAGGTTGGAATACCATCCCTTTAATAGTCTAGATAAAAAGCTGGCTTTCTGATTTGTGACTCACAATAAAATATGTGGTGAATAAAAGAAGAAACCCATTATTTTTGAGCAGCTGCTGTCCATTCGATGCTTTCTGCTTTTGTTGTATTTTTACCCTTCCTTATTTCCCCACACTTACCCACAGTCATTTGAAATCTCTGTGCTGTCTAAGTCAATATTGTTTAAGTTGTCATGAAAATCTGAGGTGGGCCAGGAATGACAACCATACGTCTTACATTCTCAGTTAGACCATACACCTCCAAGCTGAACTGCTACTTTCATCCTGGAGAGGCGCATTTCACCAATCTTGCTCAGTTTGCTCAAGGGTGAAGCTAGAGCTGGAAGGGAGGGGGTAGGGGACAAATTGAAGCATTATTGTAATAAATTTATTTTGACTGTAAAAAAAAAAAAATGGTTTCAGAAGTTATCCAGTGATTGTGCGGTGCTGGTACTGCATTTGGCACGGTGCAGATGTGGTAAATCGGCTGAGGCAGTTCCAAGCGTTGGGTTGTGCATTGGATCAGTACTGTCAGTCAGTGCTGCAATATAAATAGATGCCTGGTACCTGATAAGAGTCCACTTTTTGATCTGTCTTCAGAGCGCCCATTTAGCAACTTGCAGTCTGGACATTCTAACAATTAGAAAAGCTTGCGAGGGACAGTAATAAGCTGCAAGGCAGAGCCGCGGTAGAATCAAGCTTTTAATAACCTTGGAGCAGAGCTTGCCAATTTGCTCAGAGTAAATGTGGTTTTGTATCATTTCTGCTGGCAATTCCATATAGAAACTGCAATATATTTGAATGGCAAAACAGACTTGAGCGGCTGAGTGACCTACACCTATTCCTAGGCTCTTACTCCCCCTTCCCCCACCCCAGCCCCCCCACAACTCCTTCCCCTTCCCGGCCATTCTTCCACTTGTAATAACTCATTAGTGTTGGAGGGAATTTCTTTCACAAGCGAGGAAAATATTATACTACGGCAAGATTTAGGAAATGCATTTTAAAATAAAAATGTATATGACTGTGATACAATAAAAAATCCATGTTAGGATCATTTGTGTAGTGGAGCCTGATTCCTAACCTGTTGAAGATGTGATGTTATTGGGAGGATGCCAGATATAACGTTTAAGAAAAATAAACAGGCATAAAATAAGAATCAGAGCTTTGCATATTTTAATCAGACAGTGAAATGTTTGAACCAGTGTCTTCTTCCTCATGGATTTATGGCATGGTGTCTTGTCCCACAGGTGCTTGGAGTTATGAGCGCAGAGTACATTCCCAAAGGGACACGTTTCGGACCACTTGTGGGTGAGATCTACACCAATGACACTGTCCCAAAAAATGCAAACAGAAAATACTTTTGGAGGGTAAGTCGGAAAAAAAAAATTCTGCTGATGCAATTCTAAGTTCGCTAAATGAATACTGCTGAAAAACATTGTCACTTCCTGTTTAAAAGTGGTGCTTGTATGTGTGTGAGGGCAGCAGTGAAGTTCCTGTGAAAAACCATATATGTACTCAGTAGGAGTTAACGCAGTAAATGAGCTGAGTAAGTGTCTGTGTCTCAGAGGTTAGGAATGCTGAGGGTGAAATCTTGTTAGTGATGAACTGATTTCAACTATTCTTGGCCCCTATGCTGGAACATAGCATTTCTTATGGAAAAGGAAACGATTCAGCTCTTGCTTGGAGGCAAATCAAGTTTGCATTTTGACCAAGAACTAATTAGAACCAGTTGATGCAAAAATCCTGTTTTTCCTTCTACTTACTCTTCACTCACTCACAACTATCAGTAAGGACAGGGTGACTTAAAAAGGTCAACAAGCACATGAAGTGTGTTCAACTCCTCCTCAGTTGTTGGGTGTGTGTGATTCTTTATATATTGTGGCATCTGATTCATTGAGAGATTGGTGGGCAGCTCTAGAGACAGCCACACAGGCCTCAGGCGCATCTGTGTAGACCTCTGCCTCCCTCCCCCCAACAATGGCGAAAGTATGGCGGCCGGTTATATAGTAACGAGTCGGGACAGAGAAAAAGAAACCTGTCCAGCTGCCATGGAGCCAGCCCACATTGCATGCAGGGTAATCTCTACAGTATCTAAGGCCCAAGCCTGCATTTCAGAATTGTTTGCTAAAGTCCTTCTGTAACATAGAAGTCTCATCAGAAAGATAGGGGATTTTGGTTACTGTCCTCTGGCTTCTAATGGTACTGTTATTTCATTAATGCCATCAACATCCATTTTGTTTGGCATCTGTCATTGTCCTTTTTCTGCCTGTTGGTACTCAGAAGTTTTCTTAACACAATTTTCTTGCCTATGTACCCTGTAGAGAAATCTCAACAAAAACCAATACATTTGTGTTCTGTAGTACATTTCAGCCCCCTATCACACACACTCATACTCACTCACATGCGCACACACACACTCACTCATGTACAGACACGCATACACACACACACACACACACACACACACACACACACAACACACACGTGAACACGCTCATGTGAACACGCACACACGCACACACACACACACACACACACACAAACGTGCACGCCCGGCGATGTCCATCATTTCAGTTACAAACCTGGGATTAATATAGTGCTGTGATTACAAACTGGTCCATCACGCATGTTTTTTTTTTCCTTTTTTTAATTCTTTCATGGGATGTGGGTATTGCTGACTAGGCCAGCATTTATTGCCCATCCCTAATTTATTGCTCATCCCTAAGAAGGTGGTGATGAGCTTCTTGAACCACTGCAATCCATGTGGTGTAGGTACACTCTCAATGCTGGTAGGAAGGGGGTTCCAGGATTTTGACCCAGCGACACTGAAGCAACAGCGATATGGTTCCAAGTCAGGATGGTGTGTGGCTTGGAGGGGAACTTCCAGGTGCTGGTGTTCCCATGCATCAGCTGCCCTTGTCCTTCTAGGTGATAGTGGTTGTGGGTTTGGAAGGTGCTGTCAAAGGAGGCTTAACAAGTTGCTACATTGCATCTTGTAGACGCTGCTGCCGCTGTCGTTATGAGCCCAGTATGACTCTTCTGTGGAACTAGAGTTCTGGAGTTTTGAAGAAGAATCATGTTGGACTCGAAAACCCTGTTTCTGTACAGATGCCAGACCTGCTGAGTTTTTCCAGAGCTTTCTGTTTTGATCCCCCAGCATTATGATAATGGTAGAGTGGAGCATTTTCTGGGTCAGGAGGTTACAGATTGTGTTTGAGTACAATTCTGCTGCTGTTGATGGCCCACAGTCCGTCATGGATGCCCAGTTTAAGTTTCTAGATCTGTCCGAAATCTATCCCATTTAGCACGGTGGTCATTCTAGACAACATGATGGAGGGTATCCTCAATGTGAAGGTGAGACTTTATCTCTGTAAGGGCTTGTGAGGTGGTCACTCCTACTAATACTGTCATGGACAGATGCATCAGTGGCAGGTCGGTTGGTGAGGACGAGGTCAAGTAGATTTTTCCCTCTTGATTGGACCCTCACCACCTGCCATAGGCCCAGTAAGTGCCCCACCCAGAGTACATTCTATGCCCTAGCCACCCTCAAAGCTTCTTCCAAGTGTTATTCAACATGGGGAAAAGCACTGATTCATCAGCTGAGGAGAGTGGTAGGGAGCAATGTACATGGTAACCAGCAGAAAGTTTGCTTGCCCATGTTTGACCCAATGCCATGATATGAGGTACTGGTGTGAAGTAAGAACACCACAACAGTTAATGAGATGAGGAGAAATGATCTCACTCAAAGAATTGCAGATCTTTGGAACTCTCTTCCCCAGAAAGCTTTGCATGCTTAATCATTGGGTATAGTCAAGACAGATGTTGATAAATTTTTAAGTGCCAACAAAATTAAAGGATATGGGGATAATACAGTAAAATGGATTTGAGGTGGAAATTCAGCCATGATTGTATTAAAATGGAGGAGCAGGTTCGAAGGAGCAAATGACCTATTCAGCTCCTACATTTAGGTTTCTTATGCTTTTAAGGATTTGCAAACCCAACATGACAACAAACAGAATTATTTTTCCATCCCTTTTCCGTTTCATAAGTTTTTGGAACTGACTGTGGTTGAAGATGGCTTATATGTTTTTTCTGGTGGAGGTTGGGTGCCACCCTTGCTACAACTCACGTCACTCATTGTTGTTGGAGCCACTACTGTCTAAAGGAAAAGGCAGTTTCTACCCCAAAACTTCCAGGCTTTGTTTACTTCCTTCCCCCTCCCTTCGCCAAACACCCACAATCTGTTATAAAAGTCTTCACATATTCGGCAGGGCAAATTAAATGGGACATTCTCTGAATCTGGAACTTAAGCCAACAGTAAATACAGCTACATAATGATGGCACTCCTTTTTAATATGTTCAGTGCACCTTGAACACAAAATGGAATGGAATACCAGGTTCTACAGCAAGAGATACAGATTATCAAAGCCGAGATTTAATGCTGAATCTATCTAATACATGAATAAGACCACAAGCACAGTACTGTGAGCAGTTTTGTGTCAACTTATTGGAAGGATATTTAAGTAATAGAGGATCTGGGAGAGAAACTTTAGGATGCTCTGTGATATGAGAAAATACAAATAGAAAAACGTGGAAAGGTTAGACTATTTGCATTAGAACATTGGAGATAATGGGCCATATTAATAGAGGTGTTTGAAATTATGAATGGGTGCAGCAGAGTCGATGGAAACAGTTTCTATTGTTTGAAGGGTTGAGGACAAAGGGACATAGATATCATATTAAATGTAAGAGATTTCAGACAAGAGAGCAGTGGATGCTTTTTTACAAGTATAGCTGTGAGCTGGTGGAATACACTTACCGGAGTTAACAACTCGGCCACACCAGCCTCTTTCCCTGTAGTTTCTATGTGGCTCCATGTAAGAAAGTTGGGGATGATGTGCGGGCCTCGGGGTTGGAGAGTGGGATGGTTAGCACACAATTTATCAGGTATTTCTAATAAGCGTTCACCTGTGTCACTGTCTTGTGCTTCTAAAGGCAGCTTTGAGAGCAGTGTAAAGAGTTCCAGGCTACTGCCAGACCCTGCAGCCTCACATTATACAACAGTGGCTGATTGTCACAGAGCTTAGCTGTTCTACTTTTTGAAGAAATAAGATGCAGTCATTTATGAAGTTTGTAGTACTCTCTAAATGAACCAATTAAATATAATTGAGCTTCATTCAAACCATTTATAGACCATGTTGTGCTTTTTTTTAATCTTTAATCATTTGGGACTTGGGGTTTGGCCTTGATTCTAAAATTGTGATATGCATAACTGCAGGTTGGTCAAGATTGCAAAATACATTACTAATTACCAGAAATAAGTTTAGACAGAAGATGTAAATGTTACTTTATTTTTCTCTCTCTTCTTTCTGTGTCATCACACTGTGGAAATAAGATTTGAACTAGGGCTGTACTGATGACATCGGAGCCGATGCCTCAGTTACATTTCTGAAAACCGTACAGTAAATGATACGATGGAAAATCAATCGGAAGTTAATCAAGATTTCAAACAGACACAAAGTGCCTCGTAATGGAAGCAGCAGAGTCATTCATTCCTGGAAGTTTGAGAAAGTTCTTCACACCAAACAAAAACCTGAAAGCATACTTGTTCACACACTACTCCACACTCTTCCTGCTGTTCCAGTTTCTCATAACAAACACACCAGAAGATGTCAAGTGGGTTACTTTAAGGAGAACCCACGTGTGGTTCTACCTCCACCCCACCACCCCCATCCTCCCACACCCCAGTACTTGTCTCTCCCCCGTCGAATTCACAGGAAGCTCCATATGTTTACATATGAACAAGATAAGTATGAAAAAAAATCTAGTATTTCAAAAGATGGCAAGGAAGATCTGAAAGAGTAAAGTACAGGGTAATTGCAGTGGAAAAGTGCGTTCTGCTAAGGTCAGGGCTTTGATCTGCTTCCAAACAGCTGCCGGTCCTGTTGTGGCAGGTAATCGCTGTGCAATTTCCCTCCCCAGATCATCTGCAGGAGCTCAGCATCGGAAGCAAATGTCTCGCAACGAAACTGAAAGAGATTTGCAAAGCTGTAGTACTCAGAGGGGGCGGCAGGAAAATGGAAGCTACAGATTCAGTTTGAGTAGCTTTTGACGTCAGGGCTTCAGGTGACTCAACACAGTGTATGTACATATAAGAATGGGAACTGTGGTGACAGCATCCACCTGTCCCTTCAAGCTAGTCACACTTGAGACACTCCGCTGGATCGTGCATCAGCGCAGGGTTTGTTCCAGGTTAACAGCAGAATACACCATCAAGAAATTTATTACTAAAATTTATAAAACAAAACTTAGCACAAACAAATGCAGAAGGTAACAGTGAAGGTATTCTTGTCTGTTATGACAGCCAGATTGAAATCCATTTGTTGTTATTTTACTGAGAAAGCTCGAAAGATTAATGTTCCACTTTCACTGGTCAAATGTGTCCACATTTCCAAGGAAGACAGGATGGAAGAGTTTTGAAGTTGTATTTTTAATTTTTCTCTTTCTCTATTTCCGTTTTAGGTGTACTCAAATGGTGATTTACATCACTTTATTGATGGGTTCGACGAGAGCAAAAGTAATTGGATGCGATATGTGAACCCAGCCCATTCGAAACAGGAACAATGCCTGGCAGCTTGTCAGAATGGAATGGACATCTACTTCTACACAGTGAAGGCAATCCCAGCTAACGAAGAGCTACTAGTCTGGTACAGCAGCGAGTTTGCAGAACGTCTCCACTACCCAGCCTCAGGTGATCTTATGATGATTAAGCTAAGTAAGTGCATCAAGCTGAATGCTGCAATGGTCATCGTTTCATTCCTAGCATGCCCACATATCAAAGTATCATAGATGTATTTGCATGAAATGCTTGCAGCATAATTTGAATGGAACTCCCATGGGACAGAGTTCAGAATATTGTTATTGCATCAGCAGCACATAGCAATGCAAGCAAGGCTTACATCTGAGTCCCTGCAAGCCAGGTGGTTTGGGTAGGGTAGCACAAGGGTTGCTTTATTGTGGAAAGCATTGAACGAAGCCACACAAGAGGCAGAGTTGAAGGAGTGCAGGTATCTTGAAGGACTGTAGCACTGGAGGAGGTTGCAGGGATAGGGGGGGGGTTGAGATCATGGGGGGACCTGAACATGAGGATGAGGATTTTATATTTGAGGAATTGCCAGAGGGGGTGCCAATGCAGGACTGTGAGCACAGGGGTGATGGGTGAACAGGACTTGGTGTGAGTTCAGACATGGGCAGCAGAGATTTGGATGAACTCCAGCTTACAGAGGGTAGAAGATGGGAAACCAGCAGGGAGACTTTTGGAATAGGTGGGTTGGAGCTAACAAATGTACATATGAGCTTGGTGTAGGGGTGGGGGGGGGGCGCAGGAGGTCTAATGGTTTTATTAACATCATGCTATGTTTGGGAGCTTAGAAAGGAGGGTAGATTTTTTTTTTATTAAAAGTAGAAAACTTTTTCAATCATTACTTCTTAAAAAAGGATATTCTAGGGTTCAACTGAATACGAAAAACCTTGTCTATCTCCAGCACTTATTGAAAGATATCAGTGATGCTGTGCTGTCATTTGGCAGCTACAGCAGCCTAGAATAACAACCCAGAATGTGGTGTTCCAATCCCACGAGGGAAAGCTGTGTAACATTTTACAAAAATTCTGGTAATTGGTGGACCTAGGAAAAAGACAATGAAAAGCAGCCAGATTGTTAATAATGTCCCTCAGGGAAGGAAAACCAAGTATGATTCCAGTTCCACATTGCACGGCTGGCCCTTAATGCCCTTGGGTCAATTAGGGATGGGTAAGGGATGTTGTCTTGCTGATGTCACCAGCTTCCATAGAACAAATTTTTGAAAATGCACTGATATTTGGGCGGCCAGCACATACTTGGAAAGCGTAGGATTAAGTTCTGGTGTAAAGTGTAATTAGCTGTGCGTGCATGTGTACTACAGAGAGCTTTAAAAGTGCTGGCGTGACATGTGGCTGTTGCCGTTGGACTTTTTTGTCTTAAAAGATCCCAGTTTCTCACCTCTTCCAGTTTAAAGCAGTGTCTGTCACTGGGGTTATGCCCCCACAATTTCTGGCAGCCTTCTGAAATCTTGCCCTAGCAATCATTCCTTTTTGTGTAAATCTTGACACTATAAGTGCCGGGAAGCTATCCCACCGCAGAGGGCATCATATCTGAGCTGCTGAGCTGGCAGTGGCCTTTACTAAGGGCTAACCTTTCTTATTGTTCAATAGTGATCAGAAATCTTCCCCTCACTTGCCCACCTCAGCTCAATTCTAAAAATCTCTCTTGTTTCCCTCACTGAGTTTTGGTTAACTCCATCCAAAACTGGAGTCAAGCTGTGGAGATTCCAGCTGCAAATAGATCAATGCCATGTGATGCACTTACCCACTGAACCAACAGGGAACCATTGCAGCTGGTTAACCTTCTACCAGTTTCACCAATGTAAAGCATACAGTCGGACAAAAGAAGCCATAAGGATAGTTAATGGCACATCGTTTGTAAATGCTTCAGTCAGCCGCATGCCATACACAAGAGCACTTCTTATCTACTTGTCCAAACTTTCAACCAGTTAAATAAATTATTCTATTAACTCTTTTTTAAGTTAAGAAATAATGAATCAACAAACATGCAAAACCAACATGAGTGTGAGGTAGGAGGCTTTAAGAGGAATTTTCTGCTCCTGCATAAACGTGCTCCATCCAGGAAGATCAAGTTTGGAAGTGAATGTAACCCCTGGGAAGAGGAGTGAAAGGACAAATAAACATGGTTTAAAAAAAATTCTGGAATGACATTCTTCAAGCTCACAATTTTGCAACCCCAGAGCAGATTTTGTTCTTTATTTTTGTTTTCACTATTAATTTGTCTTTTTTTGTTATTTGCTGAGGTGGGTGGACAGGCGACCTCTTTCCTGGGGTCTGTCTAATGCTATTTTATGACAGGCCCGTGGGAGGTGAGCCTGTGCTTTATAGGATGGCTAATGCCCCTGCACACAACCCCTCCACCCGATCCACCACACCCCTCACGCCCTATTCTTTGACATGACTGGTCAGAAATTCACTGTACAGTGGTGCGTTGTGTATTTGCCAATCCCTTTGGGGCTACTTGTTTTAGCTTGCAGGGGCCTAGCAGAATTGTCTGCTGCTCAACGATCTGGTTTTCATAGCAACGTCTCAACCAGAGGGATCCAATGGGGGATGTGGGAAATCAGCCTAAATTTATCGATTACCAATGTACGAAGGGGAACTAGGCTTTAATTTCCGTAAGGATTGTATTACAATATGTTGCAGTAAATATTTATTTTTCTTAAAATTGACTTAATTTCTTTTGTTCCAAATCTCCAGGGTGCGTCAACCTGCCTAGAAGGGAGGAACTGCAGGGAAAGTGGCAGCACAGATCAAGAGGCCAGCCTGATGGTAAGGGAAAGTTTTAAATTTTGAGAGGAAGGTGAAAAAAACTAAAATGAGCTCAGGATAAGTTTATTAAAGAACTTTCCCTTCCATTAATGATACACTCTTTTTGGGTATATAAAAGCCTCGCTCCAGTGTTGTATCCTTCACTGTCTACCTATCAGTTTTAACAGGGAGTGAGGGTAACTTTAAT
Source organism: Carcharodon carcharias (assembly GCF_017639515.1). Lineage (NCBI taxonomy): Eukaryota > Metazoa > Chordata > Chondrichthyes > Lamniformes > Lamnidae > Carcharodon > Carcharodon carcharias. Next base: position 51,825,806 of record NC_054471.1, on the reverse strand, counting down.
GAATACCTAGTTTTATTAGTTTGTATGGAGAATTGTTCTGTTCAATTTTTAATCATTTTTAACTGTTTAGTACCTCAGTTCTCACTATTATAATATGTGCCAGTGAGTTGCTCTTTGATCACCATATATTTCATTCCCAAGGATATTTAAGGTGGTGTAAATTATCCTATTAGTGCTAATACATGAAATGGGATTATTTCCTGTCTTCTTTAGTCCAGTAGCACCCTTTCTATCTCTCTTGGCCTCTAAGTAATTATAATTTATGTACATTTAGTTATAACACTTAAGAGGAATGTAGCATTTGTATTTTAAGAGCATTCCTGGGTTTCATTTCTTTGCTTCAATACACATTTCTGGCTGTGGTTACAAACTGATCAGTAAGAGTTGTAAAAAATTTTTCGAGCAAAAAAAGTCACAATTTTTTTGAACAAATTGGGTTAAGACGGCAGTTTTAAAAGCACTTATTATCACAAAGGCACAGTCTTCATAATAATCTGCTGATGGCAGAACAGGCACACACGCAAGTCAATTAGAAATTTATTCAGCTGCGCAACATGTTATCTTTCAGACCCATTTCACTGAGAGTTTCTGTTTTTGTCTTAACCTTATCTACATAGCCATTGAAAAGCAACTAATTTAATGTGATTCTGCTTTCGCTGAATGTAAAACATAATGCTCTGGCAGTGTGCGGGTGAAAAACAGTTTGTCTGTAAGGAGTTTGTCAATACGGTTCTGAAAAATCAGTTGTTGGGAGATTTGTCAAGCAAACGCCTGCTTGTTGATGCACAGCTTTAAACTGTGTTTTCGTGATTGGTTTCCGATTTCTGAGATAATATTTGAGACATTAATAATGTTTGATTTCTACATTATCCAATTCCTCCACACTCACCACTCACCTCCCCCCACCCCACACACCCCTCACTTTCTGGCTTTGTATTTATAATACCAGACAACACTAGGAATTGGTCAAGATGTATTAGGCTGAATCTAGTGACGGCAAAGTGATATGACTTTGTTTTTCTATAAGTGTAACATTGGAAACTTTTATTTACTGCTTCTTTCCAAGATGGAAGTGCCAAAGCAGCTGTTGCACTCTGCAACTTTAGGGACCGTCTGCATGAGGGCATCTGCCTGTTGTGTAAAACCCTGGCGAAAGCCAATGTTTAACTGCAGATAACAGGATTGCAACAGTCCCTATTTACGAGTTACTTGTACTTTTTATTACCGTTCCATTCAGTGAGTGCTTGTTTGTTAAACAAGCTGGAGTAATCTGCTCGACTGGCACCTAGTCTCCTGTGGCTGCTCTACTTCTGAATATGTGCCTTTTTATTTTGTTCTTCAGAACTGAGTGTGGGGCCCACCCCGTCATTCCTTAATTTAGTATCAAAAGTGATTCAGCAGAATTAAGAGACATGGTGCGATGTGTGCAGCAGCCGTACTTCCGTGTCAGAGGCATTCCCCGCCCACAGGCGCATTGCCTTTTAGACCAACTTATACTTTCTATAATTGAAATTTTAACCCTTTGAGTGCTGCATTTCTCTTACCCTGCAGCCTTCTATTTCTCCTAAAACACACCAAAAGGAAAGCTGCCTAATCATCTGGAGAGAGAGACAGACAGACAGACTATAGAGTGTGGTAGTTGGTGGGGAGGGTGGGAGATCAGGAGGAAAATGAGCCATACTTGATATTGAAGCAGAGCAATCATTTAGAATAGATGCTGTGTCTAAAATGAGTGGCACTGTAAAGGTTACATTGACCGACAAAAATGTCTGCTTCACAGAGAATGTGGAGGGGGGGTGTCTGCTGAGAACATTCCCAACCTTTTGTCTGTCACTTCTGTATTGAGATGCAGTAAGTTGCCCTGATAACTGATGGCCCAGAGACTCCAGCATTTATCACTATTCTCCAATTTACTGTTTCTGCATCTTTGAAGAATGGAAAGTGCTGCATGCTCGGAGGAGGAACGGCTGGACAGCTGAACTCTGCCATCACTTATCGTGGTGATGCTTTGTTTAGCACCTGATTTTTCAAAAAGAATGTGCCTTTAAGGACAGCTGCAGAAAACCTCCATCTTGCTGGCATGGTGCTTTAGGTGACAAGAAACATTGCCATGACTCTCGTCCACAGTCCATCTTGTCACAGAGAGATCTTTATATATATCTGTGCTCTTTCTCCTCCAGCCCCTTCCCCCACTCAGTTGGCCCGCTGTGGGGTTCACTGACAGTTTATTTTCCGGTGCAGTGACTGGGAAAAGTTCAATGACTACTTGAACTTCCTGCCTGCCAAACCCTATTTGAGAGATAGGTATCTCCCTGATAACCTTCTATTTATTTTTGTCTAGTGGCCCAAGGAAGCCAGATCGTGCTATCTGTGCTTACTATCAGCACCTTGCCTATAGTGTCCACTCACTGCTGTTTGTTTAGCACTGGCAGTGCAGAGAGGCATTGATTGCTATAGCACAGCAGTCGTCCATCATTATGCCTGAAATTTAAGCACACTCATCCCTGGCTTCCAAAAGCACTTTGTCTGACAGCTCCGGGATGTCAAGTTAAATGGCAGCTGGGACATGCGTCCTTACTTAAACAGGTGATTGTGACAGGTTTGGTATTGATGGAAATGGACTGCCAGGACTGTAAACACCGTACAGAAAGAAAACACCAAGGGAATGAGCTGCTTGTTTTCCATCCCGGTTTAGGAATTTATCCAACAAAAAGAAAAATGGTTGTGTAATGCTAGTCTGCTCAAACTGGTTGGTGAAGGCACATTAACTGTACGGCCATGAGACCTGTCCAGCAGTGTTTAGGGCCTCTTGCCTGAAGTGCACATCTTGGCAGCTTCAGTTGTCTGCATAACAGTGACTGCATTTCAAAATGCTAATCATTAGAGAAAGATTGCAGCACAGAAGGAGGCTATTCGGCCCGTCATAGCCGAGCCAACTCTCTGCAATAGCATAAAAGCAAAATATTGGGGATGCTGGAAATCTGAAACAAAAATCGGAAAATGCTGGAAAAACTCAGCAGGTCGAGCAACATCTGTGGAGCGAGAAACAGAGTTAACGTTTCAAGTCGGTATGACGTCGTATGGGCTCAAAACGTTAACTCTGTTTCTCTCTCCACAGATGCTGCTAGACCTGCTGAGTTTTTCCAGCATTTTCTGTTTTTGTTTCTGCAATAGCAATTCAGGTAGTCTCATTCCCCTACCCTTTCCCTGTATCCATTGATTGTAGAGCACTTTGAGCTATCTTGAAGGTGTAGGGAGGCAGAAAATGAATATTTCAATCCTTCGGTCCTTCCTTTTTTGGAATGAGTTGCATACAAGATAAATGTGCTGAGTTATCAGGAGAGATTTACTTCCCCATGCAGTCCCCACCTCCCTACCCCCACTGACTACCCCCAGAATACTGACTTTATCAAAACATTGGAAAAGTCCTGATCAGTTTTTGATTCATGTGAAGGAGGCAGATTTGTTGGCCCTGATGTCTGTTCCTGTCAGCTTGGCTCAGTGCAACACACTCTCTGAGGCAGATGATTGTGCTGTTAAAAAACTTCACAACAGGATTTAAGCATATCACCTAGATCGACCTCTTCAGTTCCATGAAGTTCTGAGGGAGTGCTGCATTGTTAGAAATGCCACCTTCTGGATGAGGCTCCACTTGTCGTATCGATGGGTCACCTGGACATTAAAATCCTGTGACTATATTTAAGGAAAGACAGGGCCAACCAACAGCACCAAAACCAGATTAAGGCAACATTTGCCACTCCACCCCCGCTGCATTTCAGAGAAGTTAATTGCTTAGAGTCACAGAAACTACAGCACAGAAAATGGAAATTTAGATCATCACACCACCCCGCCCCCTAATTACTAATCTGCTCTGGTCCTATTTCCCCATATCATTTTATATTCACCTTGCTCCTATACTTAACCAAGTCATTTTTAAATGATCATATAGTCTGCCTTGGAGTATGTTCTAGTAACCCTCTATGTAAAAAAGATCTTATTAATTCCCCCTTTCGTTCTTCTGGTGATAATCCCCATGAATGCCAATTTATTTTCATTCATGGGATGTTTGTGGCTGGGCCAGCATTTATTGCCCATCTCTAGTTGCCCTTGAGAAGTTGGTGATGAGCTGCCTTCTCAGACCACTGCAGTCCTTGCGGTGTAGGTACACCCACAGTGCTGTTAGGAAGGGAGTTCCAGGGTTTTGACTCGGCGACAGTGAAGAAATGCCAATATATTTCCAAGTCAGGATGGTGAGTGGCTTGGAGGGGAACTTCCAGGTGGTGGTGTTCCCATCTACCTGCTGCCCTTGCCCTTCTAGGTGGTTGTGGTCGTGGGTTTGGAAGGTGCTGTCTAAGGAGCCTTGGTGAATTCCTGCAGTGCATCTCGTAGATGGTACACACTGCTGCTGCTGTGCTTTGGTGGTGGAGGGAAAGAAAGCAGGCTGCTTTGTCCTGGATGGTATCAAGCTTCTTGAGTGTTGTGGGAGCTGCACTCATCCAGGCAAGTGGAGAGTATTCCATTACACTCCTGACTTGTGCCTTGTAGATAGTGGATGGACTTTGAGAAGTCTGGAGGTGAGTCATTAGTTTCCACTAGTTAGTCAACTAGTGGATACAATCCTTCACTATTTACCCCGTCAAAACCTTTCCTAATGTTCAAAGTCCCTGTTGGCCCTTAGCCCGCTCTGTTCCATATTTTAAAGCCTTTCTTAATATTCATACTCTGTTGTTTGTGGTATCATTTTAGCTACTCCTTTACGGTTTGGTCTTATCTACACTGGAGAGACAAAATGTAGATTGGGTGATTGCTTTGATCAGCCCACAGGCAAGGCCCTGAGCTTCCACTCGCCTGTCATCTTACTTCTCTGCCCGATTCCCACTCTGCCCCGCTGTCCTTGACCTCTGACACTGTTCCAGTGAAGCTCAATGGAACAGCATCTCATCTTTCAATTAGGCACAGCGTTCTGGATTCAGCATTGAGTTCAACAATTTCACATGATCACAACCCCGTTATTTTTTTGGATGGCAGCTGTGGGTGATGATTCTGCTATTGCCATTTTCAACTCCTTTTAACCCAGCTTTGGCCTCTTATCCCATTACCATCCCCTTTTGTCCTTGCACCATCAACACTTTTGTCATTTTATCACTCCTGCCAATCCTCTCTTTTTTTCTTTTCTCCCCTCCCTTTTTTTCTCTGTCTCTGTTTGTTTTTCTTTTTTCTTGCCTGCGCATCTACATATTATCAGTTCATCAGTTAAAGGTTATGCATGTGACTTTACGGTTTGGCAGACAATTGACCATATTCGTTAGGTAACTAAAAGTCTAGTTACTTCAGGGAGGAGGCATGGCAGATAATAAAATGTTAAATTCTGATAATGGCCTCTGTTATAAACCTTAACCTCCACCCCACTGACAGACTATGGGCAGAGTTTTGCCGTCGGCGAGCAGGGGCGTGGCCTGCCCACCGAGCAGGCAGAAAACTGCCCTATAAGATGAATTTATTGGGATCCATTGTGTCCACGTTATGTTGCAATAATATTGCAGTAAAGGGGTTGCAATTATTAGCACTTCAATATACAACTCATTGCCTATCTACAGGGTAAAGTGTTCTGGCTATTGATCTGGTTCTGGGCAATGCAAAAAAAAAAACCCTCACAAAACTGGACAGTCCTTTTATTAAGAAGGTTCTAGGGTAATGTGAAGGCCAACTTTGGAGGCCTTTAAAAATGGCAAGCAGGACCCGATTCCGGGATTCCCGTGACCATTTACGGTGTAGGCAATTTTCACCGACGCGGGATAAGGATGTGGGTTGTGAATCAGCACTCCCGGCCTTGTCAGTTCTATTGTGGGGGTAGGTGTCCCATACCCTGCCCATAATGTTTGTACAGTCTGACCAGCTTCTCGAGGCCTTGTGGTTCATGGTCCCTCAGAGGAGTTGTGAACCATAGTCTGGATTTTGGAACCTTTTGGAAGGTACCAATGCTCCCTCATTGCCCTGCATGCCCCCATGCCAGCTCCATACCTCTTTCGTGCTTCCTCCATCCCCCCCCCATTCACCCAGTATGCATTATAGAGCCAATCAGCCACTTCACAGTAGCAACATAAGCAGATGTCCAGACATCTAATTCTCCAGATGGCCTCATGACAAATGCTTGGCTGAGCTCCAAAATTCATTTAAGAATTAGCTCAGCAGGGGATGGGGGGTCTTTTTACACAGGTTCAAGGAACATGTCTCTTGGTTTGATTATCATCTTTATGAGGTTGTAATAAGTTACCTTTTCTTTGATTTTTTTTTCGATGTCTGTATGTTTATTTGGACAAGGTTAAGATGATTGAATTGAGTTAAAGCTTCCGCTTTTGAAACTATAGTAATGTCTGATTGACACTTTTATAAGGTTGTAATAGTGGCTGTTTTTTCGAAGCAGATTTCTGAATGGTGTTTTTTCATGAGCATTTCAACACTTGCCATTGTTATTAAATGGCTCATCGGTCTATAGTGAAACTGGGTGAGCGGGCGTGGAATATGCAGGGGGGCATGGGGGTGACATTGGGGCATGGAGATGGCATGGAGGTTATGGGGGTGGCATGGGAGCATGTAGGCCACGGGAAGGCATGAGGTGCATGGAGTCACATTAGGACATGGAGGTTGCATGGGGGTCATAGAGAGGGCATGGAGAGTGGACGGATGAGGGGGTGCGTGGCTGAAGGCCAGAGGCCTTAACAGCCTTTAATACAAATGGAATGAAGTTTGAGGGAAATGAAGCAGGCCTTCTAACCAACCAGCAGCTCCTATTTCCTTTGTTCTTATGTTCCAAACTGCTTCCAGTGTTGGTGGACCCTACTGGATCCTGCCCCACCCTCCCTCCCTGGGATGAAAATAGTGCATGCGGGGGCCATTTATATGAGAGGGGTCTGCCAAGCTTCCTGTTTCATTAGGTAAAATCTGGCCCGTCATCTCAGGGTTCAGTGGATGGACATGGACTGGCTGAGCTGTGCCCTTCCTCCTGGTGATATCTGAACATATTGATATACATTACTGCTAGGGATCCCTGGGATGATTGTCAGTCTTTGGAAAGTAGTTCATTCCAACAATAAAGATGAACTGACTGCCGTGATTTGGCACGGGGTTGGCCCATTATACTGCTGTCTTTAAAGCATGTACATGTTGAGGGCATTTGTCTCAGGCTTCTAGGATAGTGAAAGTGTGGTGGTAATGATATTGCACAACATCAGTATATTAAAAAAAATCACCACTTCCTGATCATGCAGTTTGTTAAGCCAAAGTGTTGCTTGACTCGCAATTCCTTTAATAGATATTTATATGCTCTTCCCTTTTTTTATAAACACACTGAAACAAACGTGAAATGCTGAGCAATGTTTTTTTTTTACAATTCATTTCCTGATTTTTTTTTTTTTCTTTCCTTTCCCTCCTCTTGCTACAGAACAAAGAGTCAAGGATAAAAGATACATGAGCGAGCTGGACGGCATCGTGAAGAATGACAATGTGACGCACAAAAATCATGGCGGTGAGGAAAATATGATGAAGGAGAATAACCAAGTACAAACAATCCAAGCATTGATGGCTCCAGGAAAAGAAATGGAAGAGATCAACAAAAAGCATAGCCCAGAACGAATCTTCTACCCTCGTGTCATATACCCAGTCAGGCCTCACATTCCAGATGACTACCTGAAACCCAGTCCTGTTTATGGGATCGAGAGGCACAGTTACATCAAACACTCTCCAATCCAGTCTTCAGTCACCTCCAGTCCATCGTCTAGAAGCAGCCCAGACCAAAGTTTGAAAAGCTCAACGCCACACAGCAGCCCAGACTCCCATATTTCCTCTCTGACACCTTTAACTCAGGAACACAAACAAGCCTTTCCTTACTTGAGTGGACCCTACAACCGAGAAGAACTGAGCTCTCTCACAGCCTACCCTGCCCCTAGTCACCTGTCTCCAGCCTTCTTGCATTCCTATAATCCTGTTAACACTCAGTATTCCAGGTTCTTGTTACCTCATTACCCAGTTGGCTGCAATGGTTTGAACAACTTCACTGGCCTCAGTGGTGTGAACGGCATGAGCAGCTTCGGCCTTCTCCCCAAAATGTACCCATTTTACAACAGCCTTCTAGGAAACGGTGGCCTGTCCCAGCACATGTTCAACCAGGCGGTTCTTCCCAGTGCATTACCCCCCGAAGGAACCCGGAGACTTCTCCACCCCGAGCAGCAGAAAGACTTTCTCATACCAGCACGGAACAGTGCCTTTTCAATTGCAGGCTCCGCCGCTAGTCTGAGGGATAGGCCTTCAAGCCCTGGCAACGGCTCCCCAACGGCTGGTACAGCTGCTTCCTATTCTGAACATTTAATGCAACCCAAACCTACCTCAGCTGGCCTGGTCAGCAGCAGCAGCAGTGAAGAAGCCATGAATCTCATCAAACCAAAGCGAAACCTCACTGGTTACAAAACACTCCCCTACCCCCTAAAGAAGCAGAATGGGAAGATCAAATATGAGTGCAATGTCTGCTACAAGACCTTTGGACAGCTATCCAATCTCAAGGTATTTTTTTGTTTAAGGATTATTCACCAAAAAAAAACTTTTGAGTAAATATTGAGCTGATTTCTATCTTGAAAGTAAATTGGCATGCTACAGTGTTCTGGCCAATATTTATCCCTCAACCATTACCATTAAAAATGACTGTTCATTATCTCATTGATGTTTGTGTGAACTTGCTGTGCACAAATTGGTTGCTGCGTTTCCTCTAGTTACTTCAAACTATTTCATTAGCTTCAGGATGTCCAGAGGTAATGAAGGCCACTTTATAAATTCAACTCTTTTTCTCTATTTTTGTTTTACTTTCTTTCTCTTTGTAATAGTTATTGTAAGGCACAGAACAATGGAACTACTATTAAAGCTTTAGGGGGTGAAATTAGGCTAATCAGCATGAAAACCACCTCTTAGGAAATCAGCAGTCCATTTTTCACTGCACCAGCTTTTATATTTTCCATTGATGTGGAAAATATTGCCAATATTTTTAATTTTGAATCAAATTAAGGTGATAATGAGATTAGGATATGAGTCTCTAAATCGAGTTTGAGCTCTCATTCTGTGAACAGCAGTGGAAAGATCACGTGCAGTGAAAAATCACACCCTGATTTGCTCTGAACCAGGTTTATGTTCTGGTGTAGACCAATTTCAACCCTTGATGTTTTCTTGGACAGAGGTTCTATCTGACTACACTCTTGCAAAAGATCTTTTTCTTAAATCAGGAAGTGCTAAATGTGCTTTGTGATATCAAATGGTGAAAGGAAGAACTTGCTCTTTCTTTCCAGGTCCACTTGAGAGTACACAGTGGGGAAAGACCCTTTAAATGTCAGACCTGCAATAAAGGCTTCACACAGCTGGCACACCTACAGAAGCACTATCTAGTTCATACTGGAGAAAAGCCACATGAATGTCAGGTGAGGAAAGGATTTTCTGAATGTACTCGAGAAAACCTTTTAAATTCTAAAATATTCATTTGCTGAAATGTTTAGGATTACTGTGCAGTAAATCGATATCCATCTTTCTAGAGCTCTACCAATTTGATGCAGTGTGTGTAGCGCAAAAAATGCAATGTTGGGAAGCTGCTCAAGTTTATTTTTAGTTCACACCATTGATAGGTCATTGACGTGCTAGATGCGATGGTGTCTTAGTTGCACTTCACACATTTTTGAAATCCTGTAATGTTTAATCTGTTGCCTTGCACTTTCAATCACTTTTGTAACGCACTGGGGTTGCTATTCATACCGTTCCTGACAATGAAGTCTGTGACTCTTTAAGGGTACTAAAGGGTCATCCCACTCTCTATTGATTGTGCTCCTGTTCCTAGTAATAATTAGGGCGCAAGTCACCCACAGAAGGTCATCACTTCATGAAAACAAAACAGGTGAATAGAGATTAAAACTGAAGGCTTTTATAGTTCAGGGTTGAATCATTGCACTCAATGGTTATTGTTTCTAATTCACTTTTTGTCTCATCTTGCCCCTGACAAAGATGTGATGAAGCAATAATGGACACATAGTAAGTAGCCATGGGTGTGCCTGCAGGGAAGCAGCATGAAGAATAAGAGCTGTAGTTTTTCAGTTAAGCCAATATTCTGAGGTATAATGGAACTACTGATCTTTTGTAAAGCAGTAGCCTTGGGGAGAAAATGAGGCTCTATGCAAATATGAATATGAAATATCTTTTGTTTTAACCTAATACTCTGTTGTCTGAACCAATGTCCATTTGTAAGGTGTGATACTAGTTAGTGAGAGTCGGCAGATCATGGGAAAAGTCACACACTTGCCAGAGAGAGTAAGGAATCTGGATTAGGAAAGTAGGAACCTTGGCTGACAGTTCCCCCTTGCTACCAGGGAACCTTAGACCAATTGCTGCCTTTCTACTGTCATTCCTGAAGACAGCTACCTCACCTCAGACCCAGGACACCGCTGATGGTCCTAGACCCGACCATCTTCATCTGCTTCATCAATGATCTTCCCCCCATCTTGAGATCAGAGGTGGGGATGTTCACTAATTGCACAATGTTCAGCATCATTCCTGACTCCATAGCCAAATGCAGCAAAACCTGGACAACTTTCAGGCTTGGGCTGATCAAGTGGCAGGTAACATTCTTGGCAAGTAATATTCATGTCATCCATGTGCCAGATATGACCATCTCCAACAAGAGAATCTCTAACCATCTTCCCATGACATTCAATGGCATTACCATCACTGAATCCTCTACTGTCAACATTGTTGGGGGGGGAGGGGGTTACCATTGACCAGAAACTGAACTGGACCAGTCATATAAATACTGTTGCTATAAAAGTAGGTCAGAGACTGTGAATTCTGAGGCAAGTAACTAATTTCCTGACTCCCCAAAGCCTGTCCACCATCCACAAGGCACACGTCAGGAGTGTGATGGAATATTCCCCACTTGCCTGGACGAGCGCAGCTTCAATAACACTCAAGAAGCTTGACATCATCCAAGACAAAGCAGTCAGCTTGATTGACATCCCATCCACCAACCTAAACTGTGAAGGAGCAGCAAAGATTTGCTAAAATGATACCACAAATAACAGATTATAAATATTAAGAAAGGCTTTAAAATATGGAACAGAGAGGGCTAAGGGCCAACAGGGACTTTGAACATTAGGAAAGGTTTTGACAGGGTAAATAGTGAAGGATTGTTTCCACTAGTTGAGTAACTAGTGGAAACTAATGACTCACCTCCAGACTCCTCAAAGTCCATCCACTATCTACAAGGCACAAGTCAGGAATGTAATGGAATACTCTCCACTTGCCTGGATAAGCGCAGCTCCCACAACACTCAAGAAGCTTGACATCATCCAGGACAAAGCAGCCAACTTGATTGACATCCCATCCACCAACCTAAACATCCACCCTCTCCACCACTGACGAACAGTGGCAGCAGTGTGTACCATCTATCAGGTGCACAGCAGCAACTCGCCAAGCCTCCTTTCACAGCACCTTCCAAACCTGTGACCTCTACCACCTAGAAAGACAAGGGCAGCAGATAACCACCTGTAAGTTCCTGTCCAAGCCACACACCATCCTGACTTGGAAATATATCGCCATTCCTTCACTGTTACTGGGTTAAAATCCTGGAACTCCCTCCCTGACAGCACTGTGGTCTACCTAGACCACTTAGAGAGCAGCAATTCAAGAAGGCAGCTCACCAACACCTTCTCAAGGGCTTTTCGGGATGGGCAACAAACACTGGCCTAGCCAGCCATGCTCACATCCTGTGAAAGAATAAAAGAAAATTGCAAGCTGGAGATTAAACATTGGACTTACCAGCTCTGTGGATTTGCGCTACTCACCGAATAAACCTGCTGAGCGAATCAGGGAGCAACTTACATCATAATTATTTATGTCCGAGTGTGATGACATAAAACTGTCATCTGTTTGAAGTGAACTTAATCTGTAAAGTGACAGTCCCTAGATGGTAAGCAATAATTGTGTTTAATATAAAGGTAAAAGCAATACCAGCTCCATTACCCCCTGCCCCCTCACTGTCCAAGGCCCCAAACACTCCTTTCAGTGATTCACTTGTGCCTCCTTCAATTTGGTCTACTGTATTCGCTGATCCCAATGTAGTCTCCTCTACACTGGGGAGACCAAACACAGACTGGGTGACCGTTTTGCGGAACACCTTCACTCAGTCCACAAGCATGACCCAGACCTTCCTGTCGCTTGCTATTTCAACACACCATCCTGCTCTCATGCTTACATATCCATCCTTGGCCTATTGCAATGTTCCAGTGAAGCCCAATGCAAACTAGAGGAACAGCACCTCATCTTCTGACTTGGCACCTTACGGCCTTCCGGACTTAACATTGAGTTGAACAACCTCAGACCATGAACTCTCTCCTCCATCTTTCCCCCTTTTTTATCCAATTTTTAATGCTTATTTGTTTTTTTATTTATTCCATCTTTTTAATCCCTTTTCCCCAGCCACCCCCACCACCTCCACAGGGCCGTCTGTCACTTATTTCTATGTTGTGCTTTCACAGAGCACTGACCCTTGTTCTGCTATTAACACATTCTGCTATCTTACCTTTATGCCACTATCAGCACCTTCTTTAGTCCTTAATACTACTGTTAACACTCACTCCCTTTGTCTTGTGTACATGACGTCTTTGTCAATCTCTCCATAGCTGCCACCTATCTCTGTCCTTCTATTTTGCTCCACCTCCTCCTAAACAGTATAAAATCCATCAAATTTCTACTTCCCTTTAGCTCTGAAGAAGCCATACGGACTCAAAATGTTAACTTTGTTTCTCTCTCTACAGATGCTACCAGATCTGCTGAGTTTTTCCAGCAGTTTCTGCTTTTATGTTTAATAAAAAGCTGAGTTTTATTTATTTAGAGGAAATGAGTTTGACATGCTCCTGAGAATTGTCCTTTCTTTTCTCATTTTCCCTGCATAGGTTTGCCACAAACGCTTCAGCAGTACCAGCAACCTGAAAACCCATCTACGGTTACACTCGGGCGAGAAACCTTACCAGTGCAAGCTATGCCCAGCAAAGTTCACACAGTTTGTCCATCTCAAGCTGCACAAACGACTGCACACCAGGGAGCGCCCTCACAAATGCCTCCAGTGCCACAAGACCTACATTCACCACTGCAGCCTGAAGGCACACCTCAAAGGAAACTGCCCTGTTTCCCCCGGCGCCGGGCGGTCCCTGGAGGACCTGAATCGCTTCAACGAGGAGATCAACAAGTTCGACATCAGTGACAGTGCAGACAAGCTCGACGACCTGGGGCACAGCGATGAGGTGGAGTCGGCCGTTGAGAATCAGATCTTCAGCATGCTAAGGAGGGAGGTGGAAGAGGCCAGTTTAAAGAACCCTTTTCAAAGGAACCTGGGAAACAACCTCCTGTCCCCTGGGTGCAATCTGTACGAGAGCTTGGAAACTCCAGTCTTGAAAACATCTCATGGTAGCCCACTACCTCTTGTGCCCATAAAAGTCAAGCAGGAAACAGTTGAACCCATTGACCCTTGAGACTAGAAAGATGCAATGTGTTTGTGACTTAGGGAGCCGAGGTGCCTGTAGCATTCAAATGTACATAGATTTCTGCAGTGCTACAGGATAGACTGACTGATTTTCCCTCAGAGCTGTCCCGCCAAGGCAGGGCATCTCTCCATTCAACTCAGGGCATCTTAAAGAAAGTATTTGGCAGAACTATGACAAGCCTATATTAAAAAAAAAGCTTAAAGACAATCATTTTAAGCAGAATTATTTTTCCAGGAATAGTCAATAATTTATTACACAATTTACATTGTTAAGCAATACCTGAAATGATGTTTACAATGACCAAGTTAATCATTGTAATCAAATATTGAAATGTTTTATTTTTATCTTCTCTGTTGCCATTCTTTGTAGATACTTTAAACTGCATTTTTATTCTTATAATGTTAACGAGATCCAAATAGGGAGAGGAAAAGACCTGTCACTTAAATTGCAACATTCTGAAATGGTTTTGCAAAATACTGTTGCAATATGGTTTATTGCCAAAGCAGGAAGTTTTATAGATTGCTAAGTCATGTGTCTTATTGTAACCTTTTATTTTGCTTGCTCTCACCTTCTCTCTTTCCCTTCACTCTCACCATCCTTCCTTTCCCTCTTCCCCTACCTCCCCTACCTCCCCTCTCTTCCCCTCTCTCTCAACCCTCTCCCTCCCTTTCTCTCTCCCTCCCTTTCTCTCTCTCTCTCACACACATACGTTATCTCTGCCCTGTTCCTCAGTATTTCTGTTTTCACTGAATTGTGGATGAGATTGTAAAGCTGAACAACAGCTACCTCATTGTGTGTCCAGTGGTGCAGGGAGCATAAAGGAAGTAAACTGGATAAGATTTGTTATTTCTTGCTTACTGGTAATGTAGCAGCAATATTTGTGTATTTTTTTTTTAAATTCAAAAAAAAAACAAACTCTAAATCATGGACCGCGAGTTAAAATCAAAGGCGGTCTTGTCTGTTTTTCAAACAAGAAGGTTCTGACCAGAGGGTCTTCGCAGCTGTAACCAGCACAATTTGGGCGAGGTTTAAGAAACTGGAATGAGCTTGCGTTTTTTTTTTGTGTTGACTGGTTTAATGCAAACCGAAGCATCACTACTCTTATCACTGGATACACTTTATTCCTTTTTAACTGTAATGCTTCTGTGTTGTGTTTGGTTTTGATTTTTTAACCAGGAACTCTGTGCAACAGCTGCACGGTACCTTGTGTCGACTGGACTCTGCTGTGGACTCAGTTCCAGTGAATGTAGCAGAAACCTGTCTGGAAACTTTGCTGACAGTGGGGTTAATTTTTTTTAAATTTTGTTTGTATTTTATATTAATTTAAATTTCCTCTTTGACCAAAGCAACCAGGTGTTTTGGAGCCTTTGGGCTTTTGCTTATTTCTATTAGAGAAACTTCATCTTATGTTTACATTCTGGTTTATAATGTTATTTATGTGCAACATGTCAAAGTGTAAATTAAAATATAAATGCTCACTTAATTCAAGTGACGTTTCTACTTTGCTTTTTAAAAAAAATCTTTGTACATGTACCTCCTGTGAGGGTGGGAGATTCTGAGGTAATTTTGTGTTGGAGGTTTTCAGTTTACTCCTCAAATTTATGTCCCTTCTGCCCATCGTAAGTCATTGAACTAGAGACTCTCTGAGCGACACAATTAGTTGCTATATAGATTCAGGCCTCTTTTCCTGAAGATGCTGGCTTGTACATGGCAGCCCTGTCCTCCTGTCCTCTGCCTCCACAAGAAGGTCTCCAATTCTTCCCCAAATCAGTCCCAGAGGAATGGGGGGGTGGGGAGGGGGGTGTGGGGGGAGATGGGGGAGATGGAGGGGCTGGGCACCAGGTCCAAGCCCAAAGTCCACCTGTGTGAAGGATCCCTGACTGGATCTCTTGATCCCCTTCTTCTCCTGTTCCCAGGAATTCTACTGGCTGTGATCAGCCAACTTAGCCGAACAGCGCAGAAGAAGACCATTTGGCCCATCATGCCTATACTTGCTCTTTGAAAAAGCTATCCAATTAAACCTGGAATCTTCCTGGTTCTTATGCTTCAGTAACACACTGGGTGATGCCTTCACCAGCTAAGCCAGTGGAGGAACTTATATCCTCTTTATTTCACAATAATAATGTGTCCATTAAATCATAATGAATGGGTGGAAGCTACCTGTGAGTAATTTTCACAGCTCTATATTAGACGAGGCAAATTCCAGCACAATCTGGGCTTCCACTTCAACCTTTACTCCTGGGATCTATAGATATTCACCTTTTTATGTTCCAATTCACTCCATCAGCTTGTCTTCAATCTCCCATTGGGGTTCAGATCACCAGCTGACAAGATCTTCTATTTTGGGAGTGTCCCTGCAGTTGAGGTGCCCATTTCAAGCACAAGACCTCAGCATCTGGTTCTGCTGTCAGCTTCCCAGGGCTCTGTCTGGTATCTGAAGTAAAAAATCCCAAGGCATTATTTGAAGACGAGCAAAGGAGTTCTCCCTGATGTCCTGGACAATGTTTATCCTGCGAACAAGACCATTAAAAAAACATTATCTGGTCATGGTTTGGGCCTTAGGGAAGAAGGCATAATTTTTAAATTTGCTGATGACATGAAACTTGGGGAGTGTAGAACAGTGAGGAAGATAGTGATAGACTTCAAAAGGACACTGAAAGACTGGTGAAATGAACGGAGACAGGGCCGATAAAATTTCATCCAGAAAATATGCGAAGTAATACAGGAACACAAGAAATAGGAGCAGGAGTGGCATGTTGAGCCTGCTCCACCATTCAATACGATCATGGCTGATCTTGGGCTTCAGCTCCATTTTCCTGCCCGCTCTCCACATCCCTTAATTCTCTAAGAAACCAAAAATCTGTGAATACCAGCCTTAAATGTATTCAACGTTTTAGTAGAAAGGCCATACATATTAAATTCTACACTTTGAAAGGAGGTGCAAAAGAGGGAGACGAGGGATGTTTATGTACAGAGCTCTGAAGATGGCAGACTGCTTAAAAAACTAATTATTAAAGCATATAAAGCTGTATAAATAGAAGCATTGAGTTCTATCAAAGGATATGGGGAGAAAGCGGGAGCAGGCTATTGAGTTGGATGATCAGCTATGATCATAATGAATGGCAGAGCAGGCTCGAGGGGCTGAATGGCCTTCTCATGCTCCTGGTTTCTATCTATCTACAAAAGCCAAGAAGTTGGACAGCAAGTATACAATAAACCAATTCAGCCACAGCTGGAGTAGGGCCCAATTCTGGGCACCACACTGCCCTGGAGAGGGTACAGAAGAAATTAACTAGAAAGCTGCTGGGGATGAGGGATTACACTGGAGAAGCTGGGGTTACTCTTAGAGCAGAGAAAGCTAAGAGGCAATGTTATAAAGGTGCTTAAAATCAGCAAGTGTTTAGATAGAATAAATAAACTGTTCCCAGTGGCTGAAAGGGCCAGTAACAAGAGGACGCAGATTTAAGGGAATTGGCAAAAGAACCAGAGGCGGCATGAGGAAAAATGATTTTACGCAATGAGCGGTTAGGATTTGGAATGCACGCACTGACTGAGTGCTGGAAACAGATTCAATGGCTTTCTAAAAGGAGTTAGATAAATACCTGGAGAAGTAATTGCAGAGACATGGGGAAAGAGCGGCAGAGTGGAATTTACTGGATTGCTCTTCAAAAGAGCAAGCACAGGCTCAATGGACCAAATGGGCTCCTTCTGTGTGATACTATTCTATGGTCCAATTATTATATCTTTGCTGCTTGTGGGAGCTTGCTGTGCGCAAGTTGGTTGTCGCATTCCCCTACATTACGACAGTGACTACACTTCAAAAACATATTTACTCCTGTAAAGTGCTTTGAGACGTCCTGAAGCTGTGAAAGGAGCTATATAAATGCAAGTGTTTCTTAATGCCCAGCAATAATTTTACTGTTGTGGCAGCAGAGTGGCCGGATCAACAGACAAAAATATCTAAAACTACTAATGTTGCTGAATATTTGTTTACATGTATATGTCTGTACATGTGAAATGTGTGTTAAATATCCACTAAGAAATATGGGGTAGTTGTTTGAATTAGCTGCTTTATTATTTGTACTTCTAAGTAGTTTAATACCACAGTGATATTTCCCAGCTCAGCAGCATGGCAATTTTATAGCTCTCCCCCTGCTCCACACCCACCATCCCCCGCCTCCCCCCACCACACCCTCCCATTCCACCCCTACCCAGTCTTCCAGCTACTGCACATTTGTTTATATCTGCCCACAGGGCAAGCTGATAAACACCCAGTGAGCCGAGAGTTTTCAAGGAAGAATCTCTAAGCCAAAATCAGAAATGACGGGATTTGTGCTGCACCTTTTCAATGCCAGCTAGTCATACATATCTTGTATGCCAGCTCTCTTTAGGCACTAGATGCCACTGCTCTTTGCTTCATATACTTCGTGCCAGTGAGCATTGCCATGTTGTGCAAAGAGAGCTGAGCACGTCACGGTGCAAAGTCGCCGTTCGCCTCCAACCAAAAACGCTGTTACAAATCATTGCTGCTTTCTTGCTCCTCCTCCCTGATAGCCAGCTTCTCCTGAACATGGGGGAGCTCGTGTGGGGATATAGTTCCACAGGTGTTCACGGCTCTCCCCTTACCTTGACCAAGCAGCAATTCGTGTGGATAGCAGGTGCCAAGGTGCTGCCTGAGCTGACAACCACACACACACTGGGGTCGTTCTCAGCTTTGTGTGATGGGTGACAGCGAATCAACACTGGGTGACGCTGAAAATGTCCCCACCCAAACACATTACCGCGTCTAAGTTTGTTCCAAGTGCCTTCATTGAGTAGCAAAATAAAGCAACAAAGGAGTTCAGTCCAGCTCACAAAAGTGAAAACAAGAAAGGATAGACAGGAGAAGATATAAGTTGCAAGCCAGCCAGCGTGAAACGCATGCTGAAAGGGTCAGCACCGCCAGGGCGGGAATGGGAGGAGGGCAGCCAAAGGGGAGCGCAGAATGAAGGCTCCTTGAAGGCAGACAGCTGCCTCAGGGAGCTGAAGAATTTAAATGGAATAAAAACATTTCAAAATCTGAGGGAAAAAAATGCCCACGCATCAGAATCACTCACTAGAACATAGATAAGATGAAAATTCTGTCCATTTTTTAAAATTTAATTAACGGAAACTTCATCCCGCCCGTGGATGAGGTTTCCTGGAAAATGCAAAGACCGCCTGGCAAATTCACCCGTCTGCCAACCATAATGTTGGACAGGCAATGAAAAGCCTCTGTTATTTACAACCTTAATGGCCTTAATAGGCCTCTTAATTGTCAGCGGGCACACTTCCGACTCTCTCACGTGCCCGGTGACTGAAACATCACACAAGTGCGCGGTGACGTTGAGACACTCGCCTGACGTCATCATGCGCTATTTCACTCTCGATCGGGATCGGTCCTGTGTCCGCGGGTCAAGCAAAAAATTCTGCCCCAGGAGTCCACTGACAGACCACCCTCTTCCTCCGCCACCCCACCCTTTTCCACCTGCACCCACAATTGAGCGAGGGGTTATCTCACTGATTTCATACACTGACACCGACTGCGAGTCACTGGGAAAGCAGAGGCCGAGCCTGGAACCATCTCAATGTGTGTGACTCAGTTCCACACTGTGTTCAACATTTCTGTCACGCTGGAACTTGCAGTTGGGACGTGCAGGCAAGCAGCTTGGGATGACTCTCCTCCTGTTTACTTTTCCTGTCCCGGATGCACCTGCCTGTCACTCAGTGACGTTCATGATCAGGAAATAGCAAACACAAGTTAACATCCTCCCATTCCATGGTGTTTTGTATCAGAATTTCACTGCAATAAACATGCTCACATGGGCTGGATTCTTCAGGACTTGTAAAAATCTCTGGCATTGGGACCATTTCCAGGTCCTGACTCCCTTGGTGTCTGAAGTCGGCACCTGCATTCCCTCTCCCCCACCCCTCGCCACCCCCAAGCGCAATCTTACGGGAGGCGGACAATTAATGGGTGGCCTCTGGGTTCACAATCTGATTAAGGATAGTAGTCCAGTTAAAGGATGCCCAGCAGTCTGAACTTGGACAGAGTGCCTCTGTGGAGATTGGAGTGTGAGAGGGAGGAGCAGGACGGATGGCTGGCAAAGAAGGGAAACCCCAAGGCTTATGACACTGCTCTTGAGATCATGGTGGAGTTGGCGAGGACTTGCAGGCCTATATTGTTCCCGGAGCGAGGAGGGGGTTTTGGGGGGTTGGGTAGGCCAGCTGTCATGACAAGGCAGGTATGGCTGGAGATAGTGCAGGAGCTGTCCAGCTGTGGTGTACTAGGGAGGACATAGATTCAGTGGTTCAATGACCTGTTAAGTCCTGGGAAGTTGACCACATGAATCCACAGGTGGCACACTTAAAAGGTTTGGGAAGCACAGCAGCCTGTTGCACTGCAATGCTTCAGGAATAACAAGACCCATCAGTGCTGAGACTTGCATGCCCTGGACCCCTGTGACTAATTGAAGCATTCATACCATAGCCACTATGAAGGCATGAAAACTGCAGCTTGCCATGAATGATCTGAGATGTATTACATGGTGCAGGTGCAGATGAGAAACCTCTCATTCACGACTCTTCGACAAATCTCGTGGTTGCAAACGAGCTGAATGTTGAGGAAGTGGAAGCACTCCCTATTCACCAATGTGCCCAGCGACTCCTATGGCATCTTAATGGTCACATGGATGCAGTCTACTACCCCCTGTACCAGAGGGAACCCTGCCGTTGAGGCAAAACTTAGAGCTCACTGGGCACATTCATGGAAAGCTCATTCGATGTCCACCCTCTCCTTGAGGCCTGAGGTCCTCATCCAAAGGTGCACACATGTGTGCAACCATTTGCTGCAAGAGGTGCAGCTCTCTGCTGAACTGTTGCTCCGAGAGACAAGAAAGGTTACGCTTTGCTGATATACCCCCTGATGAAGGTTGCACCTTCCTCTGCCTCCTGCCCCACAGCCAATCACTCTGCTGCACTCTGCACACGGGGGCACATCTCAGAATAAAGGGCCAATCATTTAGGACTGAGATGAGGAGAAATTTCTTCACTCACAGGGTGGTGAACCTTTGGAATTCTCTACCCCAGAGTGTGGATGCTCCATTATGGAATATATTTCAGGGTGAGATAGACAGATTTGGTACCTCTCAGGGAATCAAGAGATTTGGGGAGTGGGTGGGGAAGTGGAGTTAAGGCAGAAGATCAGCCATGATCATATTGAATGGCGGAGCAGGATTGATGGGCTGTACAGTCTACTCCTGCTCTTATTTGTTATGTTCTTATGTTGCCTGTGGCTAGATGTGCTGCTGACCATGCTGCTCCTCTATGGTGAATAGGTGGAGCCCATGTCCAGGTTCCCCCTTTATTAAACTGGTCCGTGCAGCCCAGTTGCCATGGCGGCTTCTGATGGCACAATGCCAACCACATTTGTTATATCAGCCTTCTCAAGAGCATTTAGCGATGGGCAACAAATGCTGGCCTTGTCAGCCACACCCACATCCCATGAAGGAATTTTTTAAAAAGTCTTATGAGTGAAGATTCCTCAGTGGCAAGTCACTATCTATGCGAGTAATTACCCCTTTATTGGTAATGTTTCTGGCTGATGACCTTTCAGTCAAACTAAGGAAAGTTAGAAATGTTATAGGTTTTGAGCAAGTGAAAGTGGGGGGGGGAGGGGGAAGAAGAACCAAAGGGAGGGTCTGTGATAGGTTGGCGGGTGCAAGAGATTAAATGACAAAAGGTTTCATGGTTCAAATATCCCCCCTTTTCCCCCTTTCATTGGCCAAAGTCTGTTACATTTCTAACTTTCTTCAGTTCTGATGAAAGGTCATTGAACTGAAATGTTAAACTCTGTTTCTCTCTCCACAGGTGCTGCCTGACCTGCTGAATATTCCCAGTAGCTTTTGTTCTTATTTGAGATTTCCAGCATCCGCAGTATTTTACTTTTACAAGGAACCATCCCTGCCGTGTCTGACAATTACTGGAGACAATGGCTTCCCTAGTGCAGCTGCTGAGTTGCTGTGATGCTGACACAACTTTGGGCCTATTTGCCTATCATAACATCATATTGCAATGGAAAAATAGGGACTATTTGCCCTTTTAGTCTCCTTAATTGGCTACTGCTCCTGCCAGGTGAGTAGCCTCTGTCCCTCCTGCTAAAGGGCATGGAGGCAGACAAAGAGTCGACTCAAAGCACTACAATCTAAATTTCCACACAGTCTCACCAACTCCTGCACCTCCCCCCCTGCCCCCCAGCCTACAAAACTACCTCCAAGGCACCAGGAAGCTTCTGATCATTATATTAACAAGTGAAGGTAAAAATCACAACTGACATTGACGAATCACGTTACAAACAGTGTGCATCATTTGCTTTTTTCATGGTATCTGACATATGGGCACGGATTTTGTGACAATAACTATGGTGAGGCAATCAGCATTCAGTGTTATTTGGGAGTAAATTGGCCCGCAGCCGCTCTTGTGCAGTTAAAGGCTGAAATCAGGAAGTTGGTATCTGAGTTCTCCTGGTCCTCTACAAGCTTCACTATAACAGTAGCTTGCCGATAGACTCAGCATTGAAGTACACGAAGGACATGAAGTTGCAGTGCTCACCTACCGGATATCCACTAAACATGGCAGAATAGATTAGGTTTATTCATTTGTTTTTATTGGCTAGATATTGTACTGAAGTCCCAAGAGTGGGGCGTGCACCCAAAATCTTCTGACTTGGAGCACTAATAATCTCCAGACTCATTTAACTGATCTCACCCAGGGTGGTGGTGGGGATTATTATAATTGACCTCAATTCCTCAGGATAAGGATTTGAAGCAAATTAGTCGGGGCTAGCACACTGTGTCACTTTCCAATGAGTTCAGCAGCAAACTGCTCGAGTATGAACAGGATCTAGTCCAACTCTGATGCTTCTATAGTCAAGTGGCTGGCCTCATTGTTTAGAATCATACATGGAGAATGACCATTAGGATACTCACAGAGCTGTACTCCAGCTGATGAACCTGACTGATGGCCTAAAAGCATCAGTCCAGGAAGAGGAGTATGCAGAACCATGGAACTTAATATTGCCCCTTTGCCGCTGATGTTTGGTCTTAAATGGGACAAAGGTCAGTTCTTGCTGCTGACTATTAGCAGCATCAGTAAAATTAATGGCTAGTTTTGGTTAGAGAGTATGGTCAATGTAGATATTGAAAAAGGATGACAGATGAAACAAGCTGTTCTGAAACTGAGATACATCCACGAGACAGAGTACAGTGAGGTTTTGACTCTCCAGCCATCTTATATCTCATTTGGAAATGGTTGAGGTTGAGACTTGATGCTCAAACTTGAAAACTGTTTAATTCCTTAACATAGCCATTGTTCGTCAGGATAAGGACAATAAGTTCGCTCAAAAATATAAACTGGAAAATAAGGAGGGTTAGGGTAGTTGGGGGAGGTGGTGTGGGGTGGTGGGGGGAGGAATCCTCTAATCGCTCAGTGGTTAAATGTATTGTGAGTTACAAATGTTACATACTAGGAAGGTCCCAGGCCCAAGCTTTGACTTGTGCTTGCTCTTGTTCACTATCCAATGTCTTCCTGTGAGTACAGGTGAGTACAGGTTTCACCTTGGTGCTTGGGTCTTGGGCAGAAATCCACTTTCTGTTGGGCTGAAGCCCATTTCTCCATTGGTCTCTGGACTCCTTCCACTGTCATTGCCACTTTTGTCAAAGGCTGCATTTTCTTCCAGACTGTCTATCCTAGTGACATCAATTTTCTGTTCCTCTGCTTAGAATGTTTCGCTCTACATTGAGCTTTCTCTAATCTGTTCCCACCTGTTCCCAAACTGCCCAGGATTGCACCCCATTGCTGCTGACTGACCTTTGCTTCACTGCTTTCAATTTGCTTCTAGTGGCCATTGACTCCATGACTCTTTGCTGGATTGGGTCGGATCAACTCTTCTTGCTCCAGCTGTGCTTTTCTGGCAAGTGGTAAGTAACATTCGCACCACACAAGTGTCAGGTAATGACCATCTCCAACAAGACAGAATGTAACCATCTCCCCTTGACATTCAATGGCATTACCATCACTGAATCCCCCACTATCAACATCCTGGGGGGTTACCATTGAGCAGAAACTGAACTGGACTAGCCACATAAATACTGCGGCTACAAAAGCAGGTCAGAGGATGGAAATTCTGCAGAGAGTAACTCACCTCCTGACTCCCCAAAGCCTGTCCACCATCTACAAGACACAAGTCAGGAGTGTAGTGTGCTGGAATACTCTCCACTTGCCTGGATGGATGCAGCTCCAAAAACACTCAAGAAGCTCGATATCATCCAGGACAAAGCAGCCCGCTTGATTGGTACCCCATCCACCACCTTGAATATTCACTCCCTCCACCACTACCTCTGATGCGCAGTGACAGCAGTGTGTGCAAGAAGCGCTGCAGCAACTCAGCAAGGCTCCTTCAACAGCAGCTTCTAAACCAACAGCCTTTACCACCAGGAAGGACAAGGGCAGCAGATTCATGGGCTCTCCACCACCTGCAAGTTCCCCTCCAAGCCACACAACAGCACTGTGGTAAAAGCAAAGTACTGTGGATGCTGGAAATCCGAATCAAAAAAAGAAATGCTGTAAAAACTCAGCAGGTCTAACAGCATCTGTGAAGAGAAAAAAACAGAGTTAATGGTTTGAGCCCTTATGACTCTTCTTCAGAGCACTGAGGGCACTGTGGGGTTTACCAACACCACATGGACTGCTGCAGTTCAAGAAGGCTCCTCACCAGCTTCTCAAGTGCAATTAGGGGTGAGCGATGAATGCTGGCCTAGCTAGGGATGCCCTCAACCTGTGAAAGAATAACAAAAGTGTGTATTCCCATTTCTTGTTTATTCTCCCAAAATATATGACTTCATAACCGGTCATCATTTGCCTCTGTGGTTGAAATACACTAAATAGCATAACACGCCCATGTGTTGATAATGGAAGGAGATTGAAGGAGATAACATTCTATTTGCTTTCCTAATTACTTGCTGTACCTGCATACTAGCCTTTTGTGATTTATGCACTAGGACACCCAGATATCTCTGTACTTCAGAGCCCTGCAATCTCTCGCCATTTAGATAATATGCTTCTTTTTTATTTTTCCTGCCAAAATGGACAATTTCACGTTTGCCCACATTATGTTCCATCTGCCAGATCTTTGTCCACTCACTTAATCTATCTATGTCTCTTTGTAGCATCCTTGTGTCCGCTTCACAATTTACTTTCCTCCTATCTTTGTGTCATCAGCAAATTTAGCAACCATTCCTTCAGTCCCTTCATCCAAGTTATTTACATAAATTATAAAACATTGAGGCTCCAGCACCGATCCCTTATGCACACCATTCGCTACATCTTGCCAAACAGAAAAAGACTCATTTATGCCTACCCTCTGTTTCCTTCTAGCCAATCTTCTATCCATATCAATATGTCACCCCCACACCATGAGTTTTTATTTTTTGCAATAACCTTTGATGTAACACTTTATCAAATGCCTTCTGAATTTTGTATACCTCATGAGGCCACCTCTCATTCTTCTAAACTCTAGAGAATACAGGCCCAGTCTCCGCAATATCTCCTCATAGGTCAATCCCACCATCCCAGGAATCAGTCTAGTGAACATTCATTACACTCCCTCTATGGCCAGTATATCCTTCCTTTGGTAAGGAGACCAAAACTGCACACAATACTCCAGGTGCAGTCTTACAAAGGCTCCATACAACTGCAGCAATTCTTCGTTACTCCTGTTTTCAAATCCCCCTGCAATAAAGGCCAACATACCATTTGCCTTTCCAAATGCTTGTTGTACCTGCATGTTAGCTTTCAGTGACTTATGAACAAGGACAGCTAGGTTCCTCTGGACATCAACAATACACAATCTCTCAACATTTAAGAAATACTCTGCATTTCTGTTTTTCCTGCCAAAGTGGATAACTTCACATTTTCCCCCATTATGTTCCATTTGCCGTGTTCTTGCCCACTCACTTAGCCTGTCTAAATCCTCCTGAAGCCTCTTTGCATCCTCCTCACAACACACATTCCCACCAAGTTTTGTGACATTGGCAAACTTAGAAATATTACATTTGATCCCCACATCCAAATCATTGATACATGTTGTGAACAGCTGGGGCCCAAGCAACGATCCTTGTGGCCGCAGCCTGCCAACATGAGAATGACCCATTTATTCCTACTCTCTGTGTTTTGTCCATTAACCAATCCTCAATCCATGTCAGTATTTTACCCCCAACCCCATCTGCTGTAATTTTGATTCCTAACCTCTCAAAAGCCTTCTGAAAATCCAAATACACCACATCCACTGGTTCTCCCTCACCCATTCTGCTAGTTACCCTCAGAAAACTCTTAACAGGTTTGTCAAACATGATTTCCCTTTCATAAATCCACATTGACTATGCCCTTTTCTAAATTTGTAGTTATCACATCTTTTATAATAGCCTCTATCATTTCCCCTACTACTGATGTCAGGCCTACAATTCTATAGTTCCCCATTTTCTCTCTCTCCCCTTTCTTAAATAGTAGGGCTACATTTGCTACCTTCCAATCTGAGGGAACCATTCCAAAATTTATGGAATTTTGGAAGATGTCCACCAATGCCTCCACTATATATACAGCCACCTCTTTCAACATTCATGGGGATCATCAGGTCCAGGAGATTTATCAACTTCCTGTTCCATTAATTTCTCCTGTAATACTTTTTTACTAATGCTAATTTCTTTTAGGTCCTCAATCTCACTAGTCCTTTGGTTCTCTAGTATTTCAGGAAGGTTTTTGTATCGTCCTCCATGAAGACAGACACAAAATATTTGTTTAGTTTCTCTGCCATTTCATTATTCCCCATTATAAATTCTCATGTATCTGCCTGCAGTGGGCCCACTTTGTTTTCACCAATCTTTTCCTGTAGAGGCTTTTACAGTCTGTTTTTATGTTTCTGGTTAGTTTACTTTTATATTCAATCTTCTCTTTCTTTACTAGTTTCTTGGTTCTCCTTTGCTGAATTCTAAAATGTTTACTACCTTTTTGACAACTTTGTAGGCCTATTCCTTTGATGTTGTACAATCCTTAACTTCCCTTGGTAGCCATGTTTGGATCACCTTTCCTGTTGTTTTTTTGTGCCTCAAAGGAATGCAAATTTGTTGTAAAAGTGCCTTTACAATAGCTTATTAATTAGATTAGCTCTTTCTCATTGCATGATACTAGATCTAAAATAATTGCCCTCTAGTTGATTCGTCAACATACTGTTCTGAAAAACCGTCTTATATACATTCCAGGAATTTTCCTCCACAGCATTAGTGCTAACTAGGTTTGCCCAGTCTATATGCAGTTTGAATGCCCCATGATTACCCTATTACCATTGTTAACTACACATCTAATTTTCTGCTTTATACCTTACTTTACCACTACTGTTTGGGGGCCTATAAACAACTCCTACTAATGTTTGCTGCCTCTTGCTGTTTCTTAGCTCCATCCAAATTCATTCTATCCTTGATCTTCTGATCTAAGATCCTCTCACTAATGTATTGATCTCATCCTCTATTAACAGTGCGACACCACCTCCTTTTCTGTTTTGGATATCCTCCCTAAATATCGAATACCCTTGAATATTCTGTTCCCAGCCTTGGCCACCCTGCAGCCATGTCTCTGCAATGGCAATGACATCATTTCTGTTTACTTCTATTTGTGCCATCAATTCATCTACCTTGTTACAAATGCTACGTGCATTCAGATGGCGTGCCTTTAATTCTCTCTTCTTATTATTTCTGCAACCTCTGGCCTTATCTGCTGGTGCAGTCTTATCTGTTGGTGCAGTCTTAGTTTGTCCCTTCCTGCCTGTGATTATCATTTCCCTTAATGCTACCTTGCTCTTTTGCCCTCTCTTTTCTCTCTAAGTTATCACATTTTCCCTCACATGATCTCTTACCCCCACTATTTAAGTTAAAACCTGGTCTACCACCATAGATATATGACTCACCAGAGCACTGGTCCCAACATGGTTCATTTGAAGATTGTCCCAATGGTACAGCTCTCACTTTCCCCAGTACTGATTCCAGAGCCCCATGAATTGAAACTTATTTCTCCCACACCATTCTTTTAGCCATGCATTTAACTCTCTAATCTTATTTACCCCCGTCTAATTACTTTTGAGGCTCCTCCTTTTAATTTAGCCCCTAGCTGCTCATACTCTCTAAGCAGAACCTTGTTTCTGGTCCTAACTATGTCATTGGTACCTAGTGGACCAATCCAACTGGATCCTCCCCCTCCCACTGCAAGTTCCTCTTCAACCCAGGGAAGATGTCCTGAACCCTGGTACCAGGCAGGCAACACAGCTTTCTGGATACTCGCTCTCGGCTACAGAGAACTATATCTACCCGCCTGCCCGTACTGCCCCCAACTACCACTACATCCCTACATTGCTTGAATAGCTACCTGCGCCACGGTGCCATGGTCAGTTTGCTCATCCACCTTGGAGCGC
This sequence comes from Carcharodon carcharias, assembly GCF_017639515.1. Lineage (NCBI taxonomy): Eukaryota > Metazoa > Chordata > Chondrichthyes > Lamniformes > Lamnidae > Carcharodon > Carcharodon carcharias. The sequence continues at coordinate 51,797,711 of NC_054471.1, read as the reverse complement.
CCGCTTTCATCCATACAGACTGTTGGACAATTGCAAAGGCTGAGGCTCCTCCACTTCTACCTTCTCAATCCTCATACCTGCCTCACTTGCAGTCACACCTTCCAGTCCCTGACCATGGACCAAATCAGAACATCCTATCCTAAGGAACAAAGCATCCAGGTAACTTTCTCCCTCTCTGATGCATCACAGCATCTACAGCTCGACCTCCAGCTCAATGACTCTGAGCCAAAGTTCCTCCAGCCGTAAGAACGTCAGGAAAATCACAACTAAGATTGTCAACAGTGTAGACATTTCCCTTAGTTTCATTCTTGCTAGCTTTGGTTCTAAAGACGATGCCATCACTGATATTCTTGGTATCTGCTTCAAAGTAGTTAAATTAATACATATGATGCCCCTATCAATAAGCAAGGAAAAGCCAAGATCTTAATGTTTTCAGTGTAGCAACAAAAGATGAAAAGAAATTGCAGTATTTTTAGGAAGGGCCTACTGCTTTTTCAGGCTGTTTCAAATACTAAGGTTATTTTGGTTGAAGTGTTTTTACAGCACTTCAAAGAACCCAGTTACCTCGGCACTAATTCAATTTAGGACATTGCAAGCATTCTCCCTTTTTTAGCAGAGATATCACTGAACTGTAGTTAAAAAATTCTACATTGAATTAAACGGTGAGTGCAAGAACAAGTCAAATAAACTGTATTGGCTTTATCATGACCTTGCCAAGTCATGTCTGAAGTAAGTTTACCATCTCCCGTCGCTAATTGTTTGCAAATTCCCCATCATTTTATGACTAAATAGGAATTTGCAGTGAGTCATCCATCTAAAAGGCTTCATTATTCTTCACTATGATCTAATAGCTGATGCAATGTAGTTAGGCTAACCCATATGAGATTGCTGAAAATAGCCAAAATTATTCCGTTAAAGGGTATTCTTGATTTAAAAATTACTAATAATAAAATAAAGATTTCACTCTATGCTATATTTTTAAACCAAGTAACTGGTACAAGTCAAGTCAACTCTAGCATAAAAATAAAAAGGAAGCAAAGACCAATGTGTTCATTTCTGACTATCTTTTATTAAAGTTATATATAAAGTGGTAATGGGTTAGCAGCATCCAGAATAAAGGACTGAAAAGTAAAGTAACTAAAAATGTTTTATTTAGCAAGTCTTCAATAAAATGATAAATAATTTATTCCTTTCCATACATAGTTTAAAACCCATCAAATTAGCAGTTTACATCACTACTAATTTATATCTTCAAATAGCAGTATAAACCAGGATGCATGTTTAATTATGTGAATCAGAATTAGTGCAAGGGATCTCCACAGGGTCAGATTCGGACATCAGTCACAGTAGTGCAAAACAACACTCAGAGGACCCAAAGCAGCTTTGACTGGTGACTTCACAGGCTTAGGTGGGGAAATGGGGTGAAGGGGAGAAGTGGAAAAGAAGTGGACCAGTGGAGATTGAATGGCTCACTAAAACTGTTCAGAGAGGAGAGACCTTTCAAGAACTAAGTTATTTCGGAGTGAAATCAGGAAGCAATTTTTTTGTACACAAAAGTCAGGAGAAATCTGGAACTTTCGCCACTAAAAAGGCTGTGGATGCTGGGTCAATCCAAATTTTCAAGGCTGAGATTTGTAGAATTTTGTTTGGGCGGGCGTATCAAGGTTAATGGGGCAAAGGCATATAAATGGAGCCTGAGACAAAGATCAGCCATGATTTACTTGGTTGCTGGGACAAGGTTGGGTTTTGGTGGTGGTGGTTGGGGGGCGGGGCGGGGGGGGGGGGGGGGGTGGGGTGGTGGGGGGGTGATGGGGTGGGCACTGAATGGCCTACTCCTGTTCCTATCTTCCTGTGTCTATTAAAATGAATGCACAGGTCGGCAAGTACCCAAAGTCCTGAGATGGGCTCCTGGAGGGCAAAACTTTACACTTGTCATCTTACTCTTCTGTTTCTAATGCTTGTCCAATTCCCTGTTCTTATAACATAAAGTGAAATGGAATTGGACAAATATATGAAAAGGAAGAAATATAGAATGATTTAGGAAAAATGCAGGGAAAATGGATTAGAATAGTGAGCTCCTAAATCTAGCATTGGCACAGACACAATGGAATGGCCTCCTACTGTGGTGTGATTTCCGATTCAATGTAAGTATTGATGAATATGCTGGAGTTTTGCGTGATTTCTTTTTAGAAATCAGTGAATGTTTATGAAGATAATTTCTTTAAGAGAGAATCTGGGGACAGGAGAGGGTGGAGTCAATGATAGTTTGTATATGGTCAGAGGAGGAGCAGAATCGAAAGACTTAATGATCTTTCCTCATTCTGTAAATTTATCTTATTCTTACATAATATTGATTATCATTCATAAACTTGTGGTTACTTTCACAATTGTTAATCGTTAAGACCTCAATCAATGCCACAATTTTTCTGTTTGCTTCTCCTACTCACATTCCACTCTGTTCATTTCTATTTTGGAACTGCTTTATTCACTTTCTTACTATCTGACTGAAATTATCATTGTGCATTTTTCCTGTACTTTTCATGTGTTTCCATGCTTGCAAAAACAATCTGTTCACAGGTTTTTAAACCATTTAGTATTCGTATTTAGTATATCTGACCAGTAACCTTAACTTGTTGCCTCTCCCCTCTTTATTTTAGTTAGTCCTACAAAGGATTTTTTTCTGTGTTCCCTTTTCAGTTCTGATGAAGGATCTCAGTCCAAAGCATTAGACTGTCTTTCTTACTTTCAAAAGCTGATAAATCTGCTATTGCCAGCATTTTCTGTTTTTATTTTATTAATCTGCCCGATTCTAGGAATTAAGAACAGGATTAGGATGATTCTAATAAAATACTGATGCAGTAACTATCCTTTTCCTAAGACAATAGTGTGGTGAAAGGAAGGAAAGGAATGCTGAAGAGGCCAGTCGAGGATTGGAGGGTTCAGAGGGGTGTTGTAAGAATGAAGGAGTTTACAGAGATAAGAGGTGGGTGATGTAATGAAAGGCTGAGGGTTTTAAATCTGAGACATTGGATGATAGCAATACAGGAGGGATGACTAAATGGTGCAGGACATACTTGAAATATTTTAAGATGGTTTTGAGTGTGATTAGGTGCTATTTGTAAATGAAAGTTCATCTTTCTTTCACTGACAACAACTGAACATCACACTTTGAACTGTCACAAGTGTTTTGAAAACAGTCATTTTGTGCTTTTATTTCCGATCTGGAGCCTGAAATTTGCAAGTACATTCCAATCCGACAACTTCCCTTACTGAAAATAACTAATTTCTCATCAGCCTTAGTTTGTTAAAAGTCATCCACTAATGTTGAAGCACTTTTAGTTTTTACTGGTGATGAGGTAGGTAAGTGCAGGTTCTTGTTTCTCAGTTGAACTTAGAATGTAAGAATTTGCACTTGTTTAACGTATTCCACAAACGCAGAATAGTTAGAAGTGCTTAACAGATCATGATGAGAGGGAGACAGTGGGGTAATGATAATGTCACAGGACTAGTAATCCAGAGGCCCAGGCTAATTCTCTGGAATTATGAGTTCAAATCCTGCCATGGCTTCTGGTGGAATTTAAATTCAATTAATAAATCTGGAATTGAAAACTAGTCTCAGTAATGTTGACCATGAAACTATCATTGATTGTTGTGAATATTCATCCAGTTCACTAATGTCCTTTAGAAAACGAAATCTGCTGTCCATACTTGGTCTGGCCTACATGTGACTCCAGACCTACAGCAATGTGGTTGACTCTTAACTGCCTCTCTGAAATGGCCTAGCAAGGCCCTCAGTTCAAAGTCAGTTAGGGATGGGCAACAAATGCTGCTCTTGCCAACAATGTCAAAATCCCATGAGAGAATTTTAAAAATAGTTACTGCTGTAAGGCAGGGAATGTAGCAACTATATTGCATACAACAAGCTCACACAAACAGCAATGAGATAATAGTGAGGCCCGCAGCACTGTAAAAAATAATAGTTATGCTGGAGTGAGTTCAAGAATTCAGATGAAAGTTATAAATCACTCAAATTTCAAAATTGTGATGTAATCTACACTCTTACAGAAATTTCTTGTTTCATATAATACATATAGGACAAATAGATTCTAGACTATGAACTGTGTATTTGTCAATATAATTGCCCACTGACATTACCATTATTAACTAACAGAGCATCAGACCCAGGAAATGACTGTTTCTCTGAGCTTGATGGCTTATATGTTTTCAGTTCGCACTCTGAAACACACGTACAAACACTGACTGTGTTGTAATGAAACTATCAAAACAAAGGTTTAATATGAAATAACCCTAAAAATAAAATTCTAACACACACACATACAAGTAAGCATTTAAATCAGCTTGCATATCCGTTTTCCTTCTTTTCCTCTTCTTTCATTTTCACACTGTCCAATTTTTCACTTTAAATTAAGATAATTTTTCTGTATATAATCTATCAATTGTACATCTTATTTCTTTCATAAGTGGATAGTAATACATTTCATTTCATTTGGCTTCGTCCTGAAGCCATAGCACATTATGGGACCTTTAAAAGAAATTGGACTAAGCATTGTGGCCTTTGTCAACAACTTAGTTAGTAGACCTGTAATACACCATGATGGCATGACATGTGCAATAAATAATTACTGTCACACGCCCGTCTTATGTTGGAATGAGTGAAATGCACTTAGTAATGTTGCCTCATTCAGGCTTCACGGGCTGCTCGTAATTGGATGTTCTCAATTCATCCAAAGTTTGTGCAACCACTGCGCACAGTCTCAAGTGTGCTGTGATAAAAACAAAAATCTGCGGATGCTGGAAATCCAAGACAAAAACAGAATTACCTGGAAAAACTCAGCAGGTCTGGCAGCATCGGCGGAGAAGAAAAGAGTTGACGTTTCGAGTCCTCATGACCCTTCAACAGAACTGATCTTTCTTTACAAGGAGAGGGAAATATAAGCTGATTTAAGGTGGGGGGTGGGGTGGGGGGAAGAAGTGGAGGGGGGGTGGTGTTAGGATAGGAGCAGATCATCAAAAGATGTCACAGACAAAAGAACAAAAGAACACAGAGGTGTTGAAGTTGTTGATATTATCTAAATGAACGTGCTAATTAAGAATGGATGGTAGGGCACTCAAGGTATAGCTCTAGTGGGGGTGGGAGAGCATAAAAGATTTAAAAATAATGGAAATAGGTGGGAAAAGAAAAATCTATATAAATTATTGGAAAAGAAAAAAAAACAAAAGGAAGGGGGAAGAAACAGAAAGGGGGTGGGGATGGAGGAGGGAACTCAAGACTTAAAGTTGTTGAATTCAATATTCAGTCCGGAAGGCTGTAAAGTGCCTAGTTGGAAGATGAGGTGCTGTTCATCCAGTTTGAATTGGGCTTCACTGGAACAATGCAGCAAGCCAAGGACAGACATGTAGGCAAGAGAGCAGGGTGGAATGTTAAAATGGCAAGCGACAGGGAGGTTTGGGTCATTCTTGCGGACAGACCGCAGGTGTTCTGCAAAGCGGTCGCCCAATTTACGTTTGGTCTCTCCAATGTAGAGGAGACCACATTGGGAGCAACGAATACAGTAGACTAAGTTGGGGGAAATGCAAGTGAAATGCTGCTTCACTTGAAAGGAGTGTTTAGGCCCTTGGACGGTGAGGGAGAGAGGAAGTGAAGGGGCAGGTGTTACATCTTTTGCGTGGGCATGGGGAGGTGCCATAGGTGGGGGTTGAGGAGTAGGGGGTGATGGAGGAGTGGACCAGGGTGTCCCGGAGGGAACGATCCCTATGGGGGAGGGGGGGAAGGGAAGATGTGTTTGGTGGTGGCATCATGCTGGAGTTGGCGGAAATGGCGGAGGATGATCCTTTGAATGCGGAGGCTGGTGGGGTGATAAGTGAGGACAAGGGGGACCCTATCATGTTTCTGGGAGGGAGGAGAAGGCGTGAGGGCCGATGTGCGGGAGATGGGCTGGACACGGTTGAGGGCCTTGTCAACGACCGTGGGTGGAAAACCTCGGTTAAGGAAGAAGGAGGACATGTCAGAGGAACTGTTTTTGAAGGTAGCATCATCAGAACAGATGCAACGGAGGTGAAGGGACTGAGAGAATGGGATGGAGTCCTTACAGGAAGTGGGGTGTGAGGAGCTGTAGTCGAGGTAGCTGTGGGAGTCGGTAAGCTTGTAATGGATATTGGTGGACAAGCTATCACCAGAGATTGAGACAGAGAGGTCAAGGAAGAGAAGGGAAGTGTCAGAGATGGAGCACGTGAAAATGATGGAGGGGTGGAGATTGGAAGCAAAATTAATAAATTTTTCCAAGTCCCGACGAGAGCATGAAGCAGCACCGAAGTAATCATCGATGTACCGGAGAAAGAGTTGTGGAAGGGGGCCAGAGTAGGACTGGAACAAGGAATGTTCCACATACCCCATAAAGAGACAGGCATAGCTGGGGCCCATGCGGATACCCATAGCCACACCTTTTATTTGGAGGAAGTGAGAGGAGTTGAAAGAGAAATTGTTCAGTGTGAGAATAAGTTCAGCCAGACAGAGGAGAGTAGTGGTGGATGGGCATTGTTCGGGCCCCTGTTCGAGGAAGAAGCTAAGGGCCCTCAGACCATCCTGGTGGGGGATGGAGGTGTAGAGGGATTGGACGTCCATGGTGAAGAGGAAGTGGTTGGGGCCAGGGAACTGGAAATTGTTGATGTGACGTAAGGTGTCAGAGGAATCACGGATGTAGGTGGGAAGGGACTGGACAAGGGGAGAGAGAAGGGAGTTAAGATAACGAGAAATGAGTTCCGTGGGGCAGGAACAAGCTGACACGATAGGTCTACCAGGACAGTTCTGTTTATGGATTTTGGGTAGGAGGTAGAAGCGGGCCGTCTGAGGTTGGGCGACTATCAGGTTGGAAGCTGTGGGAGGAAGATCCCGAGAGGAGATGAGGTCAGTGACAGTCTTGGAAACAATGGCTTGATGTTCAGTGGTGGGGTCATGGTCCAGGGAGAGGTAAGAGGAAGTGTCTGCGAGTTGACGCTCAGCCTCCGCGAGGTAGAGGTCAGTGCGCCAGACAACAACAGCACCACCCTTGTCAGTGGGCTTGATGACAATGTCAGGGTTGGACCTGAGAGAACGGAGTGCAGTAAGTTCAGAGAGAGAGAGATTAGAATGGGTGAGAGGAGCAGAGAAATTGAGACGACTAATGTCGCGCTGACAGTTCTCAATGAAAAGATCAAGAGAAGGTAAGAATCCAGAGGGAGGGGTCCAGGTGGAGGGAGAATATTGGAGGTGGGCAAAAGGATCCGTTGAACGGGGAGAGGACTCCTGCCCAAAGAAGTGAGCCCGGAGACGAAGATGGCAGAAGAAGAGTTCAGCATCGTGCTGATCCTGAAATTCATTGAGATGAGGGCGTAAGGGTATGAAACTAAGTCCTTTGCTAAGCACTGAATGTTCAGCGTCGGAGAGGAAAATGTCAAGGGGTATAGTGAATACACGGCTGGGGCTGGGATTGGAAGACGGTGTGGGGACAGAGGGACAGGCAGGGGTGGAGGGTCCTAGATGGGTGTTGGTGTCAATGAGTTGTTGGAGCTTGCGCTCCTTAGCACTTGAGATCCTTTTACCCACCTCCAATATTCTCCCTTTGACCTCTGTCTCAATTTCTAGTGATAGACTATCCACTAATATTCATTACAAGCCTACCAACTCCTTGTCCTCACTTATCACCCCACCAGCCTCCACATTCAAAGGATCATCCTCCGCCATTTCCGCCAACTCCAGCATGATGCCACCCCCAAACACATCTTCCCTTCACCCCCCCTGTCAGCATTCCGTAAGGATCGTTCCCTCCGGGACACCCTGGTCCACTCCTCCATCACCCCCTACTCCTCAACCCCCACCTATGGCACCTCCCCATGCCCACGCAAAAGATGTAACACCTGCCCCTTCACTTCCTCTCTCCCTCAACGTCCAAGGGCCCAAACACTCCTTTCAAGTGAAGCAGCATTTCACTTGCACTTACCCCAACTTAGTCTGCTGTATTCGTTTCTCCCAATGCAGTCTCCTCTACGTTGGAGAGACCAAATGTAAACTGGGCGACCGCTTTGCAGAACACCTGTGGTCTGTCCGCAAGAATGACCCAAACCTCTCTGTCACTTGCCATTTTAACACTCCACCCTGCTCTCTTGCCTACATGTCTGTCCTTGGCCTGCTGCATCGTTCCAGTGAAGCCCAACGCAAACTGGAGGAACAGCACCTCATCTTCCAACTAGGCACTTTACAGCCTTCGCACTGAATATTGAATTCAACAACTTTAGGTCTTGAGCTCCCTCCTCCATCCCTACCCGCTTTCTGTTTCTTCCCCCTTCCTTTTGTTTTTTTCTCTTTTCCAATAATTTATATAGATTTTTCTTTTCCCACCTATTTCCATTATTTTTAAATCTTTTATGCTCTCCCACCCCCACTAGAGCTATACCTTGAGTGCCCTACCATCCATTCTTAATTAGCATATTCATTTAGATAATATCACCAACTTCAACACCTCTGTGTTCTTTTGTCTGTGACATATTTTGATGATCTGCTCCTATCCTAACACCCCCACCCCCCCACCACTTCTCTCCCCACCCCCCCCCCCCCCCACCCCGCCCCCCCCCTCCCCCCAACCCCCGCCACCTTAAATCAGCTTATATTTCCCTCTCCTTGTAAAGAAAGATCAGTTCTGTTGAAGGGTCATGAGGACTCGAAACGTCAACTCTTTTCTTCTTTCTGCTGCCAGACCTGCTGAGTTTTTCCAGGTAATTCTGTTTTTGTTCACAAGTGTGCTGTTATAGTTCAGGGTGGAGTTAAAATTGAAAAACCACTTCACTCAGCAGCCAACCCTTGGGTAGATCTCTGTGCAGGTCCAACAGCTGGGGCCAGTGATAGATGGGCCAAGAATTTAAGTTTCAGCTACACCTATAGCATGGAAAACCCCTGCTGAACAGTGGGAGAAGTTAAAGGTGTTGAAACCCTGCAATTTACCATCCAGGCTAATTGATGTTGTAATGAAAGTACCAGTCAAATCAATGGCATTAAGGGAATTTACCACAAAAATGGCTTAAAATAGATCTAAGGTAAAACAAAAATGAATGAAGGGAGACACAACTTGGAAAAAAGGATTTGGAAGGAGGAACACTAAGGCAATGCTTCAAAGAAATTTGCAAAATAGATGAGAAAGAACTGATTTAAAGGTCAAGGCCACTCATGCATTGATAAGTTAATTATTGAGTGCTTTATGATTACAAGGACATTTATCTTTAGGAAAATTATATAAAATGAATCCAGGTGTGTCTTGGTGCAGAATTAGAGTTGGTGATGACAGGCAAAATTGCTTTAGGCTGCAATAGAGGAGCAAAGCTTGTAGAACTGGAAAGCATTGTCCATATACTGTGGGTTGGACTTATGGTGTTTAAAGATCAATGAGCGTGGCACACACAGATCTACCTGACTTGCCCTGGGGTGCCTAAATGCTTACCAGCTCACTGTGCAGGCATGGCCAGTATCCAAGGAATATAACCATTTAACAATATTATTGGCCCATGTCCTATCCCACTTTCCAGCCCAACACACACACCTCTCTCTTTCAGTAGAGTATTCATTAAAAAAATGCACTTTTGCTCTTCTTTCACCCATTCCATACTACATTCCTCTTTTTTCTTTCTCTCCTTTCTTTCACTTCTACGTCTCTCTCCCTTTGTCATAGCCTTATGTGTCTTCCCTCTCACTTCCTACCTGTGTATATTCCCATAGGCAGAGAGTGAAGCAGGATCCAAACAAGCTTTTCTGTTTTTCATGTTTTCTTTGTCTCCTTTCTGTTTTTATTAAACCCTACTTTCTATGTGGCCTCCTTGCATCTTTTTGTTTCTAGGTGTCTCCGTTTCCTCGCTAGCTCTATATTCTCTAGTGTACAATGGGACTTCCATGTGTCCTCCTCAGGTGGGGCTTTTCAGCCTGCCCTTTTTATCATTTGGACTGAAGACTGATATAACTTGTAGTTAACCATAATAGACCTGCAGTGAGATCTAATCCAGAGGCATCTAGTGGGAAGTTATCACTTCAGCCGCTTTCACAACTGACTCTGGCAATAGTGCCGGGGGTGGGGGGAGGGGGGGGGGGTTTGAGAAAACAAACTTCACTTTAACTATGCACTTCCTATGGCGTCAAGAGTTCCATAAGGGCATTCCTATAATCACTTTTGGTTTGTTACAACACCACATGTTACCACAATCTTTAATAGATTTACTCATTGCTCTAAACAGATGAATTCCTTCTGTCTAACAATGTTTCATTGGAGTGGGTTTTTCTCAAGGTTGTGGGGAGGTATTGGCAGGGTAGGGGATCTCACTGTTTAATGGCTACACTCAAGGACAAAAACATTTCTTGTCAGGCCATTCTTGTTGGATTAACTCATCTTTGCATGTGGCTGTCTGCTGCCCTGGGAGGTACTGTGAACCAGAAAATATACTTAAAGAGGATTCTGGAGGAGTGAGACAAGAAGCACGTTTAGTGTACTTTACCCCCCTGTAAAACCTGTCACAAGGCTTGTGGATTGTATCTCCGCCCTGCACACCGACCTCCTGCCCCCCCCCCCCCCCCCCCCCCCCCCCCCCCCCCCCCACCCTCACCCCAACCCCCTGACATTGTTAGATCTCTGGAAGCAGTCTCCTAACTGGTGTCAAACCTCTTGAACATATATTTCAGCACCAGGATCAGCACTCAGGAAAAGGAAGAATATCAAAAGCTAAAGGTCAATGAACTTTCACCAGAAGAGCATCAATCCTATTTAAGATGATTAAAGGATTTGATAGGGTAGATAGAGAGAAAACATTTCCTCTGGTGGCAGAGTCCAGAACAAGGGGGCATAACCTCTAAGTTAGAGACAGGCCATTCGAGGGTGATGTCAGGAAGCACTCGTTCACACAAAAGCGAGTGAAAATTTGGAACTCTCTCCCCACTAGTTGAGGCTAGATCAATTGCAGATTTCAAAACTGAGATTGATAGATTTTTGTGAGGCAAGGCTATTTAGAGTGTGGAACAAAGGTGAGCCGATTGAGTTAAAATACAGACGCGTTTTGATCTAATTGAATAACAGGACAGGCACAAGGGGCTGAATGGCCTACACCTGGTCCTATGTTCCTAGAATACTGGACATGCAGGAAATCTGAGATAAAAATAGAAAATGTTGGAAACTCAGCAGGCCATGCAGCAACTGTGGAGAGAGTAAAAAGATTTAAAGTTTCAACTCATTAACCTTTCATCACAAGCATATCTACACTGGCTCTTGGCTCTCCTCAATAATAACTAGCAGGAGAGGGGCATTCAAATTGTACCACCTAAGCAGCACAGGCATAATCAGGAACGCATCCTGATCAGGAGGACAGGCTGCTGTCAGACCTATAGCAAGGTAATCTTCTGTTAAGGAAAGGTGCACTTGGGATTTCACCAAAAAGTTTCATGTGGTGCTGGTGCTTCCCACCCTCTTGCCCACTTCAGGAGCATTCTGTCACACTGTATTGACGTTACAGTCTAAAGTAAGCTCAAATCTCTGGAGTGAACCTTGAGCCCACAATCATCTGACTCAGGTGCTGACACAAGAAGTAATAACTCCAATAACTTCATTAAAATGGGAAATGCACCATATCAGGATGCAGTTTGATGCCTGTGACTGCTAATATATCAAGCACCAGTCTTAGGCATATCATAATGATATTACGCCTTGATCTACATACGCCCTGATCTATAAACTTCAATTTTTTATAATTCTTTCATGGGATGTGGGCATTGCTGGCAAGGCCAATATTTATTGTCCATCCCTAAATGTCTTTGAGAAGGTGGTGGTAGGATGCCTTCTTGGGCTGCTGAAGTTTGTATAGTGAAGATGTACCCACAGTGCTGTTAGGGAGGGGAGTGCCAGGATTTTGACATAATGACTGTGAAGGAATGACAAAATAGTTCCAAGTCAGGATGGTGTTCCCATGCATCTGCTGCATTTGTTCTAGGTAGTAGTTGTTGCTAGTTTGGAAGGTGCTGTTGAAGAAAGCTTTGCGAGTTGCTCCAGTGCATTTTGTGGATGGTACACACTGCTGTCACTGTGTGTCAGTGGTGGTGGTGGATGGGGTGCCAATCAAGCAGTCTGCTTCTTCCTGGATGGTGTCGATCTTCTTGAGTGCTGTTAGAACTGCACTTGTCCAGGCAAATGGAGAGTATTCCATCATGCCCTTGATTTGTGGCCTGTGGATTGAAAAGCTTTGGGGAGTCAGGAGGTGAGTTACTCACCTCATAATTCTCAGCCTCTGACCTGCTCATGTAACCACCATACATATGTGGCTTGTCAAGTTTCTGATCAATGGTAACCCCCAGGATTTGAGGAATGGTGATTCAGCAATCGTAATACCATTGAATATCAAGCGGAGATTGTTGGATTCTCTCTTGTTGGTGATGATCATTGTCTGGCGCTTGTGTGGCATGAATATGACATTCCACTCATCTGCTCAAGCCTGAATATTGTCCAAGTCCTACAGCATATGGACATGAACTGCTTCCGTATCTGACAGTTATGAATGGAACAGAACATTGTCAATCATCAGTGACTATCCCATTTCTGACCATATGTTGCATGGAAGGTCATTGATGAAGTAGTTGAAAATGGTTGGGCCTAGGACATTACCCTGAGGAACTCCTACAATTGTGTCCTGTGGCTGATGTGATTGATATCCATCAACCAAAACCAACTTTCTTTGTGCTAGGTATGACTTCAGCAGAGAGTTTTTCCCTTGAATCCCATGGTCTCTACTTTGCTGGGGCTCCTTGAAGCCATACTTAATCAAATTCTGTCTTGTTGTCAATGACAGTTACTCTCCCCTCACCTTTGGAATTCAGCTCATTTGTCCATGGAAAGAGCTCTGGAGTCAAGTTATCCTTGCAGGACCAAGACTGAGAGTCAGTGAGCAAGTTATTGTTGTTATGCATCACATGATAGCACTGTCAACAACCCCTTCCACCACTTTGCTGATGATTAAGGGTAGACGGAAGAGGCAGTAGTTGGTTGGATTGGATTTGTCCTACTTTTTGCAGGCAGGACATACCTGTGTAATTTTCCACTTTGTCGGGTAGTTGCCAGTGTTGTAGCTGTACTGGAACAGCTTAGTGCAGCTAGTCTGGAGCACAAGCCTTCAGTACTACAGTTGGAATGTTGTCAGGGCCCATAGCTGTTGCAGTATCCATTGTGTTGAGCTGTTTCTTGGTACCATGTGGAGTGAATCGAATTGGCTAAAACTGGCATCTCTGCTGCTAGGGACCTCAGGAGAGTCCGAGAGGAATCATCCAATCCGCACTTCTGGTTGAAGATGGCTGCAAATGTTTCAGCCTTGTCTTTTGCACTGATGTGTTGCACTCCGCCATGATTGAGGATGGTAATAGCCACTGTTTGGTTGCTTAATTGTCCACCAGCATTCATGACTGGATGTGGCAGGACTGCAGATCATTGACCTTGGTTGGTTAAGAGATTGATTAGCTTTGTCTGTTGCATGCTGCTTTTGCTGTTTAGCATGCAATTAGTCCAGTGCTGCTTCTCTGCTTCTGGCCTCTTCTGCATTCCCAATTATAATTTATCCATCAACTAGTGGCCATGCCTTCAGTTGCCTAAGTCCCAAATTCTGGAATTCCCTCCCTACATCTCTCCTCCCCTCTACCTCAATTTCTTCCTTTAAGGCACTTCTTAAAACGTGCCTTGTTGACCAAGCTTTTGGTCATCTGACCTAATATCTCTTTATGTGTCTCAGTGTCATGCTATGTTGATAATGTTCCTGTAAAGCACCTTGGGACGTTTCAATACATTAATGGTGCTACATAAATATAAGTTGTTGTTGGAGCTTCACCAGGTTGGCCCCTCAGAACCAAAGGACTTTGTCTCCATGAGGACTGGGTGGTGGTCACCCTTACCAATACTTGCACAGAGAGATGCATCTGTGACAGGTAAAGTAGTGAGAATGAGGTCAGGTAGGTTTCTCCCTCTTGTTGGCTCCCTTACCACCTGCCACGACCTAGTCTAGCAGCAATGTCATTTAGGACTCGGCCAGCTCAGTCAGCAGTGGTGCTACTGAGCCGCTCTCGGTGATTGACATTGAAGTCCCACCCAGAGTGCATTCTGTGCTCTTGTATGTGTTCAACATGGAGCTGTATTGATTTGTCAGCTGACAGGCAAGGGGCGTGTAGGGTGTGTGATAGATGGTATTCAGCAGGAGATTTCTTTGCTCAAGTTTGATCTGATGCCTTGACACTTCATGGGATCCAGAGTAAATATAGAGAACTCCCAGGGCCACCTTGTCTTGAGGGTATAGCATTGTGTCGCCACCTCTGATGGGTCTGTCCTGTTGGTGGGAGACCATTTGCCTTTGACTTAAAAGATTGTGGGTTCAAGAAGCACTCCAGAATTTGAGCAGAAAAATCAAGGCTGTCATTCCAGTGCAATGTGAGGAAGCACTATTGGAATTTGGCATCTTTTGGATGAGATGTTAAACCAAAGCCCTGCCTGCTCTTTCAGGTGGACATAAAATATTCCATTGCACAATTTTGAAGAAGAGCAGGGAGATTATTCCTGATATCCTACCAATATTTATCTCCCAAATAACATCACAAAAATAGATCATCTAGTTGCTGTTGCTGTTTGTGAGAGTTTGTAGGTCTTTCTTTTCCTTTGCTTTCTCATGGCTCAGCATATCCCTCACTCTATCGTTATCATCTGCAACAAGAAAGCATCTAATCACCTCCCCATAACATTGCTGAATTCCTACCATCCTTGGGAGTCACCATTTCTCAGCTGGACCAGCCATGTAAATACTGTGGCTATAAGTCCAAGTCTGAGGCTGGGAATATTGCGGCGAGTAACTCACCAGCTGGCTCCCCAAAGCTTCTCCACCATCTACAAGGCACAAGTCAGGAGTGTGATGGAATACTCTCCACTTCCCTGGATGAGTGCAGCTCCAACAACACTCAAGAGCTCGACACCATCCCGGACAAAGCAGCCCGCTTGATCAGTACCTCATCTACCGCCTGATACATTCACTCCCTCCACCATCAGCACATGGTGTTTGCAGCATGTACCATTTACAAGATGCACTGCAACTTGCCAAGGCTTCTTTCCAAACTGGCAACATCTACCACCTATAGCAAGAGTAGCAGATGCATGAAAACACTGCCACCTGAAGTTCCTCTCCAAATCATGCACCATCCTGACTTGGAAATATATCACCATTCCCTCAACACATGTAGGTCAAAATTCTGGTGTTCCCTATCTAAAATGCACTTTGGGTGTACCTTATACTAGATAGACTGCAATGGATCAAGGAAAATTAGGGATGGGCAATATGAAGCCCACATCTAGTGAATGAATAAAGAAAGAATTTTCACGTGGCATTAACTGTTCGCAGCTTCTAAATGACTGCATTCAACTGGAAAAGTGCCAACCTTTTATATATGTTTATATTATAAATGTTGCCATATGAGTATCTGGAATAGTTCATTACATTTCAGATATGGATAACAAGGCGCTTAGATTGTCTGATAACAATTGTAAAACCAACAATAAATATATTTCACAAAACAAAAACAGAATTACCTGGAAAAACTCAGCAGGTCTGGCAGCATCGGCGGAGAAGAAAAGAGTTGACGTTTCGAGTCCTCATGACCCTTCAACAGAACTTGAGTTCGAGTCCAAGAAAGAGTTGAAATATAAGCTGGTTTAAGGTGTGTTTGTGGGGGGCGGATAGATAGAGAGAGAGAGAGAGGTGGAAGGGGGGGGTGTGGTTGTAGGGACAAACAAGCAGTGATAGAAGCAGATCATCAAAAGATGTCAACGACAATAGTACAATAGAACACATAGGTGTTAAAGTTAAAGTTGGTGATATTTTCCAAACGAATGTGCTAATTAAGAATGGATGGTAGGGCACTCAAGGTATAGCTCTAGTGGGGTTTTTTTTTAAAATAATGGAAATAGGTGGGAAAAGGAAAATCTTTATAATTTATTGGAAAAAAAAGGAAAGGGGAAACAGAAAGGGGGTGGGGTTGGGGGAGGGAGCTCACGACCTAAAGTTGTTGAATTCAATATTCAGTCCGGAAGGCTGTAAAGTGCCTAGTCGGAAGATGAGGTGTTGTTCCTCCAGTTTGCGTTGGGCTTCACTGGAACAATGCAGCAAGCCAAGGACAGACATGTGGGCAAGAGAGCAGGGTGGAGTGTTGAAATGGCAAGCGACAGGGAGGTTTGGGTCATTCTTGCGGACAGACTGCAGGTGTTCTGCAAAGCGGTCGCCCAGTTTACGTTTGGTCTCTCCAATGTAGAGGAGACCACATTGGGAGCAACGAATGCAGTAGACTAAGTTGGGGGAAATGCAAGTGAAATGCTGCTTCACTTGAAAGGAGTGTTTGGGTCCTTGGATGGTGAAGAGAGAGGAATTGAAGGGGCAGGTGTTGCATCTTTTGCGTGGGCATGGGGTGGTGCCATAGGAGGGGGTTGAGGAGTAGGGGGTGATGGAGGAGTGGACCAGGGTGTCCCGGAGGGAGCGATCCCTACGGAATGCCGATAAGGGGGGTGAAGGGAAGATGTGTTTGGTGGTGGCATCATGCTGGAGTTGGCGGAAATGGCGGAGGATGATCCTTTGAATGTGGAGACTGGTGGGGTGATAAGTGAGGACAAGGGGGACCCTATCATGTTTCTGGGAGGGAGGAGAAGGTGTGAGGGCGGATGCGCGGGAGATGGGCCGGACACGGTTGAGGGCCCTGTCAACGACCGTGGCTGGAAAACCTCGGTTAAGGAAGAAGGAGGACATGTCAGAGGAACTGTTTTTGAAGGTAGCGTCATCGGAACAGATGCGACGGAGGCGAAGGAACTGAGAGAATGGGATGGAGTCCTTACAGGAAGTGGGGTGTGAGGAACTGTAGTCGAGATAGCTGTGGGAGTCGGTGGGTTTGTAATGGATATTGGTGGACAGTCTATCACCAGAGATTGAGACAGAGAGGTCAAGGAAGAGAAGGGAAGTGTCAGAGATGGACCACGTGAAAATGATGGAGGGGTGGAGATTGGAAGCAAAATTAATAAATTTTTCCAAGTCCCGACGAGAGCACGAGGCGGCACCGAACTAATCATCGATGTACCGGAGAAAGAGTTGGGGAAGGGGGCCGGAGTAGGACTGCAACAAGGAATGTTCCACATACCCCATAAAGAGACAGGCATAGCTGGGGCCCATGTGGGTACCCATAGCCATACCTTTTATTTGGAGGAAGTGAGAGGAGTTGAAGGAGAAATTGTTCAGCGTGAGAACAATTTCAGCCAGACGGAGGAGAGTAGTGGTGGATGGGGATTGTTCGGGCCTCTGATCGAGGAAGAAGCTAAGGGCCCTCAGACCATCCTGGTGGGGGAATGGAGGTGTAGAGGGATTGGACGTCCATGGTGAAGAGGAAGCGGTTGGGGCCAGGGAACTGGAAATTGTTGATGTGACGTAAGGTGTCAGAGGAATCACGGATGTAGGTGGGAAGGGACTGGACAAGGGGAGAGAGAAGGGAGTCAAGATAACGAGAAATGAGTTCTGTGGGGCAGGAGCAAGCTGAGACGATCGGTCTACCGGGGCAGTTCTGTTTGTGGATTTTGGGTAGGAGATAGAAGCGGGCCGTCCGAAGTTGGGCGACTATCAGGTTGGAAGCTGTGGGAGGGAGATCCCCAGAGGAGATGAGGAAGTGTCTGCGAGTTGACGCTCAGCCTCCGCGAGGTAGAGGTCAGTGCGCCAGACCACAACAGCACCACCCTTGTCAGCGGGTTTGATGACAATGTCAGGGTTGGACCTGAGAGAATGGAGTGCAGTAAGTTCAGAGAGAGACAGGTTAGAATGGGTGAGAGGAGCAGAGAAATTGAGACGACTAATGTCGCGCCGACAGTTCTCAATGAAAAGATCGAGAGAAGGTAAGAATCCAGAGGGAGGGGTCCAGGTGGAGGGAGAATATTGGAGATGGGTAAAAGGATCCGTTGAACTGGGAGAGGACTCCTGCCCAAAGAAGTGAGCCCAGAGACGAAGACGGCGGAAGAAGAGTTCAGTATCATGCCGAGCCCGAAATTCATTGAGGTGAGGGCGTAAGGGTATGAAACTAAGTCCTTTGCTGAGCGCTGAACGTTCAGCATCGGAGAGGGGAATGTCAGGGGGTATAGTGAATACACGGCTGGTGTTGGGTTTGGAAGAAAGGGTGGGGACGGAGGGACAGGCAGGGGTGGAGGGTCCTAGATGGGTGTTGGTGTCAATGAGTTGTTAGAGATTGCAATCCTTAGCACTTGAGAGAAAGAGAAAAAGTTTCTTGTTGAGGTGTCGGATGAGCCGAAGGATAAAATGAAACTGGGGGCACGCGCAGCTTTGAAAAAGGGTACGGCGGTGCTGCTGGAGGGAGAGGTCGAGTGTGTTCATATGGCGGCGCATGGCACTGAGTGTGGATTTCAGAGTGTGACGGGAACAGCAGTCCAAGAAACGTTTTATGTCCCGGAGATACCTGTAATCCTGGGTGGGTTCGAAACATGAGGGGTGGAATTTCAGTTGAAATCCACGTGGGGTAAGTCGGAGACGGAGACAGTCATTGAGAAAGGAGATATGGCTGTGAAAGCGGGTTTTAGTAAACACCTTGTCAAACACCAGGAGGGAAATGGAAAGCAAGGAAGGTGAGCAAGACAACAGAGAGATACGGAAATCTTGTCGCAGAGAGGAACAGAACTTCTTCAAGGAGGTAGGCATTTCTTGAAGAGCAGTGGCAGTCAATTAAACACAGAGATAAAAACAAAAAAACTGCGGATGCTGGAAATCCAAAACAAAAACAGAATTACCTGGAAAAACTCAGCAGGTCTGGCAGCATCGGCGGAGAAGAAAAGAGTTGACGTTTCGAGTCCTCATGACCCTTCGACAGAACTTGCGTTCGAGTCCAAGAAAGAGTTGAAATATAAGCTGGTTTAAGGTGTGTGTGTGGGGGGCAGAGAGATAAAGAGACAGAGAGGTGGAGGGGGGGGTGTGGTTGTAGGGACAAACAAGCAGTGATAGAAGCAGATCATCAAAAGATGTCAACGACAATAGTACAATAGAACACATAGGTGTTAAAGTTAAAGTTGGTGATATTATCTAAACGAATGTGCTAATTAAGAATGGATGGTAGGGCACTCAAGGTATAGCTCTAGTGGGGTTTTTTTTTAAATAATGGAAATAGGTGGGAAAAGGAAAATCTTTATAATTTATTGGAAAAAAAAGGAAGGGGGAAACAGAAAGGGGGTGGGGTTGGGGGAGGGAGCTCACGACCTAAAGTTGTTGAATTCAATATTCAGTCCGGAAGGCTGTAAAGTGCCTAGTCGGAAGAAGAGGTGTTGTTCCTCCAGTTTGCGTTGGGCTTCACTGGAACAATGCAGCAAGCCAAGGACAGACATGTGGGCAAGAGAGCAGGGTGGAGTGTTGAAATGGCAAGCGACAGGGAGGTTTGGGTCATTCTTGCGGACAGACTGCAGGTGTTCTGCAAAGCGGTCGCCCAGTTTACGTTTGGTCTCTCCAATGTAGAGGAGACCACATTGGGAGCAACGAATGCAGTAGACTAAGTTGGGGGAAATGCAAGTGAAATGCTGCTTCACTTGAAAGGAGTGTTTGGGTCCTTGGACGGTGAGGAGAGAGGAATTGAAGGGGCAGGTGTTGCATCTTTTGCGTGGGCATGGGGTGGTGCCATAGGAGGGGGTTGAGGAGTAGGGGGTGATGGAGGAGTGGACCAGGGTGTCCCGGAGGGAGCGATCCCTACGGAATGCCGATAAGGGGGGTAAAGGGAAGATGCGTTTGGTGGTGGCATCATGCTGGAGTTGGCGGAAATGGCGGAGGATGATCCTTTGAATGCGGAGACTGGTGGGGTGATAAGTGAGGACAAGGGGGACCCGATCATGTTTCTGGGAGGGAGGAGAAGGCGTGAGGGCGGATGCGCGGGAGATGGGCCGGACACGGTTGAGGGCCCTGTCAACGACCGTGGCTGGAAACCCTCGGTTAAGGAAGAAGGAGGACATGTCAGAGGAACTGTTTTTGAAGGTAGCATCATCGGAACAGATGCGACGGAGGCGAAGGAACTGAGAGAATGGGTGGTGTCCTTACAGGAAGTGGGGTGTGAGGAGCTGTAGTCGAGATAGCTGTGGGAGTCGGTGGGTTTGTAATGGATATTGGTGGACAGTCTATCACCAGAGATTGAGACAGAGAGGTCAAGGAAGGGAAGGGAAGTGTCAGAGATGGACCACGTGAAAATGATGGAGGGGTGGAGATTGGAAGCAAAATTAATAAATTTTTCCAAGTCCCGACGAGAACACGAAGCGGCACCGAAGTAATCATCGATGTACCGGAGAAAGAGTTGTGGAAGGGGGCCGGAGTAGGACTGCAACAAGGAATGTTCCACATACCCCATAAAGAGACAGGCATAGCTGGGGCCCATGTGGGTACCCATAGCCACACCTTTTATTTGGAGGAAGTGAGAGGAGTTGAAGGAGAAATTGTTCAGCGTGAGAACAATTTCAGCCAGACGGAGGAGAGTAGTGGTGGATGGGGATTGTTCGGGCCTCTGTTCGAGGAAGAAGCTAAGGGCCCTCAGACCATCCTGGTGGGGGATGGAGGTGTAGAGGGATTGGACGTCCATGGTGAAGAGGAAGCGGTTGGGGCCAGGGAACTGGAAATTGTTGATGTGATTGCTTGCTGAGGCCTTTATTGTGCTGTCTCCAAGCATGGGTGAATCTGAGTTAAGGACATACTTGCCCCTGAATTGGGTTTTCAGACCATCAGTGATATATTCATTTATACAGTGCCTTCTACAAGCTCAGGATATTCCAAAGAGATTTGCAGCCACTGAAGCAGTTGTGTTGAGGGCAATCACTGTTGTTTTACAGGTAATCATGATAGTAAATGAGATAAATGATCTGACAATCTGCTTCAGTGATGTTGGGAGAGGGATAAATGCTAACCAGTGCTTTGGGGAAACTCCCTTGGTTCCTTTCAGATCTTTTTCATCACCCTGAACAGGCAGAAAGTGAACTGCTGGCTGGAATGGATGGGTTGAGGAGTCAGCATGGTCATGGTTGGCCTGGAAGTTGTGGAGCTGATCTAATTGCCATTACCATCTAGCAAATGATGATTGCTGCTGCTGGCAAATAGAAACACCAAGCAAAGTTCCTCTCAAAATCAACAACCACTTGCATTTACATAGCATTTTTTAGCGTGGAAAGATATCCCAAGGCTAGTATTGTTGACACTGACAGTACTTGCATCCCTTTGTTTACTTCACAGGATTGCCTCTGATCACTTTGACACAATTGTCTTTTTCCAGATTTCAATGGTATCTTTTCCTTTTTCAACAACTCACCCTGTTCTCCTCCTCTTGCCATATCTTCTAAATCCTAACTGCTGCCCACAAGCCCGCAGGCAGTGGTTTCGCGCTTATATAGCCTCATATCTTTGTTCCCTCAGTCTCTGCACTAAGCAACATTTCATCGTTGGTAGCCTTAATCTCCAGTTTAGCTCCCATTAAGTCTCTCCTGTAATTTCATTGCCCTCCCTTAACCTCACACTCCATGTGATTTCTGCTATCCAAATTCACAGCCACCCCAACCCCCTCACCATCCCTTGTGGCCCCTGTGATCTCTGGTTTAATCACAGACAAGGTGTATTCCTCAGCAGCTATAACCCCTACCTACTTCCAATCCCACTTCATTCTACATCTGTCAGGGAAACACTTCTCCACCCAAGTCACTCACAACTGCCTTTCAAAGACCTGATTGCCCAGCCATTAACCCTCCATTTGCCATAACATTAGCTGGTAATACCCTTGCCTCAGAGTCAAAGGGTTCTGGGTTCAAGTCTCACTCCAGGGACTTGAAGCCAAAGTCAAGTCTTACACTCCAGTGCAGTACTGAAGCAAGGTTGCACTGTCATTTGTGCTGCTTTTCAGATGAGGAGTTAACCAAGGCCCTGCCTGCCTCCTCAGGTGTATGTGAAAGATCCCAAGGCACTATTTCAAAGAACAGCAGGGGAGTTCTCCCTGGTATCCTGGCTGACATTTATCCCTTGATCAACATCAGGAAACAGATTATCTTGCTGTTATCACATTGTTGATGGGAGCTTGCTGTGCACAAATTGGCTGCTGCTAGGTTTCCTACTTTACCATGGTGACCACATTTCATTAAAGTACTTCTTTGGCATAAAGTGTATTGAGGTATCCTGTAGTCACAAAGAGCACTATTGAATGCAAGTTTGTTTGCTGGAGCAAAGTCAACTCCTGGCTTTTTTCCCCTACTACCAACAGCCTCCTTAAACCCCTCTCCACGGCTCCCCTCTACCTACATCTCCAACAACAAATGCAAGGAAGCTAGGCACTTATTTGTCACTAATACTGAGACCATCCATTCAGTGATCTATCTCTTTAACCTTCACCAACATTTGTTCCTCCTGAACTCTCTGTCCTTCTGCAATCTGGCCTCTTGTGCATCCCCAAATTCCTTGGTCTCCATTTTAGTGGCCGCACCTTTACCTGTCAAGGTCCTAAACTCTGGATTTCCCTTCCTAAACTTCACAGTCTCTCCATCTCTCTTTCTCCTTTAAGATGCTCTTAAAACCTATTTCTTTGACCAATCTTCCAATTACCTGTTCTAATATCTCCCTTTTTGACTCAGTGTGGATTTTTGCTTCATTATGCTCCTGTGACATATTGCTATGTTAAAGGCACTATATAAATGCATATTGCTGTTCTTGTTAAGACCCACCTATTTGATCAAACTTCCAAGGCCTGAATGTTGTTTTGGGTGCATGTTGGTGCAAGGTGCATGTTGTTGTTTTGGTCACCCACTTAATAGCTCTTTCTTTGGCTTGGCTTTGATTTTTTTCTCTGATTATGCTTCTGTGAAGTGACTTGGGGGCATGATTCTACATTAATGGTGCTACATAAATGGAAATTGTTGGTATTTTAACTGTTTTGTACTTTTAACTCAGTTTTCAGTTCAATTATTAATTTGATACTAATCCCAAAACACTCGGTCTTCTTTGCAAGCCTCATATATGGAACATTCTCAAATTCCTTTTGAAAATCTAAGTAGCTTAGTCACCTCCTGAAATAATTCAAATAGGTTCATGAAGTATGACCTGCGACAATCCATGCTGATTATTCCTTGCAACCACCACATTCTTCAGGTGAATATTGGTAACATCTTGTGTAATGTTTGTAAACATTTTTTTCACGACTAACATTAGGCTCGACATCTGATTATTGAGCTCATACCTCATTTCATTCTTTAACTTGTATTCGTATTACCACAATCCTTACATAAGGTCTTTTATTTATGGATTCCAGGTATACGTTAAATTTTTGAGTTTCTCCACAACATATACTTAACTGTTGTTTACATGTACTGGTAGCATCCTAAGCTAAGCTTGAACAGAATTTACCTAAGAACTCATGTGAAGAATTTCTTCCTCCACTCCATTCCCTGATCAGTCGCTCATATTGAACTGGACTACAACAACTTGCACCTATAAAGTGCCTTCACCTTGGCGAAATGTCCCAGGGTGCTTCATGGGAGCATTACTAAACAAAATTTGACACTAAACCATAAGGAGATATCAGGACAGGTGATCTAAAGCTTCGTCAAAAGAGGGAGGCTCTAAGGAGTATTTTAAAGGAGGAGAAAGAATCAGAGATGTTTTCAGGGATGGAATTCCAGAGCTCAGGGCCTTGGAAGCCAATGGCGCAACTCCAATGGTGAAGGGATTAAAATCGAGGATGTACAGCAGGCCAGAATTGCAGGACAGCAGAGATCTCAAAGGGTTTGGGGGCTGGAGGAGGATATGGACATTCAAACAAGGCATATATTGTTACTGTGTTCTATCTCAAGCAGCCTGACATAATCATAGTCTTCAAATCATACCTTATTACATCCCGTACATCACCATCACCATCCCTGGATATGTCCAATCCCACCAGCAGGACAGACCTAGCAGAGTTAGCGGCTCAATGGTATACAGTCGGGAGGGAATTGCCCTGGGAGTCCACAACATCAAGTCAGGACCCCATGAAGTCTCATGGCATCAGGTTAAACATGGGCAAGGGAACCTCCTGCTGATTACCACGTAACCCTCCCCCTCAGCTGATGAATCAGTGCTCCACCATGTTAAACACCACTGGAAGAAGCACTGAGGATGACAAGGGAGCACTATGTTCTCTGGGTGGGGGAATTCAATATCCATCACCAACAGTGGCTCGGTAGCACCACTACTGACCAAGCTGGCCAAGTCCTAAAGGACAAAGCTGCTCAACTGGGTCTGCAGCAGGTGGTGAGGGAACCAACAAGAGGGAAACACATACTTGACCTCATACTCACCAATCTGCCTGCCGCAGATGCTTCTGTCTATGACAGTATTGGTAGGAGTGACCACTCCACAGTTCTTGTAGAGAAAAAGTCCTGTCTTCACATTGAGGATGCCCTCCATCGTGTTGTGTGGTACTATACCTTGCTAAATGGGATAGATTTCAGACAGATCTAGCAATTCAAGACTGGGCATCCATGAGCAGCAGCAGAATTGTTCTTGAACACAATCTGTTACCTCATGGCCCGGCATATCCTCCACTCTACCATTACCATCAAGCTAGGAGATCAACCCTGGTTCAATGAAAGGTGCAGGAGCAGCACCAGGCATACATAAAAATAAAGTCTCAGCCTGATGAAGCTATAACACAGGACTACTTGTATGCCAAACAGCAGAAGCATCAAGCAATTGACAGCTAAGTGATTCCACAACCAACAGATCAGATCTAAGCTCTGCAGTCCTTCCACATCCAGTCGTGAATGGTGGTGGACAATAAAACAACTCACTGGAGGAGGAGGATCCACAAATATCCCCATCCACAATGATGGCGGAGCCCAGTACATCAGTGCAAAAGATAAGGCTGAAGCTTTTGCAACAATCTTCAGCCAGAAGTGCCAAATGGATGATTCATCTCAGCCTCCCCCTGAGGTCCACAGCATCAGAGATGCCAGTCTTCAGCCAACTTGATTCACTCCACATGATATCAAGAAATGGCTGAAAGTACTGGATATTGCAAAGGCTATGGGCCCTGATAATATTCCAGCAATAGTACTGAAGACTTGTGCTCCAGAACTTGCTGCACCCCTAGCCAAGCTGTTCCAGTACAGCTACAACATTGGCATCTACCCAGTGTGTGGAAAATTGCCCAGGTATGTCCTGTACACAAAAAGCAGGACAAATCCAACCCAGCCAATTACTGCCCCATCAGTCTACTCTCCATCCTCAGTAAAATGATGGAAGTAGTCATCAACAGTGCTATCAAGCAGCACTTGCTTAGCAATAACCTGCTCACTGATGCTCAGTTTTGGTTCCACCAGGTTCACTCAGCTCCTGATATTATTACAGCCTTGGTTCAATCTTGGACAAAGGAGCTGAACTCCCGAGGTGAGATGAGAGTGACTGTCCTTGACATCATGGCAGTATTTGACTGAGTGTGGCATCAAGGAGCCCTAGCAAAACTGGAGTCAGTGGGAACCAGGGGGAAATCTCTCTGCTGGTTGGTGTCTTCCCTAGTACAAAGGAAGTGGTTGTGGTTGTTGGAGGTCAGTCATCTCAGTTCCAGAACATTACTGCAGGAGTTCCTCAAGGTAGTGACCTAGACCCAACCATCTTCAGCTGCTTCATCAATGATTTCCTTCCATCATAAAGTCAAAAGTGGGGATGTTCGCTGATGATTGCACAATGTTCAGCACCATTCGCAACTCCTCAGATACTGAAGCAGTCCATGTCCAAATGCAGCAAGACCTGGACGATATCCAGGCTTGGGCTGACAAGTGGCAAGTAACATTCATGCCACAGAAGTGCCAGGCAATGACCATCTCCAACAAGAGATAATCTAACCATTGGCCCTTGGTGTTCAATGGCATTACCATCACTGAGTCCGCCACCATCAACATCCTGGCAGTTACCATTGACCAGAAACTGAACTGAACGAGCCATATAAATACTGTGACTGCAAGAGCAGGTCAGAGATTGGGAATTCTTCGGCGAGTAACTCACCTCCTGACTCCAAAGCCTGTCTACCATCTATAAGGCACAAGTCAGGAGTATGATGGAATACTCCCCACGTGCCTGGGTGAGTGCAGCTCCGACAACACTCAAGAAGCTTGACATCATTCAGGACAAAGCAGCCCACTTGACTGACACCCCATCCACAAATATTCATCCCCTCCAACACCCACGCACAGTAGCACTGCAGGAACTCACCATGACTCCTAAGACAGCACCTCCCAATCCATCAACCTTTACTTTCTAAGGGCAGCAGCCACATGGGAACACTACCACCTGCAATTCCCCACCAAGCCACACACCACCCTGACTCAGAAATACATTGCCGTCCCTTCACTGCCGCTGGGTCAAAATCCTGGAGCTCCCTCCCTCACAGCACTGTGGGTGTACCTACACCACATGGACTGCAGCAATTTAAGAAGGCAGCTTATCAACACCTTCTCAAAGGCAATTAGGGATGGGCAATAAATGCTGGCCTAACCAGCAATGCACACATCCCATGAATGAATAAAAAAAGCTCTATAGCCCACATCTTATATCCTGCAGCCCTCGGCACTTCTCCAGTTCTGGCCTTTTGCACTTGATAGAGTGGATGCCAGCAGGATGTTTCCCCTTATGGAGGAGACTGGAATTAGGGGACATAGTTTAAAAATAAGAGCCCTCCTATATTAAGACCGAGATGAAGACAGTTATTTTCTCTCAGATGGTCATTAGTCTGTCAAATTATCTTCCCCAGAATGCAGTGGAGGCTGGATCATTGATTTTAGTTAAGGCTGAGTTAGATAGATTCTTGATAGGCAAAGGGTTAAGGATTATGGGGGACAGACAGGAAAGTGGAGTTGAGGCCACAATCTGATCGATTGGCCTACCCCTGCTCCTAATTAAGTCCTATGTCCCCATGTCCTATATGTCTAGTTTTAGGACTCCTACTATTGGAAAGGATATCATCCATCATTTCATCCTCTGACCTGCTGAGTACTTTCAGCACCTTCTGATTTTATTTCAGATTTCCAGCATCCACTGTATTTTGTTTTTGTTTAATAGGATGATGTTAGGGATGATGATTTATTCTTTTTCAGGATATGGCTATTGCTGGCTAGGCTGTCATTCAATGCCCATCCCCACTGATTGGCCTAATTAGCTATAAATGGTGGTGGCTTGCCAAGCAACTTCAGAGGGCAATTAAGAATCAACTACATTGTGTAGGACTTGGAGTCACACATAAGCCAGAATGAGTTAGGATGCCGGATTTCTTCCCTAAAAGGTACTAGAGATTCAGTTGTGTTTTTATGACAATATGGTAGCTTCATGGTTGCTTTTACTGACAGCAGCTTTTCATTTTAAGTTTTTGTTAATGATATTCAAATACTCAAACAGCCATGGTGGGATTTAAAGTCATGTTTACTGGGTTATTGTTCCAGGCCTCTCGATTGTTCATCCAGTAAAATACTCGCTATACCAATGTATTAAATGAAGGAGGAGAAACTTCCCTTGAAACAAGAATAAAAACAGAAAGTGCTGAAAATGCTTAACAGGCCTGGCAGTACCTGTGGAGAGAGAAAAACAGAGCTAATGATGTGTCAGGTTTGTGACCATTCACCAGGACAAACCTGAAATGATAACTCCATCTCTCTCTCCACAAATGCTGTCAAACCTACTGAGCATTTCCAGCATTTTCTGTTTTTCTTTCAGATTTCCAGCATCTGTAGCATTTTGTTTCTGCACTGGAGGAATTGAGTTGAGTTCCTTCACCATTTCCTGGATGTTCAAAATTATGAAGGGTTCAGATCAGGAATATTAGGAAAAATGATGGGTCAGCGAGTTGGTAAACCTGAGGCCATTAATTTAAGTTCACCAAATAAACAAAGAGAGAAACTTTACACAGAGAGTTGTGAGGCCAGGGAATGCCCAAATAGAAAAAGTGATGGAAGCCAAATCCACAATAAGTTTTAAAAGGAAATAAAAATAAATACTTAAAAGGGCACAGGGAAAGGACAGGGGAATGGGGAATGGGCATGGAATGGGGAAAAGGAAGAATAATGGGGAAGCGGCAGGGGAATGGGGAAAGGGCAGGGGAATGGAAAAGGGCAGAGTAACGTGGAAAGGGCAGAGTAACGTGGAAAGGGCAGAGTAACGTGGAAAGGGCAGAGTAACGTGGAAAGGGCAGAGTAACGGGGAAAGGGCAGAGTAATGGGATTTAATGGCTAGATTTTTCCCAAGAGCTGACATAGGAGCGATAGTCCAAATTGTCTATCTGTGCAGTAAAATTCTATGATTCGATGATTTTAATTTTTATAATTTTCCTGAGCAGCATTAAATCCCCCTTTCACTTCTTCGATTGAAATCAATGTTCTTACTTTTGTCCACGAAAGCATTATCCTCTCTTCCCTCCAACCTCTCACGGATGTTATTCTCCGGCACTGGCATAACAAAGAATTACCCTTTGATCCAAGTATTTCTACCACAATTGCAACATGAGCTCATCTTTACTCACCCACATATGCGCAGGTTTATTTGGATATATTACCAGATGCTGGAAAAACAAGAGTGACAAATTGAATGCTCACGAATTTCTTTGCACTCACTAACTTGGCATGTGCAATGAGTCACTTTATTAAGAGTTGTTTTTGTAGTCCTATGGAATTCCACCCTTGACATTATTAGAATCCTGAAGTGCATTTTCATCAATACTCGAATGGTTTTTTGGTCACAGCACTGTTCAGGAGAACATAAATTACAGAGCGGAATTGTCCCAGATTTGCACAAAGTGCAGCAGTGGGAGGGAAAAGGACACAGGGAAACATCACGCAGAGCTGTTGGAAACCTTAAACAGAGTGGCACGCAAGTCAGTGCAGTGCGTCTGCCTGCTCTCTGATGAAGTGGTCCCCACATATGCTGCGCATGGAGGTCTCCACAGGAAGGATGGCAGATGCCATGGAGACCTTCATCCAGCAGAACACGGAAATGTGCGCAGACCTGCGGTAGCCATGGGAGAGTTCCTGCAGTGGCAATGCAAAGGGAAATGGGACACCTTGATATCCCCAAAAGGAGCGCCTTCTCCTCAAGGAGTCAGGTCAGGGCCCTCGGGCACCCAAAAGGAGGAGGAGCGGCAGCTGGACATCCCAGGGTCATCCAATCAGGAATCTCAGAGGTTGTCCTCTCCCTCTGAGTCCCCTTTGCCTGTGACCCCCTCAGCTTAATCCTCTGTCACCTCAGAAGGGGCAGCTGGCCCACAGGAGGACAGCCAAAGCAAGCTGGGGCCCCCAAGGCCTCAGCTCTCCAGAGGACCCATGCCAATGTCATCAGAGGCAACAGGGCCAGCCATTGCACAGGCTGTTTCCACCCCTCCTGCAGATGTCAGAGCAGCACCTAGAAGAAGTGGTAGTCTTATAAAAGTTAAGAAATTCTGATCACAAGTGGTTGTACAGGTGAACACATTTAGTCACTTTATAATCTGAAAATATATTCACTTTCACTGAATAATGTGTAATGGCATCTTTCACAGGCTTTGTGAGTCATCCCCCTGCATCCCCTCCATTATCAGGTCAGCTGCACACAGCCAGACCGCGAGTGATTCTGAGGGACAAGTGTGTGTGTGAGGCAGGGCCTTTTGGAGCCTCATGCGAGCTCTCTCCCACACACACGGAGCCTTCATCCATCACACTCATTTCATTCTTCTGAGCATTTTCAGTGCTGCCTGCTGGGTTTCTCTTTCAGTTGTCCATCAGAGCCAACCTGCATCTCCGCCCACCCACTGATCACACTCCCATGCAGCTCCTGTGCCCGTCCAACGAGAGGCTCCGCTCACTTTCCATTTCGACTGCCATGGTAATCGCTAAGTTTCTTCTCAGCTCCCCCATCATTTCCCCTCCCCCAATCACCAATGTCCTTTCCCCCATCACTGTTGACCACCCTGGCATCACCTTCCACCTCACCATTGTCACCTATCAACCAGAACCCTTTACTTTCCAGGATGTGAGGTAAACGTGCACATTCCCTATCTTCCCGAGAATCCCACCCACATCCACATTGATCTCCTTGACCTCCTCCTTCCCACCTCCAGGGTCCATGTCTGCCTTCGAGTCCCTGCCAACCACTCTTACCGTCCCTACTACCACTACTATCGCACCCTCACCCTCCCACCCTCCTCTCATACTCTCTATTCCCTCCTACCATGCCCAACCTCAGTTCGTTCCCCAGGACGCAGTTATTGACCACTCTCTTGCACATTCACCTGGAGATCCCCCCTCCTTACACCCTCCCCCACCCCTAATCCCTCCTCTACCCTTGCTCCTTCCTCCCCATTGACTCCTTCCCCCCTTCAAACTCTCTCCTCCCCCTGAACTGTTTCCTCCCCCTGGATTCCTTCTACCCTCCAAACTCCTTCCTCCACCCGAAGTCCTTCACCGCTCTGAGCTCCTTCCCTCCCTCCAAACTCCCTCCAAACTCCTTCCCTTACACCTTCCTCCCCCTTACACCTACCTCCCCAGTTGCCGCATTCTCCCCTGTTACACCCACCTCCCCCATACTCCCTCACCCACTCCCAACCTCACCTCCCCTGACACCTTTGTTTCTCCCCTCCCAACCTCACTCCCTCCTGGCACAACTTCCTCTCCCACTCAAAGCTGGACCTTGGGTCCCCCACCCTCAACGATCATCCGTAGCAGCCCATGTCCAAGACTGTGATGTTCCAAAGCAGACCCTAGACATCAACAAGAGAGCTCCCATTTTCTGTGAGCTGCTTTGTGGCAGAGCCATGTCCATGAGAATCAACCCTGCATGCAGTGCACAGGGTCTGGTCGCTGTAAGTTCAGCATCTTCCCCTGCTTGGATGTCTGCGATGTGAGCAAGGCCCTAACGTTAAGTCCTGACTCCTGCATGTCACACTTGTCAAGATGTGTCTTGGGCCAACGTGTTTTCCAGCTGACGTGGTTGGTAAATTTGATGTAGGGAGATGATTCCAGAGAGCTGGGCTTATAATTAGATGTAAATGTATTAAAAAGACATGCCCGATGTCCAGCAGCAGGAAATGCGGCCAACCATTTGATGGGTGGAGCAGACTGGTTTTCACAATGGCGTGAAACAGATTTTTGGCCTTCTCACCATATTGTCTGCTCACACCCACCATAACGCCTGACACCAACAGGGCCAGAAAATTCCATCCATAGTGTAAACAAGCTTCATTAAACTTGAAGGCAAACTGAGTTTGTCATGCAGTACCTTTTATCTTCAAAGCCTTGGGCGCAGAGTCGAACTTGGCTTGTATGGCACAACATCATAAAAGGAAGCAGAAAGCACATAATAAAGCAATTCCCCATATTGTAACTCCTCTTACATGGAGGGATGAAGAGACTGACAAGTCACTCTTACATCGATAGTCGTGAAGTGTTTTGAGGATTATAACAAAGCGTCTTTTGGATCCTCTTGTTCCACATACTGACCTGTTACAGTTTGTCTATCAACCTCATAAGTCAGTGGGTAATGCTGTTCTGATCTTGCTCCATTTGATCCAAAAGCACACAGATAGATTAGGCAACTATAATCATGTTACCTTTGTTGATTTCTCTTCAGCTTTTAATACCATGCAGCCATTCAAGCTAACTGAAAAATTGAAAAACCTACTCTCCTACCTCAGATCAGTGATTTTCTTCACAACAGAACTGATTGGGTCTTAGTCTCCAGAGCCCATGTTAACAAATACTGGATCTCCTCAGGGCTGTGTACTTTCGCCTTTAATTTTCATCATCTGCATGAATGATTGATCAGAGCATGACAACATGATGATTCTGAACAATGCTGACAATACAGTACTTGTGGCTCTCATCAGGAATAACAAAGTAAACTAAAAGAACTCGGTGGAGAAGTTCATAAAATGATGCAAAAACAATTCTCTTAAACCAAACTAAAACAAGACAAAGAAATCAGTTATAGACTTTAGGAAAAAGCCAGCTACTGATATCATTCCTGTGAAGATTCATGATGTGGGTATTGAAATAGTTACTAACTACAGATATCTAGGTATCAAAGTATCAAGATATCAAGATGGCAAGTTGAATTGGATGAAACATTGTGCAGATGTGGTGGACAAGGGACATACACGATTATAGTACCTTGAAAAATTTAAATCCTTTCGAGTAGATCCCACAATCATCAAACTCATCTATACAGCTGATGTTGAGAGTGCTATCCTTTTTGATATCACTCCTTGAACTGTTGTCTTAAAAAAGTTGACTCTTTAAGGGAAAAGCGATTATTGAAAGAGGCAAGAAGGGTATTTGATGAGCAGATCTTCCTTGACAAAACCTGTTTGCAATGAATTTGACGGAAGGAAAGAATGCCATGAACAACAAGAATCATGCCCTGTCTCAATATTACTGTTGGATATGTTCAGGGGAGAGGCTACAATCGCTCAGATGCAGCACAGATAGGTTCCTGAATT
Organism: Carcharodon carcharias; assembly: GCF_017639515.1. NCBI lineage: Eukaryota > Metazoa > Chordata > Chondrichthyes > Lamniformes > Lamnidae > Carcharodon > Carcharodon carcharias. Next base: position 51,765,145 of record NC_054471.1, on the reverse strand, counting down.
TGTTTCTGCCCTTCTCTATAAGAACTTTTAACAGGAGTTTGATGTATGGATGAGGATGTTCACGCATGGTGGAACCTTGGCTGATTATTTTAAAGCATTGGAATAGTTCTTATACATATTTTATTCTGGCAAAGTGAGGTACCCTATCCCTTTAAGAAAATGCAAGTGTACTGATCACGTGACAGCACTGATGAATCACTGCACAACGCAGGCAACTGGCAAGTGTAAGTCTAGTTCTGGAGGTTTCTAAGTGAGCAGGCATGATCTGGTGCTCTGCCCTATGTCGCAATAAATCATCACTGTTTATTCTTACATCAGTCTCTCCCCATTATTGATTGCAAGCAGCAATTGAGAACATAGGAAGGTGTGCAGTTAGAGTTTGGTTAACCAGTGAACTCATTTACCCAGGAAATAAAAGTAGCAACAAGGATAAAGAACAAAAGAAAATAAATTTCAAGATGGGTGAGCAAAGTATTGGAAAGAGCATCTGTACTTACCTTGTAAAATAGGCGACAATCAGCAATTGGAGCAAAAAGCAATGCTGCAGATTAAAATTTTTTAAAACCCTGCAGAACCGCTGTCATGGGGATCCTGCCAAAACTCAAAATGAGTGCAAAACTCAGCAGAGACAGAGTTAAAAAAATGGTGACTGCTCTTAAAGCAGCAATACATTTAAAAGGGTAAATACATGAAAAAAGGCTATGGACAGGAAATTATAAGAGACCCCAGAAGGTACAAATCTACAGTAAGCCAAACACCTAAATTGGTCATTACCTGGAAAGCCTATCAGAAGTGCAGTCTCCTTGCAGTCATTCAAGTTGCCGCAGTTCGGGCGTGTCAATCCATTCGACCCCATTGCAGATGACTGGTCTCAGTATGTCGAGCACCTGTCGTTCTTTTTTACCGCTAACGGCATTGCGGGGGAGGAGAAGAAGAGGGCGATTATTTTGTCCTCAGGTGGGAGCAAAATGTATGGCCTGATCCACAGCCTTACATCACCTAGCACTCCAGGCTCAAAGACTTTCAATTAGTTAATAAAAGTTGTACAGAGTCACCTGAGAACAAAGCCCTCAGTTATTATGCAGCGCTTCAAGTTCAATTCAAGGAACAGGCTTCCGGAGGAGACTATAGCTGACTATGTGGCCATTTTAAAGGCATTAAAGATATTAATGATTTAGACGTGAATGTAGGAGCTATGATCAGTAAGTTCGCAGATGACATGAGAATTGGTGGTGTCGTAAATAGTGAGGAGGAAAGCTTTAGATTACAGGACGATATAGATAGGCTGGTAAGATGGGCAGAGCAGTGGCAAATGGAATTTAATCCTGAGAAGTGTGAGGTGATGCATTTTGGGAGGACTAACAGGGCAAGGGAATACACTATGAATGGTAGGACCATAGGAAGTACAGAGGATCAGAGGGATCTAGATATACATGTCCATACAGCCCCGTTTCTGTGCTGTATGATTCTATGACTATAACTGAGCACTGTGAATTCAGAATGTCCATTTGTGATATGTTGAGAAATCGGCTGATGTGTGGAATTGGAGATGATACCATCCAAAGGCGTTTGCTCACCGAACCTAGTCTAGACTTCAACAAGGCATTAGAATTAGCTACCACAATGGAGAGTGCTGTAAGAAATTCCAAAGTAATAAAAGATACACAAAATGGTGCTATCCATCTGGTCAAGCGAGACAGTCCAGCAACAAAAGGCACGAAAACTTCGGACTCCACAGAAATGCAGGAAACCCTTTCTAGCTCCAGGCCGTTGAAAAACAACAGTGCTGCAGTGAAAAGCCACAAAATGAATGAGAGAAATACATCCAGGCCACCAGTGAGCGAACGACAACTCAAACTAGTCGAGTGCTTTTTCTGCCACTGCTATGGCCACATAAAGCGGCACTGCAGAGAAATGCTAAAGTAACATTATAAAGGCAGAAGAAAAAATCTTGAAACATGCCTGATGGCAGAGCCAGAAGAAATAGAATCAGACATCCATTAATTATAAAACCACAAAGTGGCTAGAACCGAGCCAACCCAAGTAGCCATAATAAGCAAGAGACAACCCAATAAGGTAGAGGTTGATACGGGAGCATTGATGTCCATCATTGGACAACATATATTTAGATATCTGTGTAAAGGAACCCATCCTTTGAAGTTAGAAGTGTTGGACACAAAGCTGAAGACATAAATGGGCAATGAAATAAATGTGAAAGGGGAATGTCAAAGTCAAGGTGCAGTGTGAGGAACAGTCTTCAAAACTACCCCTATATGAAATGTCAGGCAGGGGACCGAGTCTCCTCAGAAGGAACTGGCTGGGAGAGATAAACCTTGAAGGCCCGCTAAGTTCGCAATTCGAAACCAGAGGTGTTGCTGCAAGTAAAAATGGTTACACAAAGACCCAATGGGAGAAGCCCATACAAGTGTTACACCAGGACAGAGTTCAAGCTGAAGTCAGCGTTCTTCAAAATCTATTAAAGGACTTTCGTGCGTTACAATATTCAATCAGCTCCCAATTTGTGCCATGAAAAAGGATATGATGAAGAAAAGAAAGAGTTAAGCCTGTCCCTCGCCGAGTTAAGGAATGAATTAGCTGATAAGGGGCAACAAAATGTGATTCTCCAGGAAACTATTAGCGAGAATAGGAAAGAATTGGAAGAGCTGAAGCAGCAGCCATGTAAAAGCCCTGAAGCTTTAAACCTAGAAGGCCCTAAATTCTCAGAAGAGCTCTCGGAGAGCCCAACTACAGAGCTCATTCATGTTTAGCTCATGCTTGAGCCTATTCCAGCCAACAGCAAAATTAAAGAGAAGACAGAGATATGGGTCAGTGCCAAGAAAAGGACACACAGGAAGAAAAAGAAAAATTATTGACAGTTTTTGGAAAGAAAAACAAAAATATTTTTTTCCTTTTCCTCTCTCTCCTCACACATCATGTAGCTCATCATTGTATTGCTTTGTGCTTGTTGCCTTTTCATCTTGGAGGAGTGGGGCAGCAGGTGTGAACATGACTGCACCTGGAAGATGGTGAAATCATCCACTGAGGGATATAGTGGGCAACTGCCCCTGAAAAGGAGGTTTTGGAAACACCAGCCGAGGTTGTTGGGCTACGACGCTTAACCTGTCAAAAAAAATCTCCTGAGAGACTTGACCTGTAAATAGTTATTGTGTAAATAGTTCATGTGCTTAAGTTGTACTTTTAAGTAAAGGTGGAGGGATGTGTTTAAATGAGGTACCCTGTCCCCTTAAGAGAATGCAAGTGTATTAATCATGTGGCAGCACTGATGAATCACTATCCAGCACGGGCAAATGGAAACTGTAAGTTTAGTTCTGGAGGTTTCTGAGTGAGCAGGTATGATCTTGTGCTCTGCCCTATGTTGCAATAAACCATCACTGTTTATTCTTACATCAGTCTCTCCCCGTTGTTGTTTGCAAGCAGTGACTGATGAGAACATAGAAAGGCGTGCAGGTAGAGTTCGGTTGGCCAACACTCATTTACCCAAGACATAAAATTTAATTAAAATTAGACCTCTGTGATAGCATACTTTTCTTTTTTTATTGTTATTATTCATTCATATGCATTTTTTAATGAACGAGCAATGTATCTGAAATGAGTTTCCATCTGAACAATAAAATGAAATTGAATTGAATTGAACTCACCTCCATACCACAATCCTGCACCTCCAGTTGGCAGGCTCATAATTGGCACTGGCCACACTTGCAGAAAGGACAAATGAAGTTCAACACAAATAAATGTGAGGTAGGAAGAACAGGGAGGCCACTTATTACATGGAAGGTAAAAATCTAGGTGGGGCTCAGAGAAAAAAAGAGATCCTAGAATACAAATGCAACAAACATGAAAAGTTATGCCACAGGTTAGCAAGGCCATAAGAAGGGCAAATAAAGCAATGGGCTTTATTTCTCGAGGGATAGAATTGTAAAGTAGGTAGGTTATGCAGACCCTGCATCAAACCTTGGTTAGACCACACTACTGCATTCAGTTCTGGTCCCCCTATCATAAAAATGATACAGAGACACTAGAGAGGGTACAAGGATGATACAAGAAATGTGTTGGTATACATATCAGGAAAGGATTGACAGGTTGGGTCTCTTTTCTCTCTAAAAAAGAAGACAGAGAGGTGACCTTATGAAAGATTTTGATAGAGTGGATACAGAGAGAATGTTTCCTCTTATGAAGAAGAGCATAATTAGAGGCCACCAATGTAAGATAGCCACCAAGAAATCTATTAAGGAATTCAGTAGAAATATATTTACTTGAAGAGTGGTTAGAATGTGAAACTTACTACCACAGGAAATGGTTGAAGCAAATAGTGTAGATGCATTTAAAGGGAAGCTAGACAACATATGACGGAGAAGGGAATCAAGGGTTATGATGATACATTTAGATGAGGAAGATAGGAGAGACTTGAGTGGAGCATTAACACTGGCGTGAACTGGTTGGGCTAAATGGCCTGTTTCGGTGTCATATGTCCTATGCAATCCTACGTCTGACAGCAGGTTGGCTTTCAGCATTTCAGCTTGGTGAATTGCGTGGACAAAGAAAGAAAAAGAGGGAAGTAAATTAAAAGAAATTATACAGCATGCCAAAACTACACTTCTGTGAAGTTCACGACAATTTTCAGATTCTACTTCATTGGGATAGTTACATCACTTTCAATTACAAAACAAAAGTCATTTGTATAGTGTGTCACTATGAAACTGTAGGTGTGTCCAGGTGAAATTACATTGGAAACAAGGCAGTAAACATGAAAATGGTCCACAGTTATAGAAAGGAATATTTATTAATGTTCTTAGTGCTTAGGTGCATTTTATCATTGGTCCCAATCACCCAGGGTCTCATTGACTTAGACTTTCTCCCCCACCATTCCATGCATTTCTAATATTTTAGAAATGTCATTTTGAGTGCTGTTGAGGCACTCCTGGAATTGCTATCATGTACATATTTGTGGTTGGTTCATGACTAGCACTGGGAGAGACCTGGATCTAGGGTCTAGCACTTGTTTCAGGCAAATTCCAGAGGAAGAAACTAGCTTACAGAATGGGGTGGGCAGACTTGTATATTCAGAACACTGTATCTGTGACTATTGACAGATGAGGCTTAATCGCCTGTCTAAAACTCTTAGCTCACACTAAGTCCCCTTCCCCTATCACTCCTGTGCCCGTTGACCTGCATTGGCTCCCAGTCAAGCAATATCTTGATTTTAAAATTCTCATGTCATTTTCAAATCCTTCCATAGACTAGCTCCTCCCTATCTCAGTAATCTCCTCCAACCCTACAACCCTCTGAGGAACCTTTGCTCCTACACTTCTAGCCTCTTGCCCATCCGTGATTTTAATTGCCCCACTTCTGGTGACAGTACCCTTCTGTTGCTTAGGCCCTAAACTCTGGAAAACTCCCTCTACACCTCTCCACCTCTCTGCTTCATTTTTCTCCTTTAAGACTCTCCTTAAAACCTGCCTCTTTGACCAAACATTTGGTCACCTTAAGATCTCCTTGTGTTTATGCATAATTGGCTGACAGGTAAATCATTTTTGTAGTGATGCTACAAGTACCCTAAGAACTGTTTTTATTCAAAATGGTCAGGTATAGCATCAGAGTTCATCTGAGGCACATTAAAAACATCCCAGTCCCAAATAGGAGGATAATTTCTTACTCTCTAATTCTGATTAATTAAGTCCTACGCCTGCTGGAACCATGAGAACACCATCCATGGAATGCAACCAGTCAACATTGAATAATGCAGTTTGCAAATGATCATAAATCGTAAAGTTATTGTTCATGTACCTTCAGGGTTAGGGAGACATTTTATGTTTACAAGAATTTGCCCCAATATGTTTCTTGGAGCTCTCAAAAAATAAAGTTAGTCTCAGTAATGGTGACCATGAAACCTTCGTTGATTGTTGTAAAAACCCAACTGGTTCATTAATGTCCTCGAGGGAGGGAAATCTGTCATCTTTACCTGGTCTGGCCTACATGTGACACCAGGCCCACAGCAATGTGTTTGATTCTTAAATGCCCTCTAAAATTGCTCAACCAGCCACTTAGTTGTGTCAAACTGCTATTTAAGTTGTGTCCAAAAGGAATGAAATGGGCAGATCACCCTGCATCGACTTAGGCACTGGAAACAGCAGCAAACCCAGCCCTGTCAACCCTGCGAATTCTTCCTTACTCGGGCATATCTTGTAGGAACAGTCCTACAGACCAGTTGAGCCTGACATAGTCATACTCATCAAATCAGTCTCAGATATCACCATCACCATCCCTGGGCCTGTCCCACTGGCGAGACAGACCCCCCTGAGATGGCGGCACAGTGGTATACAGTTGAGAGGAGTTCTAAACATTGATTCCAGAGTCCATGAAGTCTCATGGCATTAGGTCAAACAAGGGCAAAGAAACCTCCTGCTGATTACCACCTAGTGCAACTGTCCCCAATTCCCCTCAGCTGATTTTTAAAAATTCATTGGATATGGGCATCACTGGCTAGGCCAGCATTTATTGCCCATCCCTAATTGCCCTTGTTCAGAGATAAACCACATTGCTGTGGGTCTGGGGTCAATGTAGACCAGACCAGATAAGGGTGGCAGATTTCCTACCCAGACGGGTCACAAAAATGGTTTTGTGATCATCGTTAGACTTTTAATCCCAGATTTGTTTATTGAACTCAAACCCTATCATCTGCCATGGTGGAATTTGAACCCAGGTCCCCAGAGCATTACCCTGGGTCTCACCAGTCTAGTGACAATACCACAACACCACTGCCTCCCACTACACCACTACTGATTCAAATGATGAATCAATGCTCCTCCATGTTGAACACCACTTGGATAAAGCACTGAGGGTGGCAAGGGCACAAAGTGTACACTGGGTGGGGGGGCTTCAATGTCCATCACCAAGAATGGCTCGGTAGCACCACTACTGACCGAGCTGGCCAAGTCCTGAAGGACAGAGCTGTTAGACTGGATCTGCGGCAGCTGGTGAGGGAGCCAACAAGAGAGAAAAACATGCTTGACTTCATCCTCACCAACCTATCACAGATGCATCTGTCCATGACAGACTAGGTAGGAGTGACCACCGTACTGTCCTTGTGGAAATGAAGTCTCATCTTCATATTGAGGATACCTTCCATCGTGTTGTGTGGCACTACCACCATGCTAAATGAACAGATTTTGAACAGATCTAACAATTCAGTACTGGGTATTGAGTTGCCATGGGCCATCAGCAGCAGCAGAATTATACTCAATCACAATCTGTAACGTCATGGGCTGGCATATACCCCACTCTACCATTACCATCAAGCCAGGGGATCAACCCTGGTTCAATGAGGAGCACAGGAGGACATGCCAGGAGCAGTACTAGGCATGCATAATTATGTTTCAACCTGGCTAAGCTACAGCACAGGATTACTTGAATGCCAAACAAAAGAAAAAGTATGTGATAGAGCTAAGTGATCCCACTCCAACCGATTAGATCTAAGCCCTGCAGTCCTGCCACATCTAGCTGTGAATGGTGGAGGACAATTAAACAACTACCTGCAGGAGAAGGCTCCACAGATACTTCTATCCTCAATGATAGGGGAGCCAAGTGAGTGGGGAATGACCTGGCAAATGGAGTATAATGTGGGAATGTATGAAATTGTCCATTTTGGTAGGGAAAATAAAGCAGGGGCATATTATCTAAATGGTGAGAGATTGCAGAGCTCTGAGATGCAGAGGGATCTAGGTGTTCTAGTGCATAAATTGCAAAAGGCTAGTATGCAGGTACAGCAAGTAATTGGGAAAGTAATAGAATGTTATTATTTATTGCGAAGGGAATTGAATATAAAACAGGGAGGTTATGCTTCATTTATACAGGTCATTGGTGAGACCACAGCTGGAGTACTGTCTATGGGTATTGGTCTCCTTATTTAAGGAAGGAAGTAAATGTGTTGAAAGCAGTTCAGAGAACGTTTACTGAACTAATACCCGGATTGGGAGGGTTGTCAGGCTAGGCTTGTATCCACTGGAGTTCAGAAGAGTAAGAGGCGACTTGATTGAAACAAATAAGATTCTGAGGGGTCTTGACCGGGTCGAAATGGAGAAGATGTTTTCTTTTGTGGGAGAATCTAGAGCTAGGGGCCACTGTTTAAAAATGAGGAGTCGCTTATTAAGGACAGAGATGAGGATACATTTTTTCTCTCAAAGGGATGTGAGTCTTTGCCACTCTCTTCCTCAAAAGAGGGTGGAAACAGAGTCTTCGAATATTTGTAAGGCAGAGGTAGATAGATTCTTGATAAGCAAGGGGGTGAAAGATTTTCGGGGGTAGGCGGAATGTAGAGGTGAGGTTAAAGTCAGATCAGTAATGATCGTATTAAGTGGCGGAGCAGGCTCAAAGGGCTGAGTGGCCTACTCCCGCTCCTAATTTGTATGTTTATATGTTAAATCATAAAAGACAATCTTCAGCCAGAAGTGTTGAGTGGATGATCCATCTCAGCCTCCTCGTGAGGTCCCCAGCATCACAGATGCCAGGCTTCAGCCAGTTTGATTCACTCCACATGATATCAAGAAATGGCTGAAGGTGCTGGATACTACAATGGCTTTGGGCCCTGACAGCATTCCAGCAGTAGTATTGAGGATTTGTGCTCCAGACTAGCCACACCCCTAGCCAAACTGTTCCAGTAGAGTTACAGCACTTGCATCTACCCAACTATATGGAAAATTGCCCAGGCATGTCCTGCACACAAAAAGCAGTACAATTCCAAACCAGTCAATAACTGTACTATCAGTCTACACTCGATCATCAGCAAATTGATGGAAGATCGACAATGCACTTACACAACAATAACGTGCTCATTTTCACTCAGTTTGAGTTCTGCCAGGGCCACTCAGCTCCTGACCTTATTAGAGCCTTGATACAAACATAGACAAAAGAGCGGAACTCAAGGGGTGATGTGAGAGTGATGATCGTTGATATCAAGGCAGCATTTTGACATGTGTGGCATCAAGGAGCCCGAGCAAAACAGATGTCAATGGGGATCAAGGGGAAAAATCCCTGCTGTTTGGAGTCATACCCAGCACAAAAGAAAATGGTTGTGGTAGTTAGAGGTCAATCACCTCAGTCCTAGGACATCGCTGCAGGAGTTCCTCAGGATAGTGTCATACAAACATACAAATTAGGAATGGGAGTAAGCCATTTGGCCCCTCGAGCTTGCTCCACCATTGAATAAGATCATGGCTGATCTGATTGTGACCTCAACTCCACATTCTGCCTAACCCCAATAGCTTTGACTCTTTTGTTAGTCAAGAATCTATCTATCTCTGCTTTAAAAAGATTCATTGACCCTGTTTCCAATGTTCTCTAGGGAAGAGAGTTCCAAAGATTCACGACCCTCTGAGAGAAAACATGTCTTCCCATCTCCATCTTAAATGGGTTCCCCTTATTTTTAAACTGTGTTCCCTAGTTCGAGTCTCTCCCACAAGGGGAAACTGCTCTCAGCATCTGCTCTGTCAAGTCCCTTCAGCATCTTATATACTTCAATAAGATCACCTCTCATTCTTCTGAACTCCAATGTATATAGGCCCAGCTTGTCCAACCTATCCTCATAAGATAATCTCCCCCTCCCAGGTATCAGTTGAGTGAACCTTTTCTGAACTGCTTCTAATGCATTTATATCCTTTCTTAAATAAGGAGACCAAAACTGTGCTAAGTACTCTGGATGTGGTCTCGCCAACGCGCAGAACAACTGCAGCAAAACATCCCTACTTCTATATTCCATTCCCCTTGCAATAAATGACAACATTTCATTTGCCTTCCTAATCACTTGCTGCACCTGCATACCAACTTTTCCCAATTTGTGTACCCAAATCCACCTGAACCACAGAGTTCTGCATTTTCTATATTTAAATTATTTGCTGCTTTTCTATTCTTCCTGCCAAAGTGGACAGGTTCACATTTTTTCACATTATACTCCATCTGCCAAATCTTTTCCCACTCATTTAATCTATCGATGTCCCTTTGCAGACTCCTTATGTGCTCTTCACAACCTACTTTCCTTCCTATCCTTGTGTCATCAGCAAATTTAGCAACCATACCCTCTGTCCTTTCACCCAAGTCATTGATATAAATTGTAAATGCTTGAGGCCTCAGCACTGATCCCTGTGGCAATCCATTCACCATATCTTGCCAAATCCAAAATACAGATTAGTATTCCTCAGGATAGTATCCAGGGCCCAACCATCTTCATCTGCTTCATCAATGGCGTACCCTCCATCATAAGGTCAGGATATTAGCAGATGATTGCACAATGTTCAGCACCATTTGCAGCTCCTCAGGTACTGGAGCAAGCTGTGTCCATATGCAACAAGACCTGGACAACATTCAGTCTTGGCATGATAAATCCCATTGACATTACCATTGCTAAATCAGCCTACTATCAACATCCTTAGGGTTACCATTGACCAGAAACTGAACTGCACCAACCATATAAATACTGTGACTATAAGAGCAGGCCAGAGACTAAGAGTCCTAGGGCAAGTAACTCACCTCCTGACTCCCCAAAACCTGTCCACCATCTACAAGGCACAAGTCAGGAGTGTGATGGAATATTCTCCACTTGCCTGGATGAGTGCAGCTCCAACAGTGCTCAAGAAGCTCAGCAACATTCAGGATAAAGCAGCCCACTTGATTGGCACCCCATCCACCACCTTAAACATTCACTCCCTCTACCACCTACTCCCTCTCCCTCTACTACCCTCTACCACTGTGGCGGCAGTGTGTACCATCTACAAGATGCACTGCAGCAACTCATCAACCCTCCTTCAACAGCACCTTCCAAACCCACAACCTCTACCAGCATCATGGGAACACCACCACCTGCAAGTTCCCTTCCAAGCCATACACCATCCTGACTTAGAACAATATCACCATTCCTTCACTGTCGCTGGATCAAAACCCTGGAACTCCCTTTTTAACAGCACTGTGGGTGTTCCTACACCACATCGACTACAGCGGTTCAAAAAGGCAGCTCACCACCACCTTCTCAGGGGCAATTAGGCTTGGGCAACAAATACTGGCTTAGCAGCAACATGCATATCTGTGAAAGAATTTTTTAAAAACTCCCTATTATCTTTAATTGTCCAATGTCTGCCTAGGTTGCAGTGAGCTGAAGATTCAACTGACAATTCAGTTATTAGTTATAGCTTATGATCTTCCTCATCTTTAAAAAACACTAGAATTGTTTCTCCAATAGACTGCTCAAAGAACTCCAGTAAGTTATTCAAACATGATTTCTCTTTCACAAAACTATGTTGACTCTGCCTGATTGCACTGAGATTGTCTAAGTGTGTCACTACATCCTCCTTAGTAATACATCCCAGCATTTTTCCTAAGACAAATGTTAAGCTAACTAGCTAGCCGGCCTGTAGTTTCCTGCTTTCTGTCTCCCTCCTTTCTTCAATAGAGGAGTCACATTCCTGATACATAAATCACATAATCACATTTGCAGGTACAGTAAGTGGTTGGGAAGGCAAATAGAATGTTGGCGTTTATTGCAAGGGGAATGGAATATAAAAGCAGGGGTGTTTTGCGGCTGTTGTACAGGGCATTGGTGAGACCACATCTGGAATACTGTGTACAATTTTGGTCTCCTTATTTAAGAAAATATATAAATCAACATCCTGAGGGTTTCCATTGGCCAGAAACGGAACTAGACTAGCCACACAAATACCGTGGCTACAAGAGCTGGGAATTCTGTTGAGAGTAACTTATCTCCTGACTCCCCAAAGCCTGTCCAGCATCTACAAGGCACAAGTCAAGAGTGCGATAGAATACTGTCCACTCGCCTACATGAGTGGAGCTCCAACAACACTCAAGGAGCTCAACACCACACAGGATGAAGCAGTCTGCTTGACTGACACCCATCCACCACCTTAAATGTTTACTCCCTCCACCACCGATGCACTGTGGCAGCAGTATGTACCATCTACAAGATGCACTGCTGCAACTCATCAAGACCCTTTCAACAGCACCTTCCAAACCCATAACCTCTACCACTTAGAAGGACAAGGACAGCAGGTACATGGGAACACCACCACCTACAAGTTCCCCTCCAAGTCACACACTACCCTCAACTGGAACTATAACTAACTAACTAACAGCACTGTGGGTGTTCCTATAACACGTGGACTGCAACAGTTCAAGAAGGCAGCACACCACCACCTTCTCAAGGGCAATTAGGGATGGGCAATAAATTCCACTTCCCATGAATGAATAAAAAAAAATACATTAGAAGCAGTTTAGAGAAGGTTCACTTGACTGATATCTGGGATGGGGGGATTATCTTATGCGAAAGGTTGGAGAGGCTGGGCCTGTATCCACTGAAGTTTAGAAGAGTGAAAGGTGATCTTATTGAAACATATAAGATCCCGAGGAGACTTGACAGGGTGGATGCTGAAAGGATGTTTCCCCTTGTGGGAGAGACTAGAACCAGGGGACACAATTTTAAAATAAGGGCTCTCACGTTTAAGACAGGGATAAAGAGAAATTTTTCTCTCAGAGGGTCAAGGAGTCTTTGTCCTCCAGAGAGTGGTGGAGGTAGAGTCATTGAATATTTTTAAGGCAGAAGTTGATAGATTCTTGACTGTCAAGGGAGTCAAAAGGTATAGGTGGTAGGAAGAATGTGGAGGACACAATCAGATCAGCCTTGATCTTATTGTATGGCAGAGCAGGTTTGAGGGGCAGAATGGCTCCTGCTCTGAATTTGTATGTTCATATGACGGGAATAAGTGGGTAGCACCTTTAGAGAGTCAAGACAGTAGTGTTGGTCAAATGACCTCCCACAATGCTATGAAGTGCTATGATTCGAGTAAACATAAGCTCTGCTATCGCTTCATTGCAGATTTGCTCTAACTCACTATCTGTTATACTATCAACTCCTGTGAAGGCTGATCTTCATTTGAGCATGCACCAATGGCAATTATTTACAGTGAAAAAGGACTGTAAGGACGATCACAAAAAGCGAGGCATGTAACGTACAAAACCTATGCAACTCGAACGCTGCCTGGGCAGTAGTCACTTTTTAAAATCTCAAGTTAACTATCTATGATGATCTGTAGAACAATGGGGTGATGACCTCCAAACAGCCAGCTGGATCTTGCTAATGCAGCCATCTGATTCTCCACAGGAGGGAAAATAGCTTTCGAAATAAGGGAACCTTAAAACAATCAAACTGTTGTTCAATACAACAGAAATGTACAAAGAAGCAAAATGATGTAAGATTATAAGGAAAGGAGTTAGATGTTTGAAGTTAGTGCCAATAGTGATCTCAGTTTAGCGGAAGCATTAGCAATTCACACTTATTCAGGGCACCTTACAACTTCTTCGTATTTCATAGGTGTGTCAAACATGAGCAAACTCAACACCATTACAAGCCTAAAGTTGAAGATGCACCATAAGGAGAGTTCCATTGTGTGATATGGCAACAGAACGGTCAGAAAACAATGTTTCGTCTCTTACAAATGGAGAGGGGTAAATTGAGTAAAAGACCGATAGAAGAAATGAAAAGTAATTCTCAATTTTACGATACTTCCTTTAAGATGCTCATCTCTGGGACTGGTAGGAAATCAATTGTTTGAAAGCTAAAAAGGTAATATGCAAATCATGTGGTTAGAAAGCACTGCAAGTTGAGCCACATTCATTCACACTGTTAGCTAGTCACACCCATGCACAGTGAGAGCTTCATCTGATGCGGTTGCATACACACCCTTCAAAGAGAAGCCTTAAATAGCTACTTTGTGAAAGTGAAAGTGCAATTGTCCTTTGTCCATTCTATGTTTTGTGCTCCAAAATGACTTCATTTATGCAGATTGTTTAAAAATTATAGTTGGATCTCCCCACAGGCTCGGCAGATAACCTTCTGCCAGTGTGGAACGAATCCAGACCAGAAAGAGACCCATTTTTTGAACCCCACTCTGCAATTGACAGGGTAACCATATTTTATCTCGAATTTGAGGATACATGATGTGGGAGCACACAAAATAGCCAGGACAGAAAATGTAGATTGCGCGGTGTACTGAGTCAACATTTTTATCAGCCTTTATTTTAACAGTTGCACATATACACTACAAATGCGAAATAAATGTGCATATAGGCACCACAGATGTGAAGTCCCACTATTGAACCACATTCAGACACCATTTATAAATAACGCAATAAGACTGTTCAGGAATGTTAGGTTTTTATACCCACTGCCCATACACTCTAGTCTGTTGGCTCAACTTTGCCAAAAGATATGGTACCAAAACTTGAACTAACATTTGCCATAAGAGCAACTACTTAGTGGTAGCTTGGGATTACAAAGTCATAGGGTCATAGAGTTTTACAGCATGGAAAGAGGCCCTTCAGCCTATTGTGTCCACGCCGGTCATCAAGCACCTCTAATCCCATTTTCCAGCACTTGATCTGTAGCCCTGTACACTATGGTGTTTCAAGTGTTCATTTAAATACTTCTTAAATGTTGTGAGGGTTCCTGCCACTACCACCCCCTCAGGCAGTATGTTCCAGATTCCAACCACCCTCTTGGTGAAAAGATTTATCCTCAAATTCCCTTTAAACCTCCTGCCCCTTACCTTAAATCAATGCCCTCTAGTTATTGGCCCCTCTGCTAAGAGGAAAAGTTTCTTCCTATCTACCCTTTCTCAGCCCCTCATAACTTTGTATACCTCTATCAGATCCCGCCTCAGCCTCTCTGCTCTAAGGAAAACAGCCCTAGCCTATCTAGTCTCTCTTCTTGCTGAAATGCTCCAGCCCAGGCAACATCCTGGTGAATCTCCTCTGCACCATCTCCAGTGCAATCACATCCTTCCTATAGTGTGACGACCAGAACTGCACACAGTACTCCAGCTGTGGCTTAACTAGCGTTTTATGCAGGTCCAGCATAACCTCCCTGGTCTTGTATTCGATGTTTTGACTAATAAAGGCAAGTATCCCATATGCTTTCTTAACCACCTTATCTACCTATCCTGCTGCCTTCAAGGATCTATGGACACGTACACTAAGGTCCCTCTGATCCTCTGCACTTCTTTTGTAGGTGTCATCTCCAAAATAGAAAATACTGACTGGCGGATGTTTATTTTCCTTTTGTTCACAAATATGGAAAATTCTTCTGAATCTGGTTATTAAAGCAGCAGTGTACGCTTTTTTGACAGTGTCACATTCACTTTACACGGAATCTCAAATCCTGCATGTGTTTGCTCTATGTCATATGCCATTCAGTCAGTATCATAGCTATGGCAACTGCAGCTGGGGATGACTTCTCCAGCGATGTTGTTCACTCGGGGATACAGTACCTCATCCAAGGACCACCCTCGGAAAACAGGGACCTATTGTCAGCCCAAGATTTGTCACAGTTGATCCCTGCTGGGATAGTTTTTGACACCTCTACAGTTTGGTCACTGAATGAGGGGAACAAACCTTTAGGGTCCTGCTCCTGACTACAGCATTCGTATGTATGTTAATTTAGGGATGAGGACAGTCAGCAGCTGAAAAAAACAGAAAAATGTGCAAGGTAACTTTCCAGGTGAGCCCTCAGAAGGTGAAAGCAATGTGAACTTTAAATATCCAAATCATTTCTTTGCTCTTAGCTCAGTGCAGTTCTTGCTGCAATTTAAATTGGATTGAGCTAAGCCGAACTGCTAGGATTTTGTACGCTTGCATAGGAAAACATGCTCACATAAAGATGGTGAGCAGGCAAAATCCAATTGGTCCATCAAGTCTGTCCCACATTACATGATGTCTGGATCATCAGACCGAGATACTTGCTAACATGAACGTACAAATTTATGTATGCATTAGTTCTACAAATATATAATTACAGCATTCCAGTAGCCTGTAAAAAAATCAATCAATTTAAATACAAATATCTAAATTTGGATTTCCAGCATCAGCAGTTTTTTGCTTTTATCTTAGTGTTTAATTGACTGCCACTTCTCTTCAAGGAATGCCTACCTTGAAGAAGTTTTGCTCTTCTCTCCATCAGGATTTTCATATCTCTCTTTTGCCTTGTTCACCTTCATTGCTCCACCTATCACTGGCCCTCTATCCAGCTCTTCTTATCCCAACCCCCCTCCCTTAAACCAGCTTATATTTCACCCCTTTTCTATTTTTCCTTAGTTCTGTTGAAGAATCATATGGACTCGAAACTTTAACTGTGTTCCTCTCCACAGATGCTGCCAGACCTGCTGAGTTTTTCCAGGTATTTTTGTTTTTGTTTTGGATTTCCAGCATCCGTAGTTGTTTGCTTTTAACTTAAATACAAATAGATGCTTGGTAATACAGAACTTGAGTATTGCTGAAAAAAGAGACATGCTGTCAAAGCTTTTTGTCTTGCACTCAGAACAGATTCATAAGAATACCAAATTTCAAAGGGAACAACAATTTATTCTGCATGAGAAGAAGATTTGGATTGGTTGGCATGGACTCTGGTAGAGGCATTTCATGGGGAATGAACTAGGAATGGCTGTCCCCCAAGCTTTTGTTTAGTTGAAAAAGGGACAATGTGTGAACATGTTCTTTCTGTTTGTAAAGGATGGGGCCCTGTGTGTGAATATATGTAGCTTTTGGCACATGTAAGTGAGCTACGCTGCGAGTATGATTGATAATCTTAAATTGGTTGTTAGTATAATTCTTAGCACAGTCAGGATTGTTTAGTATGTACTGTCCAATTGTCGAATCACATCTAATGTTGGACACTATGTTTTGAATTTTGCAAGCACGGACTGGTTGGGTACGATCAATACTTTGCCTGTTGTGAACATGCAAAGGGACATGCTGTTCGGTACGATCCGCCAATTGCTGGACATACACCTATATGCCTGGCTTCACACTGGTACTGAAATTCATATGCCACATTACTCATTGTGTGGTAGGCAGAATGTCTTTTTGGTTTGACAGCAGCAACCTGTTAGTGGAGAACACCACTCGTGTTGCTACTTTATAGTAGCAGCATGAAATGGCTAGCTTCTCCTGTTGCTCAAATTTTTGACACCTTCCTGGGTAATCTGAGAGAGACTGGGCACTTTTCAGAACCAAAAGTGGCGGCCTCGGGTGCATTCATGAGTTTGCGCAATATATAGAGAGCAACGATCATCTTGCAGCCTGATGGATAAGTTGTCGCCATTTTGAACCTCGCAGCAAGCTGCTCCCAGTCATTAAAATCAGTGCTGTCATGCTTCAAGGAGAACCTCAGAGTGCCCTGGAAGCGTTTTCTTTGTCCTTTCCTGGAACAGTGGCCATTTGAGAAGTGAGAGAACGGGACATTGCTTGGGAAGACAGATTCTGGCCATCCAGAAACAGTGTTCGGTCCACCAAAGTTGATTTTGCAGGAATGCTTGTGGAGCTGGCTTCAAGAAGAACCATAAAGGATGCAGCAGAGGCATTGCTGATGGAATTTCTCTAGTATTCTTAGGCATTACTGATACACAGTCCAGTTCTTACTGAAGTAAAGGAATGTGGTGATGCCACCTGCTGTGTACACTAGGACTTCTGTTGAATTGCAGAGCTCTTTGTTGTGAAACACTCACTGCTTTAGTTTGTAGAAGGCTGAACGGGCACAGCTGATTCAGTATTGGGTCTCCTCGTCAATGGTGAGACAGGTGACTGTATGGGAAATGCTCAACATGTTCCAGGAAAATTGTTAGTGCTTAAGTCCAGACCTCCATGTTTCTGTGAGGAACAGAAGAGTTGCTTCAGCTGCGTCTTAACATTCTGTATTAGTCCAACCTATCTAGTAGTGGTAAATCTTCATACTCAACTTCTACCTGTGAAAGGCTCTCACAGATCAAAATGTGCCTCTTATAGTTTATAACATTCAAATGGTTGAGCCAGGATTGCTTTAGCATGCATATGAGTTTGAGGAAGCTTGGCGCCCAGTGCAATTTCTCCAAAACGACCATGCTAAAATGTATCAGGCATTTGCCCTTGTTAGACTGCCTATAACTGGACTTTGTCGCTTGACCACCTAACAGTGGGAAAAAAGGTCTGTAAACATCAACCACAACTTACCTCACATTTGTTCACGTTCGTTTAGAAAACACAAGTACATGTCACACAGGTCCTCTTTCTACAGTGTTAATCTGTAGCACTGCTGCCTTTAACTAGGTTTTAAATGATAGCTTTGACATCTTGCAGTCATTCAGGAGCCTTCAGCTCCTCTGCTAAAGCTTCCATTCAGTGGTAGTGAAACTGCCGACATCCACTATTAGCCAAAATTATAATTTTGTAACAATTTCCAGCTGTCTTTCTAAATGGAACAGTCGTTGTCATTATTGCAGTTAGAGAGGGTGAAGAAAACGAAGAGAAGGCGTGGTGGGAAGTATGTGACTAGTATTAGTCATTTTTCTCCATGACTGATCACAATACATCTAAAGCTTCTGCAAAAGTAACTTGCAATTTAGGGTCCTGTCTAATAGTAGGTTCAACTTACGTTATTGCTCTGCAAAGTTCACTGCTGATTAAAAGGCAGTGTGAAAAGAAAGGGAAGGCTGTATATGTGCTTCCCAAATTAGGGAAGCCAGGTGTCCACTCTCTGAGCACCAGATTTTATTCACTATAAAGTCACTGCATGATATTGTGGTCTGCCATGCCTGAGAGGTGAACGTAGCCCAGCGATTGCCACAGGCCGTGTGAAATGAGTCAGGTTTCTTGTAGTATCTTAACCCTTCAATTGAAAGTCTTTTATGCCATACAAACCCAGGGAAGGTACACTGGGAGCTCATCTGGCTTCCAGAAGATGATGCGTCACTGAACGAGTGTTAACCTCGTTTGAACATGGTCGTCAAAAGATTTTTGAAATTGTCATTGGGTAGGAAAGGGAGCAGTGAATTCCAGCTCACTTGTAAAATACTCAGCAGTTGAGATGGGAACACAGAAGGGTGAAGAGTTTTTCATAATTGGTCAGTGATAGACCATTGCTGCCATAGGGCTGTCACAGTAGGGTACAAGGATTTCTTTCTATCTAGTCTCAGGCACCTCAATCCTGACTGGTCTGGCTACCAGTGAACTTAATTATGATTTACACACACTCAAAATATAGTATAAAGCTTGAGATCTGAAGTCTCCTGTGCCCTTAAGAAGCTGAAGTAAAGGACTATATTCTGGGTTGCCAAATGAAACAGTTTTAAGCTATTAGTGAGGCAGGAAAATAGTTTGGAAGGAATTGAGAACAAAAGCATTTGAAATCGCTAAGATGTTTAAGAGAGAGTACTTATCTTCATAGAATTAACTCTGCTCGTCTAGACATAAGACCTACTTAGGTGGTCTGCCTTAATTGCTTTGAATGAAGTGTGATAAGTAGCTTGGTAGCTTCTTAGGGGAGGAAATCAATTAAATACCCAAACAGTGAGCACAGTGAGCAGTTCTCTGTGGGCACCACACCTGAGGGAGAATATAGGGAGAATATACTGGCCTTGGAGGGAATACAACCTAGGTTTATCTGAATGTTGCCTGGGCTCCAAGTGTTACACTGCGAGGAGAGAGATTACATAAACTAGGGTTTATTCCCAGGAATTCAGAAGGTTGCCAGGTAATTCACCTGGTACAGTCCTCATCTCCACTCTTTTATGTATGTGCTTATCTCTAACCAAGGTAGGTAGTTAATTTTCATAGTTTTTTGTAGATTGCTAATCTACTCAGATTAATGAAAAAAGACATATGAACAGAAAATGAAAGAAAAATATCAAGTATGTTGGAAATCTGGAGTAAAGACTGAAAAATACTGGAAACACTCAGCAGGTCAGGCAGCACCTGTGGAGAGAGAAAGAAGGTTAACATTTTAGGTGAATGGCCTCTTAGGCCAGAATCTGTTGTTATATAAACAGAAAATGAATTGAGTCTGTTAGTATAAATTAATATTACCTTATAATTTTGAAAAGCATGCATATCAGTTGTGCACACATGTACTTCTGATTTTTAAAAATCATTACCATTAAGGGAGTGGGTGAAGTCGCAGTATAGCAGGATAGGTGCTGGCCAAGATTTCTGGCAGTCTTCGTTACCCATCTCTTGGTGAACTTTCACCCCCACCGGCACCCGCCCCACCCCCCGCATATACATGGAACAGCAAACAAACCTCTAAACACCTCATCTGCCCAACCCTTCAGGCATCAGCATGTGACAGAGTTTGCAGATCATGCATTGGACTTATCAGACATCTCAGAACCCATCGAACCGGAGTGGAAGCAAGTCATCCTGAATCCCAAGGAACTACCTAAGAGGATAAGAGGAGATTTTTACAGACAGCAGTCTGGAATGTAAATTTTGAATATGTATAAATAGGCAGAGAGGCCACAATAATGGTCAGGATTCAAAGTGGAAAAATTCACAGTTGTGCAACTAGAGGGTGCTCTTCTGAGGTAGAGCTTAAGCACGTTATTATAAAACTATGAGATTTACTCTGCACTTGGCCTGCACTATACCAGATTCTGTTGATGCTGACACCAAGTAACAGAAGTGTAGAAGTAATTTTACCTGCATTGTTAAGGATAAACGTATACAATGCCAAACACAAGAGCCTTTTGCAATTGAACTGCCTTGCTGGGAGCGTATAACATAAACCAAGCTCCATTTTAACAATTCTTACTAATTTTTATTATTAAAATCTACTTTTTTATTTGACTTACTGCCACTCAATACTTTGTTTTTTGTTTCATTATTGTTGGTTAAAATACCCAGTCTTAATGTAGATTTGACTGGCAAATTCTGATGTTTTTCCCAAACACACATACACACAGACACAAAATGCTCAATTTATGTGTCTTTAAATAAACGTGTTAAGGACTCTTGCAGATAAACTTTTGCCTTTCATATTATCATAACAAAAAGCTTCAGAACAGCCTGTGACTTGCAAACTGTGCATCAGTTTTCTCCCCTGGATTTGCGCTGCCTATCTCTGTTAGCTCCTCCAGCCCTACAATTTTCTGACAAAATACAAGCAACATACTGAAGATGTTAGAAATTTGGAATAAGAGCAGAAGATGCTGGAATTACAAAGCAGGTCTAATGTGGAGAGAGAAACAGAAATAACGTTTCAGTTCTTGACATTTTTTAATCCTATGCCAACTCTGCGATCTTTTGATTCCAGCTCCTAGGCGTCGTTTATTTGCATCTTCCCTTCACTAGCAGCCGTGCTTTCAGTTGTCCATGCCGTAAGCTTTGGAATTTCCCCCTTAAGCCCCTTTGCTTACAACCTAATACTTTGACCAAGTTTTTGGTCACCTATCCTAACATCTCCTTATGTGGCTTTGGGTTAAATTTTGACTGATAATCCTTCAGTGAAGTGCCTTGGAATATTTACTATGTTAATGGCACTTTATAATTGCAAGTTGCTGCTCATATTCCTTCTTCTGATTCTTACCCAATTGAAAATAAACAAAAAAAAAATTTAAAAGAAAATAAAACTGAAAACCTGGAGTTCTAATAATTTGAAAATACAGGTCCAGACATTTTGGTCAGTGAGATTGAAATATCAGGTATGGCTTACACCACCATGTTGGATTGTAACCACACCAAGGATCTAACTTTAAGCTACGGAATGGATCTTTACTCAGGGCCAATTAACTGAAAAATAATTTTTGAGAACAAAGAACAGAAAATGAGAATGTGTAATCAAGAGATTTAAGACAGGGCTTCACATTAAAATGCTTCAGATTAAGTTGCACTTCATATATCAGAGGTGAGCAACTCACAAAACTGGCAAATGTGTTGTCCCAGTGTTTCTCTTTCTACTGTAGAGTACCGTTTCTGATGTTCGTCGGTGATTTGGAAAAGTGCTTGACTGGTCTCTCTATTCTTGATTCATCCTCCTGGAGTAGAACAGTCCCTATGCCGAGCTCAGTAGCGTCGATGATTACTTTAAATGCTTGGTTAAAGTTTGAAGCTTTAGCACTTCTTTAGTAAAATGGCATTCAGATTCTCGAAAGGCATTTCTCGGTCCATACTACTTTGGCTTTTTTCTGTAGCAGGTTTGTCAGTGGGGCAACTACGGTGCTGAAGTTTGAGACTAAATTGTGTAGAACCCACACGTCCCAAAAAACCACACGGGCAGAATTTTTCGCTCATTGGGCACCCGACCTGAACGAGTGTAAAGTGACGCGTGATGACATCAGGCGAGCGTCCCGACCTCATCGCACATTCACGCGATATTTCGGTCGGTAGGCACGCACTGGAGTTGGCAGCGCACCCACTGACAATTAACAGGCCTGTTAAGGACATTAAAGATTTAACTAAATGAAATTTTTCACTGCCCGTCCAACCTTACAGTTGGCAGGCAGGTGAAAAGGCCAAGTGGCTTTTGGATTTTTCGCGAAACCTCATCCACGGGCGGGGTGAGGTTTCGATCGGTCACAAAAAATTTTTTTTTTAAATTTTCAAACTAATTTCTAACATGTCCCTGTCATGTGACAGAGTCACATGAGGGGACATGTTATTAACATTTTTAAAACTTTTCTTTTTTATTTTCAAAAATCTTCATCTCCCTGAGGCAGCTCTGTGCCTCAGGCAGCTTTTCCTGCGCGCATCTGCTCGCATGTGCAAACTTCCACGCTCGCCCTCCTAAACACCCACCCCCACATACACAGGCAGTGCTGAGCACTGCAGTGCGTGTTTCACGCTGGGTGGGCCTTAATTGGCCCCGCCAGCATGAAATCACAGTTGCGGCCCAACCATGGGCGGTGGTCAGCTTCCCAGCCACGCCCACCCGCCCCCACCGAGCCCATCCGACGAGGGCAATATTCTGCCCCATGATTTCCCATTTTGCTGTGGGAATGGGAAACAGTGTGACTGCTCTGCAGCTCTAGACAGTACCTGTCCTTGACCCACTGTGTCCTAGATAGGTCACCTGATCCTTAGCAAACATGCTTTTTGTGAGATTGACCATTAGGTCAGCTGACTGCAATTTCTGGAAGAGGGCCTCCAGTTGTTCTAAGTGAGTTTCCCAGGTGTTGCTGTACAATAGGAGGTTATCTAAGTACACTATACAAATGGTCAAGCCTGCCACCTCCTGGTTCATCAGCCTTTGAAAGATGGCTGAGGCATCTCTGAGCCTAAATAGTATGACTCAACACTGGTATAACCCACCCAAAGTCACGAAGGCAGAGGCCTCCTTTGCATGGACAGCCAAGGGAACTTGCCAATATCCTTTGAGTAAATCTACCTTTGTATTACCCGGCTGCATTAGCTACCCTATCTATGCGGTCTCCCAGGCTGGGTATTGGGTAGATGTCAGCTCTGGTCACTACATTAAGCTTTTGGTAATCAATACAGAGCCTTGTGGAACCGTCCGGCTTGAGCATGAGCACAACTGGGGAGCTCCAGCTCCTGCTACTAGGCTCAATTAGTCCATGCTCCAGGATGTAGTTAATCTCCTCTCAAACTTGTGCCAGCTTTTCTGGACACAAGTAGTAGGGGTGTTGACTTGTTGGAAGAGGCACTCCACACCCGTATCTTGTGGAGCTAAAGTGGTGCAGCCCTGGCTTGTCT
The DNA here is from genome assembly GCF_017639515.1 of Carcharodon carcharias. Classification (NCBI taxonomy): domain Eukaryota; kingdom Metazoa; phylum Chordata; class Chondrichthyes; order Lamniformes; family Lamnidae; genus Carcharodon; species Carcharodon carcharias. The sequence continues at coordinate 51,741,619 of NC_054471.1, read as the reverse complement.
GTACAGATGCTTTTAATTGCAGTCAGCAGCATTGTCAAGTCTCCTTGTTGTTCTGCGTTTAGGTGGGTGAATACGGTGTCCAATTTAGCTAGAATTTCAGTGATTGCTAGCTGGACGTTAAGGGGTTCAATGTGGGCCACACCCATGTATCACCCTCACTGTTCCTCTTGTCCTCCAGGTCTGTTGTTATTGGACAGGCCGTTAACCTGTCCCTTTCTCGGCTGTGAAATTGTCTTATGTGACATGACACAGTCATTGCTTTCCCTGTGGTCTGGGGTATTAATTAAATAGTTGACCACCCCAAGCTTCTTCAATACTCTGTACAGGCCACTGAACTGGGCTTTTAGGGGTTCGCCCAGTATCTGTAGGGGCACCAGCACGGAGTCTCCTGGCTGAAAGCGACGACTCCTGGCATGTTTGCCTGCCTGTTTTTTCATAACTGTCTGCGAAATTCTAAGTGCTCTCAAGCCACATTGGGGGCTCTCGTGAGTCGTTCCCGGAACATTGTTACATAGTCTAACATGGAGACTTCTTCCTTCTGTTCTACAAATCTCTCCTTGATTAGCTCCAGAGGGCCTCTCACTTGGTGTCCGTAAATCAATTTAAACAGAGTAAAACTGGTGGACTCATTGGGTGAGTCTCCGGTAGTGAACAGAGGAAAACCTAGTTCTTTATCCCAGTCATGGGGATACTCGTGGCAGGATGCCCTGATCATTGCTTTTTTTAGGGTCTGGTGGTACCGTTCTAGCGCCCCCTGTGACTGCGGGTGATACACTGAAGACTTCAGCTGGGTCACACTCAGGTTACCCATGACTTCCTGGAATATTTGGGACATGAAATTTGAGCTCTGGTTCGACTGGATCTTAGCGGGCAGTCCATACTGGATAAAGAATTGTGTTAATCACCCCACTGCTATTTTGGCAGATATGGTGCTGAGGGGAAGCGGGCAGCCACATCCATGATGAGAAGGATATACTGGTGGCTTCCTTTTGTTTAGGGCAGGAGTTCACCACAATCCAGCAGCACCTTACTGAATGGTTCCCCAAAAGCCAATAATAGAATTATAGGTGCAGGTTTTAGACAGGTTGGGCTTTTCTCACAACCTGGCAGGTGTGTCACGTTCTGCAAAACCTTACTACATCCTTGTGGAGGTGTGGCCCGTAAAAATGCTGGCTGATGCAGGCTTGGGCTTTATGTATGCCAGCATTCCCAGCCATTGGGATTTCATGCGTGAGTTGTAATATTTCCCCACAGGTACCTCGGCCGCACCGCTATCTGATGGATCACAGTCCAATCCCCATTTACAGGCCTGCGAGGGGGGTCTCCACTTCCTCATCAGCACCTCAGTTTTAATGTAGTAGCATTCAGGGATTGGCTCTGCCTCAGCTTTACTTTGGGCAGCCTGAGCCAACTTATTTAACAACGGTAAAAGCAGGGACCGTTCCCTCCGGGACACCCTGGTCCACTCCTCCATCACCCCCTACACCTCAAACCCCTCCCACGGCACCTTCCCACGCAACCGCAGAAGGTGCAACACCTGCCCCTTTACTTCCCCCCTCCTCATTGTCCAAGGGCCCAAACATTCTTTTCAAGTGAAGCGGCGCCTTTGGTCTGTCCGCAAGCATGACCCAGACCTCCCTGTCACTTGCCATTTCAACACACCACCCTGCTCTCATGCCCACATGTCTGTCCTTGGCCTGCTGTAACGTTCCAGCGAAGCTCAACACAAACTGGAGGAATAGCACCTCATCTTCCGACTAGGCACTTTACAGTCTTCCGGACTGAATATTGAGATCAAGAACTTTAGATCATGAACTCTCTCCTCCATCCTCACCCCTTTTTGATCCCCCTATTCAAACACTTATTTTAAAATTTTTATATATCATTTTTCCCCCCAAACATTTCTATTATTACTTTTAAAATTTATTTCCATTCGTTGTTTTATCCCCGCCTTTTAGCCTATTTTGATCTTTTCTCCCACACCGTCCCCTCCCCCCACCCCACACCCACTAGGGCCATCTGTCATTTGCTCATCCTGCTTTCTACTGTTAATGTCACCATTAACACCTCCTTTAACCAATATCACCACCATCAACATCCCTTTGACTTATTGTTTACGACATCTTTTGCAATCTCTCCTTTGCCTCCACCTATCACTGGCCTTCTGTTCAGCTTCATCTGTCCCACCCCCCTTACACAGAATATGTTTCACCACATTTCTACTTCTCTTTAGTTCTAAAGAAGAGTCATCTGGACTCGAAATGTTAACTCTGTCTTTCTCTCCACAGATGCTGTCAGGTCTGCTGAGTTTTTCCAGCAATTTTTGTTTATATTTAACAATGGGTCAGCTTGCTAAGCCCCAACCAAGGGCGATCGGCTTATCACCTCCTTAGAACATAAGAAATAGGAGGACTAGGCCATTCAGCCCCTCAGGCCTGCCCGGCATTCAATAAGACCATGGCTGATCCACCCCAGGCCCCAACTTCTCTTTCATGCCAGCTCCTCATAACCCTCAGCTCCCCGATATTTCAAAAATCTATCTACCTCTTCTTTAAACACTTTCAGTGATCTAGCCTCCACAACTCTCTGGGATAGAGAATTCTAGACTCTCACTACCCTCTGAGGGAAGAAATTCCTTTGCGTCTCAGTTTTAAATGAGTGTCCCCTTATTCTGTAACCATGTCCCCTAGTTTGAGGTTCCCCCACTAGTGGAAACATCTTCTCAACATCTACCCAGCCAAGTCCCCTCAGAATCTTGTACATTTCAATAAAATCACCCCTCATTCTTCTAAACTCTAATGAATAAAGGCCTAACCTGTTTAGCTGTTCTTGATAAGTCAACATCTTCATCCCAGGAATCAGCCTAGTGAATCTCTTTCGAACTGCCTCCAATTCCAGTACATCCTTTCTTAAATATGGGGACCAAAACTGTACACATTACTCCAGGTGCAGCCTCATCAACACCCTATACAGTTGTAACAAGACTTCCCTATTTTTAAACTCCAGCCCCCAAGCAATACAGGCCAAAATTCAATTTGCCTTCTTAATTACTTGCTGCACCTGCATGCTAACTTTTTGTGTTTCGTGCTCAATAATACCCAGATCCCACAGTGCTGCACTTTTTTGGAGTCTCTCATCGTTTAAATAATAGTCTGCTTTTTGATTTTTCCTATCAAAGTGCATGACCTCACACTTTCCTATATTAAACTCCATCTGCCAAGTTTTTGCCCACTCACTCAACCGATCTATACTTCCTTACAGTATCCTTATGTCCTCATCACAACATGCCCTCCCACCTATTTTTGTATTGTCAGCAAATTTGGATACATTACACTCTGCCTCCTCCTCCAAGTCATTAATATAGAAAGTAAATAGTTGAGGCCCTAGGACTGATCCTTGTGACACTCCACTAGTTACGTGTTTCCCACCTGAAAAAGACCCATTAATCCCAGCTCTCTGTCTTCTGAGTGTTAATCAATCCTCAATCCATGCTAATACATTAGCCCCAATACAGTGAGCTCCTATCTTGTGCAATAACCTTTTATGTGGCACCTTATCGAAAGCCTCCTGGAAATCTAAATACACTACATCTACCAGTTCCCCTTTATCAGCTCTGCTTATTATATCCTCAAAGAACTCTAGCAAATTTGTCAAACATGATTTTCCTTTTACAAACCATGTTGACTCTGTTTGATTGTGTAAGGCTTTTCTAAATGTCCTGCTATTTCTCCCTTAATAATGGACTCTAGTATTTCCCCAATGACAGATGTTAGGTTGACTGGCTTATAGTTTCCTGCTTTTTGTCTCTCTCCCTTCATGAACAGGGGTGTCACATTAGAGGTTTTCCAATCTGCTGGGACCCTGCTGGAATCCAGTGAGTTCTGGAATATTTCCACCAATGCCTCCCCTATCTCTGCAGCCACTTCCTTTAAAACCCTTGGATGCAGGTCATCAGGCCTTGGCAACATGTCTGCCTTTTGTCCCATTAGTTTCTCAAATACTTTGTCCTTCGTGATAAAGACTGTTACAAGATCTGTCCTCCCATTAGCTCCTTATTTATCTGATATCTTTGGAATGTTTATAGTGTCCTCCACCTTGAAGTCCGATGCAAAATATTCCTTTAAATTATCTGCCATTTCCCTGTTTTCAATTCTCCAGTCTCATCCTCCAAGGGTCCCATGCTCACTTTAACTACTCTCTTTTTGTACACCCATAGAAGCTCTTGCTGTTTGTTTTTATATTTCTTGCTAATTTACTTTCATAATCAATTTCCTCCCTCTTTATTAGTCTTTTAGTCATTTGCAGCTGGTTCCTAAAAAATTCCCAATCTTCTGGCCCACTACTTTTCGTCACTTTGTATGCCTTAGTTTTTGATTTGATATTCTCCTTGGCCGCCTTTGTTAACCACGGGTGGATCATCCTTCTCATTGAGTCCTTCTTTCTGACTGGGATAAATTTTTGCTGAGCGTCATGAAATATCTGTTTAAATGTCTGCCACCGCTCATCCACTGACCTTCCCCTTAGCCTATTTTCCCAGCCTGCTTTAGACAACTTTAGAGTCCTCTAGACTCCCAAAAAAGGTCTCATATAACCATACATTAGAGTCGTCTGTCTGCAGTGCCACTTCAGCCTCCTCTGGCAGAGTTTGTCTGACCATAGGCTGGGTTACCACACAGTTAGAGAAAATGCCAGGCACTCTCTCCTGCAGCTGCTCTGTCTCCCTGACCTCGGCTGGCCTCTCGGATGCTATCACTTTTGACCCCGCCCAGTCATTGCTGAGGAGCAGGTCAACCCCATCCACAGGCAAACTCGGGATGACTCCCACGATCACCAGCCCTGACACAAGGTTGCATTCCTAGTGCACCCGGTATAAAGGGATGGGCATGTACCAATCTTCAATACCCTTTACCAACACCTTGGGACTTACTGCATTCCCTGGTTGAAAGGTCATGCCTTTTCCCAGCAGTAGAGTTTGGTTGGCCCCTGTATTCCTCAGTATCGCTATAGGCTTACTTGACTCAGTCCGTGGAAATGTGGACTCTCTTCTTTCTGATACAAAATCCTTGTAATTTTCAGGGATTTTTTTTAAACTCGCCTGCACTCACAGTAATGCATCTACAGGGATTTGTTGCCGCAGTCAGAGTCATAGCCTGGTCTGCTGTGCTGTCTTCCTGACTCCCACTTTCTGCGTGAGGTTTGTATTGCCCAACAAATCCCATGGGATTTTTTTTCCTGTAACCTTCAGCAATCAACACAGAGTTGTCGTCCCTTGTGGTAATTAAAACACACAGGCTTCTTGGCCTTATGCCTCCTCTCGGCACTATCCTTTCTCGCCTGAGGAGGGCCCTCTGTGTTTCCAGCTGTCCCTTCTATCCCAGGGGTGCTCAGTTTCCTATCACTCTCCCACCTTCTATCCTTTTCAGTTGGTTGGGGTGATGAGGAAAGGGTTTCCCTTTGGGATGAGGATTTGTGGACAAGCTCATAACCATCAGCCAGGATTGATGCCTGCCTGGCCCCTGTTACTCTCTGTTCCTCTATGTAGTTCTTATCAGGAAAGGTGTGAACTCATCAAAGAGAAATTTTTCAGGGAGGTTTTCGTAGGTGGCCTCAATTTTAAATGCCCGTACCTACAAGTCAAAAGCAAGCTGCTAAAGCTATTCAAGTTCTAGGTAAGTCTGGTCAGACTGTTTCCTGAGGGTACGGGATTTCTGACCGTGTGTCTCTGACACTAGCTGGCACGCACTTAAAATTGCCCTTTTTGTTGCCTCATCGCTTGTTGCACTTTCCTCAGGCAAGATGGCGTAAACCTCATGAGCTTTTCCTGTCAGCTTACTCTGCAACAGCAACAGCCGGTGTTGGGTTGGTCACTAGCTACTGTGCTAACCTTTTGAAAGAGATAAAGAGGGCATACACCTCTTCATCAAACTTAGGGATTAAATGGGCAAACATGAATACCTCAGCCCTTAAGTCTGAGCCAGGGGTGGTTCCCTCACCAGGGGTATCTTCCATGGGCACAGTGGGATCCTCGCATTTCAGTTTGAGTTGTTATAATTTAAACTCCCTTTCCTTTTCTCATTCCCTATTCTGGATTTCTCTCTACTTCTTCTGTTCCTCTCTCTCTCTCTCTCTTTTCCCCATTCCTGCCTCTTTCTCTTTTTCCCTTTCCTCAAATTCCAAACTTAATTTTCCTGCAGCTAATGTATCTGTTTCAGTGTTCTCAATTTCCACCTCTAGGTGTTTCACCACCGGTTTTACAATTTCCATTTTCCTGGCTTTAGGGTGGAACTTCTCCTCTAAGTGTCTTGTTACACTTTTTAATTCTTCCAAGGACAGTGCCCTTAACTTCTCACCAGTTATCTCATCCTGTTCTACGAAAGTTCTGACATCGACCAAGGACATTTTAGCACTTTAGTACTTCAGAACCACGAGAACCTTTTGCAGATTTAAATTGTTTTTGAAGGAACAATTTACTTTCACTACTACAATTCTTCCATCAATCTGTGGAAACAAATTCCTAACACAAGCCCCCAATTTTGTTATGACCAGGTAAGAAGGGGTGAACTGGCTCCCGTCTATTCAACCTTCCGTATCGGTCACAACAAAGGTTTAAGTTTGTTTTTCATGAGGATATGCCTCTTCCAAATTAGAAGGTAGTTAACTATTTAAGCTGTGAGCAATAACTAAACAACTTTTTCTTGAGTGAGAGAGAGCAAATTTACTACTAAACCCGAGAAAAATAATAAAAATGTGACATCAAGCATTCAGCCCTCATGCAGTCATTTGGGCCAGCACACACACACACACACACACACACACACAAATACACGGGTATCAGAAATAAGGGGAATTAGAGTCCAATAAAAAAAGGTAAAATAATATACAGTTAAGTGTCCTTTGAATGTCCTTGAGGCATAGATTTTAAACTCTATGACTGATTTGGGTTAGTTGGTCTGTTCAATGCAGTCAGATGTAGAAGATGTTGCAATTATTACAAATCTCGGTTCTCTGGTAAGTTTCTGGTAGAGCTGGCTTCTTGAACTGGGCGACACACTTAGTCTAAAAGAGAGTGGGAGAGAGCAGCCTTCAGCCTGTTTCCCCTTCTGAAGACTTTCTTAACACCACCTTGCAATCTCTCTCAAGGCAGGGCGGCCTTTCCTTGAAATATTTCACCCATTGTGTATTTCCAAGATGCTTTGGGTGTAAGTGTGTGTGGCAGCCATTGTTTCAATATCCAGTACTTTACATTTTTAATGTCTCTTCCTTGGACCGTTATGAGTCTTGGCGGATGCCTGGATTATGGGAAATGTCTTTCTCTTCACACTCCACCGAGAGTGATTTGTTGGTTTCTCACCTTCACCTTGGAATGTGACCTTGCATTTTTAAGCAGTTTGCTCTGCCTCGGTTTAAATTGCAAAATTTCCAGTCAGTTGAAAGTTGAAAAGTCATATTTTCAAAAAATAAAGGGGCATTGCAGGCACGTTTCCTTGTTGCACAGACCACATGGCCCATACCCTATTTCTCAAGTGCTGGTTGATTCATCTCTGGTTTGCCTTCACTCTGGATCGCCATGTTATTTAATCTTGCTCCTTTTTCAATTTCAGTATATAAGTAATCATTATCCACAATCCTTCAACATCATTTTTAAAATGAGCACGGAGAACGGGGAGACTTTGTTTTATAAAGAGCAGTGAGGCTGGCAGAGACTTCATTTTAAAAAGGGCACAGAGAGTGGCGAGAATTGTTTGGGAAAATTGGGTTTTGATTCATGGGGTGCTGGCACCAGTACTGGGGAACATGAGAGCTGTACCATTGGGACAGTCTTCACCTGAGCCATACTGAGACCAGTGCTCTGGCGAGTCATATAATTATGTTGGGGAGATGGCTTTAAACTAAATAGTGGGGTTGGGGGGGGGATCATGTGAGAGGAGATATGGTAAACTAAAGGGAAATGACAAGGTAATAGAGCAGGGTAGTGATTTTGGCAATGGTAACCAGAGTGTGGCAGGAAGGTAAGAGTCTATAAACTCAAAACTGTACCAGCAGATAAGGCCAGAGATTGCAAAAAATGGTAAAAAGGCAGATTTAAAGGCTCTGTATCTGAATGTGCTCAGCATTGGTAACCAAATTGTTAGCATAGACAGAAATAATGTATGACCTGATAGCCATTACAGAGACATGGTTGAAAAGTGACTGAGGCTGGGACCTGGATGTTGAAAGGTATTCAACATTTTGGAATGAACGGGAGCTAGGAAAAGGTGGTGGGGTAGCAGTGTTAATTAGGGATAACATTAGTACAGCAGTGAGAGATGGCCTTATCTCAAAAGATCAAGATGTACAATCAGTTTGGGTAGAGATAAGAAATAGGAAAGACAAGAGGTCACTTGTGGGAGTAGTTTATATACTGCTCTAACAGTGGTCACACTATAGGACAGAGCATACAAGAAGAAATAAATGGAGCATGTGAAAAAAGTGCATTCGCGACTGGATGTAGCAGGATTGCAGAACTTAGATCTGATTTATTGGTTGTGCTGTCGTTTAGTTCTGTCTATCACTTGCTACCTTTGCTGTTTGGCACACAAATCATCCTGTGTTATAGCTTCGTCAGGTTGTCACCTCATTTTTAGGTCTGCCTGGTGCAGCTCTGGCATGCCCTCCTGCACTCTGCATTGAACCATTTTGATCCCCCGGTTTAATGGCAATGGTAGAGATGGAGATATGCCAGGCCATGAGGCTACGGACTGTGGTTGCATACAATTGTGCTGCTGCTGATGGCCCACAGCACCTCATTGATGTCCATTTTTGTGTTGCTAGGTCTATTCAAAAATCTATCTAATTTAGCATGGTGGGAGTGCCACACAACACAATGGAGGGTAGCCTCAATGTGAAAGTGGCACTTGGTCTCCACAGTACTGTGTGGTGTTCACTCCTACCAATACTGCCATGGGCAGATGAAACAGTCAGTAAGAGTTTCCATAAGCGTTTAAAAAGGAAAAGAAGAATTAAATGAGTGTTGGCTGTCTAGAGATCGAGTCTGGAAAATTAATAATGGAAAAGAAGGAAATGGTGGAAGTGTTGTATTCACTGTAGGAGACTTAGAAAACTTCCCAGAGATCCTTGAAAATCAAGAGGTGAAAGGAAAGGAGGAACTTAAAACAATCGCTACCACCAGAGAAAAAGTGCTATTGGACCTAAAGGCTGACAAGTCCCCAGGAACAGATGGCCGACAAACATGTGAATGTACGAATTAGGAGCAGGAATAGGCCACTCAGTCCCTTGAGCCTGCTCCGCCATTCAATAAGATCACGGCTGATCTGATTGTAACCTCAACCTCACATTCCTGCCTATCCCCCATTAACCTTTTACCCCTTTGTTAGTCAAGCATCTATCTAGCTCTGCCTTTAAAAATATTCAAAGATGTTGCATCCACTGCCTTTTGAGGAAGAGAGTGCCAAAGACTCAAGATCCTGAGAGAAAAAAAATTCTCCTCATCTCTGTCTTAAATGAGCAACCCCTTATTTTTAAACACCCCCCTAGTTCTAGATTCTCCCACAAGAGGAAACATCCTCTCCACATCCACCTTGTCAAGATCCCTCCAGATCTTAAAAGTTTCACTCAAGTCACCTTACTCTTCTAAATTCCAGTGGATACAAGCCTAACCATTACTTCCTCATAAGACAACCCACCCATCTGTGGTATTAGTCTAGTAAACCTTCTCTGAACCTTCTCCAATGCATCTACATCTTTCTTCAAATAAGGAGACCAGTACTGTATACAGTACTCCAGATGTGGTCTCACCTGTGTCCTGTACAACTGAAGAATAACCTCCCTACTTTTGTAATCAATTCCCTCACAATAAATGATAATATTCTATTAGCTTTCCTAATTTCTTGCTGTACCTGCATACTAGCCTTTAGTGATTCATGTACTAGGACACCCAGAGCTTTGCAATCTCTCACCATTTAAATAATAAGCTGCATCTTAGGATCTTAAAAGAAGTGGTGGCAGAGAAAGTAGATGCATTAGTTATAATCTTTGAAAATTTCTTAGATGTGGAGGGGTCCCAACAGATTAGAAAATAGCAAACATAGCACCTTTATTCAAAAACGGAGGGATGGAGAAGGCAGGAAACCAGGCCCGTTAGCCTAACATCTACCATAGGGAAATAAGGAGAATCCATTATTAAGGAGGTTACAGCAGGATACTTAGGAAACCATAATGGGGTCAGGCAAAGTTGCCATGGTTTTCTGAAAGAGTAATCATTTTTAACTAATTTATTAGAGTTCTTTGAGGAAATAGCAAGCAAGGTGGGTTAAGGGGGACCTGTAGATGTGGTATACTTGAATCTCCAAAAGCCATTTGATAAGGCGTGATATCAAAAGTTGCCACACTAAATATGAGCTCATGGTGTAGCAGGTAACAGAGGATTGGTTTTCTAATAGGAAACAGGGAGTAAGGAAAAATGGTTCATTTTCAGGCTGGCAAGCTTTAGCTAGTAGAGTGTCACAGGGATCAGTGTTGGGCCTCAACTACTTACAATCTATATCAATGAATTGGATGAAACGACTGAATGTAGATTTGCTGAAAGTAAGTTGTCAAGAGAAGGTAAAAAGTTTACAAAGGGATACATATGTTAAATGAATGGGCAAACATTTGACAGGTGGAGTTTAATGTGGGAAATGTGAACTTGTTGACAATGTCAGGAAGAACAGAAAAGCAGTACGCTATTTAACTGGAGAGAGATTGTAGAACTTGGTAGTGCAAAGGGATCTGGGTATCCTGGTATGAGCTGTGCTAAATTTTTGTGATTCAAATGATTAGGGAGGAAAATAAAATGTTGCCTTTTATTGCAAGGGAAATGGAATATAAAAGTAGAGGAGTTTTACTGTAGCTGTACAAGGCGTTAGTGAGATCACATCTGGAGTACTGTGCACTGTTTTGGTCTCCTTATTAGAAGCATTTCAGAGAAGGTTCACTTGACTCATTCCTCGGATGAAGAGCTTATATTGTGAAGAGAGGTTGGGCAAATACCCATTGGAGTTTAAAAGAATGAGAGATGATCTTATTAAAACATACGAGATCCTGAGGGGACTTGATAGGGTAGATGCTGGGAGGATGTTTTCATAAGTAGACAAAACTAGAACTGGAGGACACGGTTTAAAAATAAGAGGTCTCCCTTTTAAGACAGAGATGAGGAGAGCTTTTGTCTCTCCGAGGGTCATTAGTCAGTGGAATTCTTATGCCCAGAAGGCAGTGACAGTTGGGTCATTGAATTTATTCAAGGCTGAGTTAGATAGATTTTTGATAGACAAGGGAGTCAAGGGTGATGAGGGCCAGACAGGAAAGTGGGGCTGAGACCACAGCCAGATCAGCCATGATCTTATTGAATGGCATAGTGGGCTCAACGGGCCAAATGACCTACTCCTACTCCTCGGCCCTTTGTTCCTATGTTCCATCTCCAAAGTATAGAAAACAACAGTTAGATCTAATGTTAAGTGACAAGTTGGACGTGCAACCAATCTGGCAAAGGCCTATTGCTGAGCCCTGGTCTCAAATGACATCTAGGTTACAACATTTGAAACAGCACAAATATTATATATTGAAGTAACATAGTGCTGTATTCTAGGAATTCATTGAGAGTGCTTCAGACAATTTGTAACCATTAGATTTGAGTTTAGAGGTTCAGCTCTTCCATTGCTTCAATTGGCAAATGCATTTTATAATTGAGTCATGCAATGCACTAGGCCTCTAGTTTAATTTCCAGCCTGTGATAAATAGGGTCGATTACAATTGATCAAAGTTTACCACGTCAGCTCATGTAGGAAGAATAGTCACTTGGGTGAAATGTTGATGGAGGGGCTGCTGCTTATGGAACCATTACTCAATAGTCAGCCCCCTCAGAAAAAAAAAACATGAGTAAATTCACAAAAAAAAAATCATTCAAGAGGCTAAGCTGTTCAATGCAGAGGACAGCTAGGGGAGAAAGTTAACAAGTATTTTTGGCTAATTTTCTCACGATGAAACAATGATTTTGAACCTTATAAATATGGTTATCTGCAGAAAAAAGAAATAAAGCCTCCAACATTTGAACCTGCTACATCATATGAGTACTTATCTCAATATCATGGAGATTAACAAACATTAACAAAAGATACCTCACCACCACATCTCTCGACCCCTCCACTGTATCTACTTATACAACAGAGCAGAAATATCCTTCAATCAAATGTTGGGAAGACTGAAAAACTGTCTTCTGTCACCACTATAAAATCTGCTCCTTTGCTACCAATTTCATCCTTCTCTCTTGCTACTGTCTGAGGCTATACCAGCCAGTTTTTGACCCCGAGATGAGTTTTCAACCACATATCCGTGCCATCACCAACACTGAGTATTTCCATGTGTAGGAGCGTAGGAACAGGAGTAGGCCATTTGGCTCGTTGAGCCAGCTCCACCATTCAATTTGATCGTGGCTGATCACCTACCTCCTGCACTATCTCCACATCCCTTGATGCCATTAGAATCCACAAATCTATAGATTTCGGTCTTAAACATGCTCAATGATTGAGCTTCCAAAGCCGTAGAGAATTCCAAAGATTCACAACCCTCTGAGTGAAGAAATTCCTCATCTCAGTCTTAAATGGCCTACCTCTTATCCTAAAATTATGTCCCCTGGTTTTAGACTCACCAGCCAGGGGAAACATCTTATCCACATCCACCCTGTCACTCCCTGTAAGAATTTTGTAAGTTTCAGTGAGGCCACCCCTCATCCTTTGAAACTCCAGGGCACACAGACCCAATCTCCTTAATCTCTCCTCATAAAACAATCCCGCCATTCCAGGGATTAATTTGGTGAACCTCTGTTGCACTCCCTCTATGGCAAGTAGATCCAAGGGGACCAAACTGTACACAATACTCCAGGTGAGGTCTCACCAAGACTCTATACAATTGCAGCAAGACATCTTCACTCCTGTACTTAAATCCCCTTGCGATGAAGGCCAACATGCCATTTGCCTTCCTAATTGCTTGCTGCAGCTGCATGCTAGTTTTTAGTGACTCATGAACAAAGACACCCAGATCCCTTTGGACACCCGCACTTCCCAAACTCTCATCATTTAAGAATACCCTGCCTTCTTGTTTTTTCTACCAAATGAATAACTTCACACTTATTCACATTATATTTCATCTGCCATGTTCTAGCCCATTCACTTAGCCTGTCTAAGTCCTCTTGAAGCCTCCTTGCTTCCTCCTCACAACTTACATTCCCACTTAGCTGATGTCATCAGCAAATTCGGAAATATTACAATTGGTCCCCATATCATTTATATAGACTGTGAACAACTGTGGACCTAGCACGGATTCTTGAAATACCCCACTAGTAACAGGCTGTCATCCTGAGAATGATCCATTTATTCCTACTGTCTGCCTTCTGTTCAATCCACACTAGTATGTTTCCCCCAATCCCATGCACTTTAATTTTTTTTTTTTACTAACCTCCTGTGTGGAACCTTATCAAAAGCCACCTGAAAATCCAAATACTTACATACACTGGTTCTCCTTTATCTATGCTACAAGTAACATCCTCAAAAAACTCCCAACAGGTTTGTCAAACATGATTTCCCTTTCATAGATCCTTGTTGACTCTGCCCAATTTTACCATTCCTTTCCAGTTATTACATCCTTAATATTAGGTTCTAATGTTTTCCCTACCACTGACGTCAATCTAACAGGTCTATAGTTCTCCATTCAACCTCTTCCACCCACTTCTTAAATAGTGGAGTTACATTTGCTACTTTTCAGCCCACAAGAGCCTTTCCAGAATTTAAAGAATTTTGAAGGGTAACCACTAAAGTATCCACTATCTGTCTCACCACCTCCTTCAACACTCTGGGGTGAAGTTCATTTAGTCCACGGGGTTTATCAACCTTCAATCCAGTTAACTATTCAAGTTACTCTTTACTAATACTAATTTCTTTTAGTTCCTTAGTTTCATAAGTCCCTTGGTTGCCTAGCTTTCCTGGGAGATTTCTGTATCTTCTTCCGTGAAGACAGATGCAAAGTAACTGTTTACTTTCTCCGTCATTATCCTGTCCTCCATTATAAATTATTTTGTCTCCGCCTGTAATGGGCCCACATTTGTCCTAGCTAATCTTTTCCTTTTCAGGTAAAGAAACTTTTACAGTCTGCCTTTCCTCACTAGTTTGCGTTCATATTCTATTTTCCCTTTCTTAGTCAGTTTCTTGGCCTTCCTTTGCTGGTTTCTAAATTGCTCCCAAACCTCAGGCTTATCACTTTGTCTGGCATTCTTATAAACTATTTCCTTTAATGTAATGTAATCTTTAACTTCGTTCGTCAACCACTGTTAATTTATCTTTCCCTTTGGATGTTTGTGCCTTAGAGGAATGTATATCTGTTGTAGACTGTGTAATATTTCTTTACATATTAGCCATTGCCTTTCTATTGTCAAACTCTTTAGTATATTTTCCCAATCCATCATAGCCAACTTGCCCCTCATACCTTCATAATTTCCTTTCTTTAGATTTAAGACCCTAGTTTCAGAATGAAATAAAAATCACATTCATATTTAAGGCAAAATTCCATCATATTATGGACACTATTTCCAAAAGGCTCCTTTACAGCAAGGTTATTAATTAGCCCTTTCTCATTACACATCAAATCCAAAATAGCCCGATCCCTATTTGGCTCAACGTACTGCTCCAGAAACCCATTTCATACACACTCCAGGAATTCCTCCTCCAGAGCATTAGTGCTGATTTAGTTAACCCCGTCTATATGTAAATTGAAGGCGCCCATTATTACTGTACTACTCATGTTACGTGCAGCTCTAATTTCCTGTTTTATAGCGTGCCCAACATTATCATTGCAGTTTGGTGGTGTATAAACAACCCCCACTGACCATTGCTGTTTCTTAGCTTCACCCAAACTGATTCTACATCTTGATCCTTTGATCTAAGATCCTTTCTTACCAATATACTGATCTTGTTCCTTATTAAGTGCTACCTCACCTCCTTTTTGTCTAGCAGTACATACTTGGATATTTAGTTCCCAATCTTGGTCACCTTGCAGCCATATCTCCATAACAGCAACTAAATTATATCCATTTACCTCAATTTGTGCATTCAAAGCATCAACTTTTTTTTGCGAATGCTATGTGCATTCAGATGGGGTGCCTTTAATTCTGCTTTTTTAGCTTTATTCTCTATTCTGATCCTATCTGATGCTTGTTAATGCTTCATCTTAGATTTTTGCTCTCTATTTTTCTAGTTCCTTTTTTGCTACCTGTTTTGCTTCCCTCAAATCTGAGCTCCCTCTCAGGTTCCCATCCTCCGCCAATCTAGTTTAAACCCTCCCCAACAGCACTAGTGAATCTCACTGTGAGGATGCTAGTCCCAGTCCTGCTAAGATGCAGTCTGTCCATCTTGTACAGGTCCCATCTGTCCAAGAACCAGTCCTAATGTCTCAGAAGTTTGATGCCCACTCACCTACACCAATTCTCCAGCCACATCTTCAATCTCTCCTGTTTCTATGCTCACTGGCAAGTGGGACTGGAAGTAATCCTAGATTATTGCTTTTGAGGTCCTGCTTTTCAGTCTCATTCATAGCTCCCTGAAATCTGCTTTCAGGACCTCATCCCCCTTCCAACCTGCCAATGGTATCGACATGGACCACAACCTCTGACTGTTCACGCTCCCCAGAAGAATGTCCTGCAGCTGCTCTGTGACATCCTTGACCCTGGCACCAGGGAGGCAACATACCATCCTGGTGTCAAGTCTATGGCCACAAGAACAGCTGTCTGTTCCTCCAACTAATGAATCCCCCATCACTACTGCAGCTCTTCCCCTCTTCCTCCTCCTTCTGCACAGTTGAGCTGCCTGTGGTCCCACGAACTTGGCTCTGACTGCACTCCTCTAAAGAACCAGCACCCTCACCAACTTCCAAAACTTGTGACAGGGACCTCAGGGGCCCTAGCAGAACCTAACCTGAGCATCAGAGAGCAGGTTATTGGTAAGTGCTTGATAGCACTGTCGCCGACCCATTCCATAACTTTAGTGATGATCGAGAGTAGACTGATGGAGTGGGACTTGGCTAGGTTAGATTTGTCCTTTGAGAGGATGGGGCACTCCCGGGCAGTTTTCCACATTGCCGTGTAGACTTCCTCCACAACTGACGCACAGTGGCAGCATTGTGTGCCATTTATAAGATGCATTGCAGCAACTCACCAAGGCTCCTTCGACAGCATCTTCCAAACCCATGATCTCTACCACCTAGAAGGACAAAGGCAGCAGATGCATGAGAACAGCACCACCCGCAAGTTCCTCTCCATACCACATGCCATCCTGACTTAGAACTATATTACCATTCCTTCACTGATGCTGGGTCAAAATCCTGGAACTTCCTTCCTAACATGGTTGACTGAAGCGGTTCAAGAAGGCGGCTCATCACCGCCTTTTCAAGGGCAATAGGAGATGGGCAATAAAGGCTGGCCTATCAGCGATGCCCACATCCTGTGAATGAACAAAGAAGGGGGTTGTCAAAGGAGTCTTGGTGAATTGCTGCAGTGGATCTGATTGATGGTACAATTTAACTACTGTAGGGGTGGTGGGATGGGTGTTTCATAGCATAGCCCTAGCATGTGCTAGCAGATATGACTTGACAGCAGCACAGTAGAAGGAACATGGCTTTTGCACAAGGCTGTTTTGTAAAGCTCAATTTTCAAACTATCAAATAAACTGCACATTGCATTTAACCGTGACAGAATACTCAATTTTTTTTGCACAAACTTAATTATAACAGATGAGCAAAAATGTGACTTTGGAATGATTAAAAATTATACGTATTTTGAATACTTTGTATTTATTGACGAAAGCTGGTTAGAAAGTTAGAACATTTAAAAAAATTCAAATGATAGCATATTTTGTGGTAGCGAAACATTTTTCCAAATAAGAGGCAAAACACTAAAAATATGAAGTAAAAGACCAGGTAGGCTGTTTCATTTTTTTAATTATCAAAAGAACTAGTCTTGTTGCATAATTAAAACAGATAACAAGAGGACTGAAATATCACAAGTACTGCATTACATTATTTGGACAGGTGTACCAGACATTAGAAGAAAATGTACACTGGTTGAATTCATATAACAGGTGGGACAAAAATCTACCGACCTGACCTTGACCAATGCCATAAAGCAAACAAAGTATTGCCTGAAGTATTTTCTGTATGGTAACCACCAAGGGGCAGTGATAATGAACTAAGCTACTTCCTCTCAATAAAAGATTTTCATTTCATAAAAAGTTGGGCTGTTCATTTTCATTTAGCACATTAAACCTTTAAATAATCCCTATTACAATTATTCCAACATGGCAAAGTAAAATGCAAAAGTGTGTCATCCATCTTTCTGCTACAAAACACACAAAAACAACCCATGAAATTTAATGATGCAAATGATCAATCTCACCATAGTGGCTCTTCTTCCAAGGATAGCACTGGCATGCATGTTTAAATGAAGACAAGCCATTCATTTAATAATAGTAAACAATGTTAAAATTTACAGCTCTGTTAAAAGACCATATGTGAGAAGCTTACTATATTTTATGGTAGTGAGCATTTTCACTGCCCAGTTGAGTAGTGAACCAAAAAGGTGAAAAATAAGAGAACGTGCATGTAAATTAGCACTTGGTATAAATTATGTGCAGCACTCCCATACTATGTTTTACTAAGATCCCAGGGCTTCTTTATTTTCAGTAAACTGGTAGTTTAAACTGGTGGGTTTTAGTTCCATGCCCACTTGTCTGAAACTCACTTGCGTCCATAAATTTCAACATTTTCATAGTTATGAAACAGCATGGCTAATAGTAAATATTCATGGCTACCAGTAAATATTCAGATATCCACTGCTTCTTGTAACTGGTTCAAATCAATTAGAGAATAAGTACAAGTTGACATTTTATAATTTATAAAGAAGTTTCTGAAAACTTTTTTTGAAAAAAAAGTTTGACCATTGTAATTATTTATTGTAAATTGTGTTGGGCTAAATTAGATTTCTGAATGCCAGATTTTCTTCCTATATGTATTACAATTCCCTTCATGCATAGGCTATGCAAACTGTAAGCCAGAACCAAAAGCACCAGCATTTCAACTTATAGCAAAAAAAGTAGATATTTTCCAAAGGCAGGGTTTTATTTAATAATTAGTTCTGTGAAAGCATTTCTTCACCTTTGATGTATGACCCCTGGCTTAGTAATAATCATTCCCCGTATTTCCTTCTCCCCTCCTCCAAAACCATTTTATAGCCACAATTGTTGGATGCAGCTTTGGGAAACAAATTTGGTTCCACTGTAATCATACTCTCTAATTTTTTAGGCTGTCTTTATCAGTAACCCAAGCCCACCAACTGCATGCCCCATAAAATCTACTGCATAAGTAAGGGTATTCAACAAACAAGAAATCTGCCTATATTTGATCAGAGAATATTTCACAGTCATCTGCACATGCAAATCATTGACATTATGTATTTTATTTAGAGGAACAGAAAGATGCCTAAAATACATGATTCTGACAAAAATCTGGAGTGCTATGTACTTATTGAAATGCAAAAGACATGCTTAAAAATGGTATACAGTCTAATAACTGTAGATAAGAATTTTCCATTTCCATTATTTATTAAGTACAAAACAAATGCCATACGAATATATTTAAAAATACCGAATTGTGTCTAGTTCAGAACCATGAATGCAAACAACTATATTAAATAAAATGTTTAATTTCAAGTTTGGGTATCATTTAACGAATAAAAAAGTGGGATGATTCCAACAGATATAAGTCCAAATAACTGTAATATACACAATTCATTGTGGAGTTTACAGTCCATCACTAGAACTTGTGCAGGGTGGATGGAAAGGAAGGGCACAGTGAACAGGGGGGGAGGGGTCGGGACGCAAGGGGGAGGATGTCGGGGCGCGAGGGAGAGGGGGAAGGGGATGGGGCATGAGGCGGGGGACAGGGAACGGCAGGATCGAGCAGGGGAGAGGTAATGGGAGGAGTGAGCCGGGGAGAGGTGACGGGAGGAGCAAGTGGAGGAGAGAGAAGCGAATAGAGTGTGGGAGAGGGAAGAAGATGGAGTGAAAAAAAAATGGAAAAGTAGGAAGGGATTGCATGTGTGGTGGAGTGGGGTGGGATAGAGAGAGAGAGAGAGAGAGAGGGAGGGACTTTCAGCCATTTCTGTAAAGCCTTTGCCAGCATCATTACAAAGAATGCTACTTGTCTACTTGCTTTCCTGTGAGCCAGTACAATCCTTTGGAAAGTACAAATATGTTTCTTTCCATTCTCTCATTCTGCAATTCGGTCATGGTCACTTTTGGAAATACCCTGGTTATTTGTTAATCAGAAGGACAAATCAAGCACTATATGTTTCCACTTGACTTGGTGCCTTAGCAAATATGTTTACCATTTAACAAGAAAAACGATACAAGTGATCGAGAAGTTTTCATGTTGCAAGTGAGGTTTTATGACGACAGCAGAATTATAGTAGTGATGCAAGCTAGGAGCAGCCCATTATCTGGTTGTGGGATCTCTTCCTGTTTGGCTTGCAGCAGTGTGTGTTTCTGGTCAAGTTGCTTCCGGCAGGCTCAATGGAAGTGGAAGATAGAACTGCTCTGGGAAGTCCAGGGGTGGTTTGCTTTTCTTTTCTGTTAAGAGTTGCCTGCTTCCTCAGTCTCTAGGCAAAGGAATGATAGTAATGTGCAGGAAATTGTCTGGGTAGCTCAGATGCTCACTGAGCCACTGTAATGGTGTCTCCAGCATTGGTTCAATCCCGTGAATCACTACTTGATACTGTTTCTCCATATCTAGTTCAAGCACAAACAAAGCCAAGTTACATAAAACATTCACAGTTAAATGTAAATACCTAATCTCACAAAACTCTTGAACAGCTCCTTAATTAATATGATCCATAGTAATTCATGTTTTTATGGAAAAACTGATGAATTAGCACAGCTATATGGATATGACAGCACTAACTCAGAGTATGTCCTCAAATTGTATACTTCTAATTTCAGGATTAGACTTCATATTTCGATGTGTATTACACTTCAAAAATGGAAGCTCTGTTGTTAATGCATATTATTACAGGTTAATTTGCAGAGCATCACTTGCAAAAATATTTGTCCACCATGCTTCTTATAGGCTTTTAACCAAACCACTTCCTATCTAGTGCTGACATTGCCTAATTTTATCACTCATTAACTCCCCATGGTGTATCTTTGTTACATGCTGCTCAGTAAGTTCATTTAAAAATTGTAGATCAGCCACTTAAAATTGGATTTGCTTTAAAACAGGGTTGTTACACAACTGTGTCAAGTAATGTCAGGAAAGTGACGATGGTAACGATTGGTGCAAAGTCCACACTGTGCTTACTCAGATGTGTACCCATGCTCAACTAAAACCTCTAATGTACAAAAACTTTTTCAATAAAATCAGCATCAGAAGATGATCTGTGTTTGGATGGGAACCTCAAACTCTCCGTTGCTTAAACATGGGAAGTTAAACTGAAGGTACAAGACAAATACAGTAAATGAGACTTACAAAACAAAAAATGGCTTTAACTTACATATTTTCCAAAATTAGTGGGAAATGAAAAACAGAATACGAGGCAACTCTCATAGCGGAGTTGAAAGGCTGGACAGTTTTGTTTAGGTTCTGACAAATGCTTAAACATTATTCTATTCATCAGTAAAAATCTATTTAATTGAATCCATCTACATGAAAAACCACAGGCTGACGTCTATAGCCCATACATCACGGAGAAAGATTTTGCCATGGCAATTGCAGTAATAGCCAGTGGGTCAGGTCAAAGAGGATTAACCAAGCCAGGATACACCAAAGGGAGACATCAAACACTCATTTTAAAAGGGTAATTAATCTTGAAAGAAAACTTGGCCTAATGTTTCCTGGTGAATGAGATCTTAATCTTACGAGCAATACATGATGTAGCAGTAAAACAAATATATATACACAAGGTTTAAGTGCTTTCATCCTGTGATAGTGAACAAACGGAGTGTTGTTTATCATAAAAACGCAAATCCATAAAGGAGTACACATTAAGCAAATTTGTATCAAATTTTATAGGGATAGTCAAAGCACAGGCCTACATATAGAATTGATTAAAAATAAATCAAATGTCACTTTCTCTTTTCTTCTCTATTCCAGTTCTTTCAAAAGGTCAAACATTTTGAAGGCCCTGTGTTTTTCCAGATGTCTTAGGTTGTCATTGGATCAGCAAAGGACAATTCTGATTAGTGACCATCTTCCTTGATGTCACATTCGCAGTGCGCAACACGAGGAGAAAAATAAAGTTTTGTCGGGGTCTTCGATCAGCATTTATGCCATCGGTTGAGCTGTTTGCCAATTCTGATATTTTCTTTAGAAGAAAATATATAAAATCACCTGGCCAAGAGCCCATTTTCTATAGGCACATGGGATAACAGAAGGCTTATCAATTGTATAGGGTATCACAGTGAAGCCTGATCCTATTCTCGCCTATCGTTTATGTTTGCAGGTGCCATTGCATTGCAATCCAGAGCTGGAACACTGGCTGAGTGTTCCCTTACTAATACAGAGGAATTAGGTCAATTCTAACACTTATCATCATCCTGCATGAAACCAGTTTACTCACCATAAACGAGGGTTCAAACCTGGAACTTTCTTGATCTGCACGATTTAGGTTTATTGCCTTAACCAGTTGGCCAAAGGTGACCCCCAAATGTTACCGCATTTAGAGAACAAATTCAGTTTTGAAATCTACTTTGGAACAATTGGCTGTGTAGGTGGAACTGCAAGGACCTGGGCACACAATATAAAATCCAGAAGGCTCTTTTATGGGAGGGAAAGAGGTAGAAGATAAAAGATGGAGGATAAAGCAATTGTTGATTTGTGTCCTTATTATCAATTGTGAAGAAATATACCTTGCTCCAAGAACACAATCATCTTTGGAGCCCTTTCTGGTTGTCATTTAGTTATCAGATGTTTATATAGATCTTCATAATTGGTAACCGGACAAAATTAGTCCAGTGAGGAGAGGCCGGGAGCCCATATATAAAATGCAGCACATAATTGATTTTTAAAAATTTTAAGATTGATTTCATTTATATTTGAGGTATTACATTTATTCAGTGACCATTTTCACATTTAACACGGAGTTTAGAAACATTTTCATATTTATTCAGCAGAGGTTAGTGTTTGGTGAAAAGGGGCATCTGGTTAAACAAATCACAGTACAATGGAAATTTATTACACTGGAGACCTCCATTTGGCCATCATATCTGTGCCAGCTGAAAAGAACAATGCAGCCTTGTTCCAACTCTTGGTCGACAGCCTTGTAGGTTTGGCACTTCAAGTACATATCCAAGTACCTTTAAAAGCAATGAGGGTTTCTGCCTCTACCACTCTTTCAAGCAGTGAGTTTAGGGCCCCCCACCCCCCCCACCCCGCCCCACCAGGTGAAAAGATTTCTTAACTCCCCTCTAATCCTTCTGCCAATTACTTCAAAAGTTCTGTGTCCCCCGCACCCCCCAACCCAGTTATTGGCCTCTCTGCTTATGGAAATAGGTCCTTCTTATCCACTCTACTGTGGCCCCTCATAACTTTTAAAAGCCTCAACTAAATCTCCTGAGCCTCCTCTGCTCCACAGAAAACATCAGTGTATCCAGCTTTTCCTCATAGCTAAAATTCTTCAGCTCTGGCAACATCAGTGTAAATCATCTTTGTACCCTATCAAGTACTACCACATCCTTGATAATAATGTGGTGACTAGAAGTGCATGCAGTACTCCAGCTGTGACCTAAGTAGCATTTCATAGGGCTCTAGCATAACCTCCCAGCTCCTATATACCAATAAAGGAAAGTACTGCAACTAGTTTCTCAATCACCTTATCTACCTGTCCTGTTACTTTCAGGGATCTGTGGACATGCATTCCATGGTCTCTCTACACTTCTCAGTAAGCTACCATTTACTGTGCATTCCCTTGCCTTGTTTACCCTGCCCAAATGCATTACCTCACACTTCTCTGGATTGAATTCCATTTGCCACTTTTCTGTGCATCTGAACAGTCCATCAATATATTTCTGTTGTCCACATCTTTCTTCCTCACTGTCAATCACATTGCCAATTTTTGTCTCATCTGTAAGTTTCTTAATCCTAATGAGGCCTATATTGAAATCTAAATAATCAATATATTCTATGAAAAACAAGGGACCTAGTACTGAACCCCGCAGAACACCTATCAAAACAGTCAACCTGCCACAAAAACATCTGTCAGCATTATCTTTTGCTTCCTACCACTGAGCTAATTTTGGAGCAAATTTCCCATTTTTCCTTGGATTCCATGGACTTTTACCTCTTTGACCACTTTGCCATTCGGAATCTTGTTAAAAGCCTTGCTGAAATCCACAAAAACTACACCAATTGCACCACCTTCATCGACCCTCCTTGCTACCTCCTCAAAAAATACAATCAAGTTCATCAGACATGACTTTCTCTTAACAAATCCATGCTGACTGCCCTTGATTTATCTGTGCCTTTCTAAATGGCAATACTGTACCTCAGAATTTTTTCCAATAATTTGTCCACCGCTGAGGTTAGACTGACTGGCCTAAAAAGTAATTAAAAAGGAATGAAAAGGATGGACCACCCGGCATCGACCTAGGGACCCCAAACGACAATGGCAAACCCAGCAAAAAGGGAGAAATGGCAAATTGGGAGAGCTGTCTCACAGACCAATCGAGTTACAGCCTGACAGAGTCATACCCATGGAATCACACCTTGCAGGCCATGTTCCAGACACCGCCATCACCATCGCTTGGTATGTCCTGTGCCACCAGTAAGACAGACCCAGCAGAGGTAGCGACACAGTGGTATACAGTTGGAAGGGAGTTGCCTTGGGAGTCCTCAACATCGACTCCGGCTTCCATGAAGTCTCATGGCATCAGGTCAAATATGGGCAAAGAAACCTGCCGATTACCATGTATTGCCCCCCCTGCCTTCAGCTGATGGATCAGTACTTCTCCAATTTGTGAAACACTGAGTGTGGCAAGGGCACAGAATGTACTCTAGGTGGAGAACTTCAATGTCCATCACCAAGAGTGGCTTGGTAGCACCAGGACAGACCGAGCTGGCCGAGTCCTAAAGGACATAGCCGCTAGACTGGGTCTGTTGCAGGTGGTGAGGGAACCAAGAGGGAAAAACATACCTGCCTGCCACAGGTACGTTTGTCCGTGATGGTATTGGTAGAAATGACCACCTGTCCTTGTGGAGACAAAGTCCCATCTTCGCATTAAGGAAATCCTCCATCGTGTTGTGTGGCACTACCACCTTGCTAAATGGGATAGATTTCGAACAGATCTAAGAACTCAAGACTGGGCATCCATGAGGCGCTATGGGCCATCAGCAGCAGCAGAATTGTACTCAACCACAATCTGTAACCTCATGGTCTAGCATATCCCTCCTCTACCATTACCATCAAGCCAGGGGATCAACGCTGGTTCAATGAAGAGTAAAGGAGGGCATGCCAGGAGCAGCACCAGACATACCTAAAAATGAGGCATCAACCAGCTGAAGCTACAACACACTACTTGCATGCCAAACAGCATAAGCAGCAAGTGATAGAGCTAAGCGATTCCACAACCAACGGATCAGATCTAAGCTCTGAGGTCCTGCCACATCCAGTTGTGAATGGTGGTGGACAATTAACCAACTCACTGGAGGAGGAGGCTCCACAAATACTCCCATCCTCAATGATGGAGGAGCCCATCACATCAGTACAAAAGATAAGGCTGAAGCATTCGCAACAACCTTCAGCCACAAGTGCCGGGTGGATGATCCATCTTGCCCTCCTGCAGGGGTACCCAGCATCACAGACACAAATCTCCAGCCAATTCGATTTATTCCATGTGACATCAAGAAATGGCTGAAGGCACTGGATATTGCCAAGGCTATGGGCCCTGAAAATATTCCAGCAATATTGAAAACTTGTGCTCCAGAACCTGCCGTGCCCCTAGCCAAAAAGCTCCAGAACAGCTGTAACACTGGCATTTACCTGGCAATGTGGAAAATTGCCCAGGTATGTCCTGTACAGAAAAAGCAGGATAAATCCAACCTGGTTAATTACCACCCCATCAATCTACTCTCGATCATCAGTAAAGTGATGGAATGGGTCAGCAACAGTGGTATCAAGTGGCACTTGCTTAGCAATAACCTGCTCACTGATGCTCAGTTTGAGTTCCACCAGAGTTACTCAGCTTCTGAGCTCATCACAACCTTGGTTCAAACATGGACAAAAGAGCTGAACTCCAGGGTGAAGGTGAGAGTGACTGCCCTTGACATCAAGACAGCATTTGACCGAATGTGGCAACAAGGAGCAGTAGCAAAACTGGAGTCAATGGGAATCAGGGGGAGAAAACTCTGCTGGTTGGACTCATACCTAGTACAAAAGAAGGTGGTTGGTTGTGGTTGTTGGATGTCAATCATCTGAGTTCCAGGACATCAGTGCAGGAATTCCTCAGGGTAGTGTCCTAGGCCCAACCATCTTCAGCTGCTTCATCAATGACATCCTTTTAATCATAAGGTCAGAAGTGGGCTTTTCGCTGATGATTATGCAATATTAAGTACCATTCACGACTCTTCAGATACTGAAGAGTCACTAATGTTATGTCCAAATGCAGCAAGACTTGGACAATATCCAGGCTTGGGCTGACAAATGGCAAGTAACATTTGTGTTACACAAGTGCCAGGCAATGACCAGCTCCAACAAGAGAGAATCTAACCATCGCCCATGACATTCAATGGCATCCCATCGCTGAATCCCCCACTATCAACATCCTGGGGGTTACCATTGATTAGAAACTGAATTGGACGAGCCATATAAATATTGTGGCTACAGGAGCAGGTCAGAAGCTAGGAATTCTGCAATGAGTAATTTACCTCCTGACTCCCAAAGACCGTCCAAGGCACAAGTCAGGGGTGTGATGAAATGTTCTCCACTTGCCTGGATGGGTGCAGCTCCAACAACACTCAAGGAGCTTGACAACATCCAGGACAAAGCAGCTCACTTGATTGGCACACCTTCCACAAATATTAACTCCCTCCACCATCGACGCACAGTGGCAGCAGTGTTTAACATCTGCAAGATGCACTGCAGAAACTCACCAAGGCTCCTTAGGCAACACCTTCCAAACCCACAACCCACTAACATCTAGAAGGACAAGGGCAGCAGATCCATGGGAACGCCACAACCTGGAAGCTCCCCTCCAAGCCACTCACCATCCTGACTTGGAAGTATATCGCCGTTCCTTCACTGTCGATGGGTCAAAATCCTGGAACTCCCTCCCTCACAGCACTGTGGGTGTACCTACACCACATGGACTGCAGCTCAACACCAGCTTCTCAAGGGCAACTGGGGATGAGCAATAAAGGCTGGCCTAGCCAGTGAAGCCCACATCCTGTAAATGAATAAATAGAAGTATTTATTTGCTCTCTGTTTATCTCATCCAATACAACATATTGCCTCTCCTTAAGCACAATATCTGCATTGTTCCCCCTCCTTTGTTAAGACAGATGCAAAGTATTAATTTAGAACCATGGCCATGTCTTCCTACTCTGCACAGGTTACTTTTTTGGTTTCTAATGGATCTTACTCTTTCCTCAGTTATTCTCTTCCTCTATGTATTTCTATCATCTTTAAGTTTTCCTTGATTGTGCTTGCCAGTACTTTTTCATGCCCTCTCTGCTTTCTGGATTTCCTTTTTAATTTCACTCTTGCCCTTTGTATACTCCTCTAGGTTTTCTGTAATATTGAGCTCTTGAGATCTGACATAAATTCTGCCACTATCAGTCATGAATGGTGGTGGACAGTTAAACAACTAATTGGAGGAGGAGGAGGAGGCACCATAAACATTCCCAAACTCAGTGATGGGGGACCCTAGCACATTCGTGCATAAGACAAGGCTGAAGCATTTGCAACCACCTTCATTCAAAAGTGTCGAATAGATAATCCATGTCGGCCTCCTACTGAGATCACCAGCATCACAGATGCCAGTCTTCAGCCAACTCGATTCAATCCACATGATCTCAAGAAATAGCTGAACACACTTGATACAGCAAAGGCTAAGCTTTGACAACATCCAATCTGCAGTATTGAAGGCTTGTGATCTATATCTAGCCATACATACATACAAACATACAATCTAGGAGCAGGGGTATGCCCCTTGGCCGTTCAAGCATGTTCCGTCATTCAATAGGAGCATTGCTGATCTTACCGTAACCTCCCGCCTACCCCCAGTAACCCTTAACCCTTTGTTTCTCAAGAATCTATCTACCTCTGACTTGAAAACATTCAAAGACTCTGCGTCCACTGCCTTTTGAGGGAGTTCCAAAGACTCTCTACACTACATAAGTTGCTCCAGTACAGCCACAACATGAGCATCTATCCGACAATGTGAAAAATTGCTCAGTTATGTATGTCCTGTCCACAAAAAGCAGGACAAATTCAATCAGTGAATTACTTCCTCATCAGTCTACTCTCAGTAAATAGCAAAGTGATGGAAAGTGCCATTTACATTGCTATATTGCTATCAAGCCACACTTACACCAGGGCATGTGTGGTCACACAGGACTGGAAAATTGTAATGTTATACACTTGTTTAAAAAAGGGTGTAAGTATAAACCCAGGAACTACTTGTGTGGGAAAGCTTTCAGAAGCGCTAATCCAGCACAAAATTAACAGCCACTTGGACATGTAGATTAATTAAAGAAATCCAGAGCAGATTAGTGAAAGGCAAATCATGTTTAACTAATTGATTGAGTTTTTGGATGAAGTGGCAGAAAGGGTTGATGAGGGTAATGCAGTGTACATGAACCTACAAAAAGCATTTGATAAAGTGTCAAATAATAGCCTTGCCAGCAAAGTTAGACCACATGAAATAAAAGGGAAAATAGCATGGATACAAAGTTGGCTGAGTGACAGGGAAGAGTAGTGGTTAACAGGTGTTTATTGAGGAAAGGTATACAGTGGGATTCCCCAGGGGCTGTTACCAGACCCATTGCTTTCCTTGATCCATACTAATAATCGAGACTTGGGTGGACAGGGCATGATTTCAAAATTTGCAGATGACACAAGAGAAGGTTAAGAAGAGATTTGATAGAGGTGATCAAAATTATGACGGTTCTAGACTGATTAGATAGGGAGAAACTGTTGCCATTGGCAGGAGTGTTGAGAACCAGAGGACACCCATTTAAGGTGAATAGCTAAAGAAATAATAATGACGAGGGAAACTTTTTTTTGCAACGTGTGGTTTAGATCTAGGATGCACTGCCTGAGTTTGTGGTGGACGCAGGTTCAATCATGGCTTCTAGAAGGGAATTGGATAAGCACAATTGGATAATTGCATAATAGGATAAACAAATATGTGCAGGGGTTATGGAGAAAGGGCAGGGAAATAGAATTTGCTAAGTTTCTCTGTCAGGGAGCCAGCATGGACAATGACAGGCTGAATGCTCTCCTTCTGTGCTGTAACCTTATAAACCAGCTATTGATTGATACAACTCACTGAGCCAAAGGAAGCTTCATTGCAGTTATCTGATCAACTGACACCCAAGTTAATAGAAAGCAAAAAACTTCCCTAAACAAAACACTTGAAATAGCAATCTAATTTAACCTAAGTTTACTTTCAATTACTAATCCTCACAGGTATAAATCTGACTTATCTAGTGTCCTGTCTAGCAAATACTATAATTAAATGCTACATATGTAATCTAAGCAAAGGTTAGTTCTATTTTTCAAAATTATGCACAACAGGAACTTTATTGCGAATCGAAGCTACATGGCACAACAAGCATGCACATTTACGGCAAGAGTTCTAGTTACTAAACTGGCAAAGTTGTGGAGTGAAATCAAAATCTGCTAACAATGCTTTAAAGCTTCAAATTGTCAGACAAATGGTCAGGAATTCATGTGTACAAAATTAGCTTCTCTGTTTGACGCAGTTTACACTGACAGTGAGCATGCATTTGAATTCAACACCTGTGCAATCAGATGACCAAGATATACAATCTTCTCATATACACTGTTTATAATGTGAAAGAGCAGAAAATAAAAGCTATTTAGCTTCCATTTGACAACATAGTTTTAACTAATTTAAGCCATTTCATATAAACAACTCCTATACCCATACCTGCAATCTGTTTTTATTCTATAAATTTAAATTCAGAAAGTGAAACATGGCTGCCACCAGGCTACCCCAACAGTACTGAATCTTCAATTTTTGTGAACATCTCACCATTACCCTCTTCTACTAAAATCTCCCTACCTCCATCCAGCCCTAATTTCAGACATAGGAAATTTCAGACGTAAGAAACTTCAGAGTAAGGTGGGAAAGAAGTGGAGTACGGAGGTCAGGCAGTACACCAATGTTCCAAACTCCAACAATCCTAAGTCCAGCCTCCTCACACCCATGCTTCACTATACCATTGTCTACGCTGTCTCAGGCTGTGCCCTCAACACCACAAAGCCTCTGCAATCTTATTTTCAAGTTCTAAAGTAAAAGCAAAATATTACAGATGCTGGAAATCTGAAATAAAAACAGGAATTTCTGGAAAAACTCAGTGGGTCTGGCAGCATCTGTGGTGAGTGAAACAGAATTATGTCCAACATCACTCTTCTTTGGGGTTCCTGAGTTTTTCCCAGTACTTTCTTTTTATATATTCTCAAGTTCCACTGGCCCTTCAAGCCACAATGAGCTGCTAAGCTTTGGTGCTACCCTTCAAATCACTCCATGCCATCATCTCACATTTTCTCTCAATTGCATCTCCTCAGGTATTTTCTCAGTGATCTCCTCCAACTTCTCTGTATGCAATTTCTTCAGGCCCTCCTCATTTCAAACTTAGACCCTGAAAGCCTTCTATCTCACTTTCATCCTCCTGCTCAATGTCTACTCTGTCAAACCTGCTCAGGTGTTCCTCAGGGCTTAGGAGCACTTTTGACATCACAGTCTCTTTATGGTGCAGAAGGAGGCTATTCGGCCCATCGAGTCTGAACAGGTTCTTCTCAAAGAGCATTCCACCTAGTCCCTCCCCTGCCTTATCCCCGTAACCTTGCACATTATCTCTTTTCAGGTAGCAATCCAATTCCCTTTTGAATACCTCGATTGAACCTGCCTCCACCACCCTCTCAGGAAGTTTGTTCGAGGCTCCAATGGCCCTCTGGGTGAAAACTTTTTTTTTCTCACATCACATTTACTCCTTTTGCCAATTATTTTGAATCTGTGCCCCCTAGTTCTTGATATTCTCTTGAGTGGGAATGGTTTCTCATTATTTACCCTGTCCATACCCATGGAAACTACTGTTAACAAGCTTTTAAGTGATTGAAACACAAAGAAGTATACAATGCTCTGTGAAGGGCATCCCAATTATCGGACTATTCCTGAGAATAGTGAAAAAATCTTGTACCTTAAAATTCAATAAATGCACCCAGATGCTCTTGAATGTAATTAACTTTATGTAATAATTTGATGCTTATAATTAAAGAAAAACTTAATTAACATAGTATTTTTCATGACCACTGGACGTCTCAAAGTGCTTGAAGTGCTTTTTGAAGCGTAGTCACCAATATAATAGGGGAAATGCAGCAGCCAATTTGGGCACAGCGAACTCCGACAAACAGCAATATGATAATTACCAGAAAATCTATTTTGTTTTTGGTGATGTTGATTGAGGGTAAACATTTGCCAGGATACCAGGAATAATGTCCCTGCTCTTCTGTGAAATAGTGCCATGGGATCTTTTAAAAAACTTGAGCAGGCAGATGGGACCTCAGTTTAACATGTCATCTGAAAGACAGCACCTCCAACACACTGAAATGGGGGATTTGAACATGAAACATAGGCAATACTGCACAGGAACAGGCCATCTGGCCCAACCATTCCATGCTGATGTTTATGCTTCACTCAAGGGACCTTCCATCAATTCTTATTTAAATCTACTATCGTAGCCATTCATTCCTTTCTCCCTCATGTGCTTGCCCAATTTCCCAACAATGCATCTTTTTTATCATAGGTGTCAGCGTACAGGTTGACCTTTGAAGCCTTGAAAAATCCCTCCAAAAACAGGGGTCAAATTTTATGCCGAGTATAAAAGTGAGCTGCCAGTGTGGATGTGGTTGCTCACCAATTATAAGATACTAGTAAGTAAAACATCTATTTGTGGGGTGAAGAATTGAGGCTGACTACTAATGCGTGTATAGCATGTCGTGGTTGAAGAGGACGGCCAACCTATATGCTGAGTATGTGCAAAACATGATTTTTGGAGCCGAGAAAAGGGATCGATTTATATGCCGGGTCAACTTATTTGCTGCAATCTACAGTATTCACTTCAACCACATGCTGTAGTAGGGAGCTCCATATTTTTAACACTCTTCAATGAAGAAGTTTCTACTGAATTTCCTATTGGGGATCTTGGTGACTATTTTATGTTGCTAGCCTCTAGTCATGCTCTTCTCCACAAGAGGAAACATTCTCTCTGCATCCACTTTATTAAAGCAGTTCATAATTTTAAAGACTTCTATTAAGTCATCATCAGCCTTCTTTTTTCTTTCCTGATACGTATACCCATGCATTTCTGGCAGCATTCTTGTAAATCTTCTCTGCAGCCTCTCCAGTGCCTTTATATCCTTTTTATAAAGTGACGGCCAGAACTGCAGGTGATACTCTAAGAATGACCTGACCAAGGTTCAATACAGATTTAACATATCTTGACTACTTTTTAAATTCTATCCGTCTAGAAATAAAGCCTAGAGTTTTTTTAATGGCCTTGCTAATCTATGGCACATATCGTAATTTAGTAATTGATATATATGCACTCTGAGATCCCTTTGTTCCTCTATCCCTACCACGAGATTCGCACATTCCAATAATGTGAACTAATTTTCTTACCAAAATGCACTAACTCTCATTTATTTGTGTTGAACTTTATTTGCCAATTATTTGCCTGTTCTGCAAGATTATTAATAGCTCAGAATTCCTGATCTCAGGGAGTCATACCCCATTATCCTTAGGGGACTCCCCCAAAAGATACGCTGGGGGATTCGCTCAAATATTGCGCTGGGGGACCCCGCCAGAAGTCCCCACACAAGGACTGCATGAGAATTGCCCAGGAAGTTAAAATTGCCCTGTGCCGGGAACCGTCTGAAGCTCAGATTTAAATCAAAGACTTCATATGGTCTTGGCTCTCTTAGAAGAATAGTTATCCAGGAAATGTTGGAAGAATTAAGACCACTCCTATCTCCTGGGTAACTATGCTATTGATTGCCCTCATCCTCCATTCGACCCACCGACTACCCTACAAACCCCCTGAAACCACTCCCCACCCCGACCACACCTCCAACTAACTTCCCGACACGCTGACTGACCTCCCACACCCTCCCGATTACCCTCCTGACCCTCCAAATGCCTCCTATCCCCTGACTGAATATCCTATCCCACCCCTCCACCAATCCTACACCTATCCTATCATCTTATAGATTTACCTTCTCCCTGGCTTCTCAAAGTGCATTTAAACACAGGGAACTTTAAACTTAGCTGGTTTATGGCAGCCAGTGCCATAAAAAGACAGCATGGCTTCAGTTCCCCTGATGCTGCTGCCGTGCCCTGGAAGGTCTGGAGGACGAGCTGCACATTTTTCACCAGGCATGGGTTGGAAGAGCGCATGAGGAATGCGCAGCTCCCGGCCTAGGTAAGTAAAAACAAGTGGAGTGGCAATCCAACTGTGACTGCCACAACTTGAAACTTCTGGCTCAATAGCCTCCTGTAATGTTTTGCAATCTTCTTCAGTATTGACACCCAATTTGGTGTCATCCATGAATTTAGAATTTGTGGTTTTGATTCCGAAGTGCAAATCGTTAATTGTGAACAGCAGTCGTTCCAGCACTGACCGATGTGGAACAACACTTTTTACTTCTGTCACTCTGAAAACTACTCTTTATTCCCACTCTGCTTTCTGTCTTGAAGCTGACTAGCAATCCGTTCTGTAATCCCTTGTGACTCAGAGGTAAGAGTGCTACCAAATGAGCCATGGCTGACACATTTTACACTGAAAGAACTCCCTCAAATAATAATTATAATATAATTCTCAAGAAAATGCCAATGTCAGGGAGAACACACTTATACTGTATGAGAAGAATGTGCTGATCAGCAGTCTCTTCTCATACAGTATAAATGTGTTGTTTCCCCTGACATTGGCATTTTCTTGAGAATTGTCCTGATGAGTGCAAGCTGAAAAACTTTGACAAAAAAATCTTTTTTATAGCAATACCCAAGTTCTGTACTACCGAATGACTAATTATAATATATTTAAGTGCTTTCTTTAGATATATGAGTTAGTATATAGTGGCTGTGAAGTTTTATTGCTAAATAGCCTTAATCAAATCTATAACAGTGCTTTTTGTGTCTTAGGGGGCCACTTTGCTATGTGGAGCATTTGAAACACTCAAGGCACAGATTTTTTTGTTTATAACAACAGTGGGACTAACAGTGCTCACTCTTATAGAGTAAATTGGACAGCAAACTGCGAGGTGTGCACATGAACATTTAAATGTTGAAATCTGGAAGTTGCTGTCCAATACCTCACTTCTCTACAGGGTGCACTGTAACAGTTTTTGCTGATTTACTTGGCGTTGAAGGAAGTGCAATGGCATGAACTTGGGGTACTCGTTCGCTAGTTCCCACTAATGATACCACAATGTGTTAGTGTTGGCGGATTCATGAGTAACTGATTTACTGCCAAATAACCTCCCTGGCTCTAAAAGTTACATTTTACAAGTGTGGAGGAACATTCCTTTAGAAGTTAATCAATGTTGACATTTTTTTCTAACTCTTTGACATCTCTCACTTTCATCTATCTTTCCCAATCTTTATTTTACTTTCTGTACATGATTTAAATCTAATGCGTACTTTTTGCTTTCCACTTCTGGAGTTTAGAGACCACATTGCCCTCAATATAGTTGGTTAAAGAGCCTCACTGTTTCTTCCCCTGCTCACAGATGTCCTAAGTTTCCTGTGACAGGCGCCACACTGAATCAGACAGTGATTCATTCTAAAGTCCACAAAAACTTTGCGGGTAGCTGTCAATGAGGTGAACGGTGAGCACTGTTCCTTTGACACTGACAGCAAAATCCAGGTCATTGTTAATTTTATAGACTTTCTGCTTTTGCAACTGTTACCTTCTGACTTACTTCAACTAATACAATAACTTAAATTTTGTGTAAATGAATATGTATAGCCATAAAAAGCATTCTAACCAAAGTAGAGGTAAATTAAAAATTAATAAACCAATTAAAAATTACATAAAAACATACACCTCTCGAGCTAAGTTAGAAAGGAACTTTGAGTTTTCTGCTCCAGTTCTATATGTTTTCGTTTTCTTAATGGCAGAGATAGTGCAATGCTACTGGAGAGTGAGTCTCCTGGAAATTAGAGGCCAGATAGTCAGGGCTCGTTTGATACATTTTCTCAAGGGCCTGAGTTTAAATCTAAACTTTGAATGCCCATGCAATCAGTTTTTTGTTAGCAAAGAGGTGACAATTTATGTAGAGAAGATGAGGTCAAATAAACATAACTTTATACATTCAAAAATTATTATTTTTATGAAGGTGTGTGAATGGTTTTGTAGCTTGTAAAAGCCAGTTTACTGGCCTCTAGTCAAAGACCATGCTCTTTCCAGATGCTATGCTATTAATGTTTTTTCTGAAGGGCAATTAGGCATGAGCAACAATTCTGCCCTTGCCACCAACGCACATCCCATGAACAAGCAAAAAGTTAGAACATGAGTGTTTTAGAAAAGATTTACTGATTACAGCCTGTGTGTTTAATTAAAGATACCATCAGCAAAACTGCTTATAATGTAGATATGTTAAATTGAAAACAATTTAACTTTCCTTTTCTTTCAAAAAGATCAAAAAATCAGAGATTAGGAACAAAGGAGGGAGAAGCTAGGTAGAAAAATATAATGGCCTCACAATATTTAGAAAACTGTGCTTTGAAGAAAATACAGAAGCAAATCCTAAGCAAGAAATACTAAAAACCTTTGTAACAATTCTAGACAAAGAAAAGGCGGATAAATCAATTTCAAAGAACAGTATCTGAAAATATTGCTTTTGCATTGAAGGTTGTCTTCTTATATGTTTCAATGTTGAGATGCTTCTCTCTCAACCTATTTGTTGTGAGCTAAGTTTTGCCATTTTGTTAAAGTTGTGCATCTTGCTCTACTATTAAATTGTTGAGAAATAGTTTAACAGCTAATACCTACGAATCACATTAAATCCAACATACTACTGCACATTTTGTCTTATCATACTTGGCTACATGCAAATTTTGTATTACATTTGCAACTGATTGCTTCAAATTTCATACTCATAAGAAAAGGCAAACTGTGAGGGGTTGGCAATGTATCAATAGAGTTCAGGAAAAAAGCTGGCTAGAATTTCCAATGAAAAACTAACTCAGAATAGGCAATGAGTAAAATAAAATAAATAAAATTGCCAATTAAAATGTGAACTAATGAAATTGTTTAAAATATTTTTGAATATCCATTTGGTTGTCACCTTTTGCCACATGGGCACATAATACTAAAAGTAAGGTATAGTATTAAACGCTACATAATTCACAGTAAAATCAGTAAACCTGTCAACCACATCTTTTATTGAAATGCCCCAAATAATAATGGCTTTTCCTAATGACAACACGCCACCACCAAAAAATGGGAAAGGCACATTATAAAAATCTGTTTTGTCCACTGTCTTCAATATTTTCTCAGTTTAATTTCTGCTTAATGTTAATCTTGGTTGTCTACTGCACTACCAAATTGGTCTGCTGTCAGTCTCTGGCCACACTCTTACAAATTCTGTCGCTATTTTCAGTTGCTTATTACTTTCTGATTTCTACCTTTTTTCTTAGATCTCTTATGGCTGGTATTCAGCTTTTGTCCTCTTTTGAGCCAAGGCTGTAATGAGGCTACGTCTCTGATTAGTTAGGCAATGTCTCCCATAGTTTCATAAGCTTTTAAAGATTTAGAGGTACTTTACTTTTGGTAATTTTACTTTGGCTTCAAATTATTTACAATGAAAGCCCAAACACCACAATAGGACGTGCAGCAGAACACCATTCCATAACCAGTTTCAGCAACTCAAGCTGTGCACCATCAAATTTACAGTCTGTTAAATAAAACTCTTAAGCTCTCTCTGCAATTTCCTTATTCTATCGAGAGTCCAAGCATTAAGATGTTGCAGTAAAACAGTCATACCAGGCTCTAGGCATCCACATCATCTATTCCTTCTGACAAACATCATGTATCTCAAAAATCTATGGCCAGAGACCTTAACTCTGGCCCCACAGAGGCCCCTCAGGTATCCATATAATGTTTAAAACATTTATCCCTGGTACCTAGGAGTTATCCTGAAGATTACATTATCCAAGAAACACAACAGATCCCACACTCCAGCATGATGCTTGTGTATTCTTTTTTAAGAAAATATGGAAGACAATGGACAAAGTAGGTTTTTTAAAATAATGGGCTTATATTAGTATTTGTTTTTTTCAGTGCTGAGTTGTCATCAGGAAAAGCCATTATTAGTTGGGGCATTCCAACAGAATATCTAAAGCTTGTAGAACTTCTCAGGAACTAATCACCGAGAACAATTTGACAGAACTAGAGAAAATTAGAGGGGAAATACTAAATGTTTAGCCATTTAACATAGTTTAAAAAAAAACTGCTCTGTCATCTTCCAATGTGTTGACAGGAATACAAGCAACATAATATAGCTATGGTATCGAGGACTTTGCTGGTCCAGTTAGAACCCTGATAGAATTTATTCCATTTCACCTTTTGGCCCATAAAAACAAATATTCTATGGATTTTTTTGTGCACAACTCATAACCTTTACTATGTTCAGTTCTCCCTCGACTATAGTGCTATGGCCTACCAATATCAAAGATGTTCAAAAGCAACCAGAAGCTCTATTTCCCCAGCTTTTAAAGTCCCGATCAGCTTTATGCACTCTTTGTGCATGAAGCCTACTTCCATAAATATTAGCAATATAGCTAGTAACACTGGAAGCTACCTGAGGATAGCTGTTGCATACGTACCGGAATTCATAGTGGCCTATTCTGACAGATAGATGGGCTTTAGTGCATTTGGCTTAGCCGACCTCTATGACATAATCGTCTTTGTGAATGAATGTTGTTAATGTCTGCCACCTACTGCAAACCCACTGACAATGCAGTGATACAAATGTGCCCCATCTTCCTCTATTAGCTGTACCAACAGTGATTTGGTCTTATGCAGTTACCTCTGCCGGAGTTTCAGGAGCATTGGGAACTTGCTCCATCTCTGTTTTAAATTTCCTGGGATAGATGTTAGAAAAAACTGTTCCTTGATTAGTACAAAAAGAAGTTTAAATTGACCAATAAAGGAAGCAACCATTACCATCTTCCGGGCCTGTTAGAAAATTTTTCCCTGAATTTGTGCAGTTCAAGCACATATTGAGTACCAGTGGAAGCAACAGAAAGAAACTGAGCTGCAGCTCTACAGGGCATAAGGGCTGCAGCAAGCACGAGTGGTCAGTACATGCTGACATCTTTCTACACATAAGACAGTTATTTATAAATCTCAATTATTTGTTTATCCAGTGACATTAAGTGAATGAAACATAAATCATTTGTAGTTGGTTGATAAACCCAAGGTCTTCTATGGTAATTATTTCTTGTACAATAACCTGATAATGACAACCATTTTGATGGTTCAGGCCTTTATCTATAATAAATACTTTAGGATCCTTGTCTCATGTGAGTTATGCTTTCTGTATTAACCTAAGTGTTTATGATTGATAAGGCTTGCCATACATGGGCACTTTTTGCTCCTCCCACCCAAGTTCTGAATTTTACTGGGTGTAACTTTTAATACATTTCTGCCAACTGTGCCTATTTCCCGTCCAAATTAACAGCTGCATAGAGTGTGCTATTTTTATATTCGCCTATGTTTTCAGGAAAACACTGTATATTCCAGGAATAAATAAAAAAAGCCATTCCACGTCTTTGCAGAAATCTCAGTGAACAAATACAAGTCTCTTCAGCTGAATGATTTTAAATTCTATTTTCATAAAACATCAAATCAACCTTCGCTAAAGAATGTTAGGAATCAGAGACACAGACAGGAAGCAGATCAACATCCACTTCAGAGCTACTATGGGTCATATGAAAACAATTCAACAAGTATGAACAGCCATCACAAAAAATTAACTGCAGGGAGAAACTGAAAAAATCAAATAACTTTAAAGTCAGTCAGCAGGGGAAGAGGAAACATCACATCACTCCATTTCTTTTGAGAATTGTTCAGGTCATTATTTTGGTTTCTTCACTAAACTGAAGGTCTTCTTCAACTGGGAATAAACAATGCAGCAAAATAAAACATAAAATACTAAATAATTTTATGTACTAAAAATACTAAATACAAGTATACAAGGAGATGATTAATCATGCTATTTCATTTTCTAGGATTAAACTACCATAATAACGCTCTCTATCAAATGTGTGCGCTTATGTTTATGAACATAAGGATAATGTGCACTGAAAGTCAGGCATATGGTTTGTTGGCTCGAAAGTGCAAAATTGGGCCAGCCTTTTGCATTTAAAACGCAGATGCTCATCCATATATGAGACATTCTATTTGGCTGTCAGAGATATTGGTTGGAGTAAGGAAGCATGGCTGGAAGGAATAATGTGCCAAAGACTGCTCCCTACAGTGAAGAAGCCCAGAAGAAACCATCCTGACTTCAATGGCATTGGGTCAAAATCGTGGAATTCCCTCCTTAATGCCACTGTGGGTGCACCTGCACCAATTGGACTGCAGTGGTTTAAGAAGGGAGCTCACATGTTCAAAGGAAATTAGAGATGGGCAAATAGTGCTGCCTTGCCTGCAACTCTCACATCCCAAAAACAAATTTAAAAAGAGCCCTGCTCAGGGATCTGCAGCAGAGTTATTGAAGGAAAGTCATATTGTTTCCCACTTAACTATCACTGCTACAATTTTTTTTGTCAGATCAGGTAGAATATGGGCACCAGGTAAACAAAATCACAAAGTATAATAATTCAATGATTCAAAGCCCTTGGAGGCAAAAAGTTACTCAAAATGTGCCTAAAAATCATGGAGCTTGATTTACGAGGCTTTTTAAAAAAACATTTTTGTGTTTAGCTTTTATGAGCGTGGACTCATGCTGGGACAGAAGCTCATTTGACACCAGAAAATTATATAAGGGTCAACTGAGCCCTAATTTATATAGGTTTGGACCTGCACATGCTAATAGAGAAGGGGCCCCCAGAGAAGGCCCCAAGCTTCAAACTGGAAATTTGGGTGCAGAATCGACCCATCTTTCCAAACTACTTTCTGATGGTCAACAGCAACACAACATTGTGGGCTCCTGAAAATTAACATTTTGTAAGTTAAGTATAACATTTTGCGATCAAAGCTGCCAATTTGAGTAAACAATTGAATGTCTCTGCCCCTTACTGTTTTCTGTTGCTTAAAAAAAACTTATGAGGAGGTTTAGTGAAAATACAATTACATCTATGAAAAATTCGCTCACAGGCAAGATATGGAAATGTTGGGCAAATGGCCAATTTCTGTTTTGTAACTTGTGTGTGTTTCTACTTTGAACTGATGATGCTATATTTGTGGATACACTACCTGTTGTTAGGAAGTTAAGTTAAATGAAAGGCAAAATATTTAAAATCCAGTTCCCTTCAGGCCTCCTGTTTTGAAGCCAAAAACACAGCCACAATTTTGGTAACTTGATTTGACAAATTAATAGCAAGTTTATAATTCAGTATTACATCCTGGCTGCTAGAATCAACTATAGATCAAATATAATAGCTGGATAATTTAAAATTTATATTATTCAAAACAAAAATTACAAAAAGGACAAAGCATCAAATAGAAGTTACAGAATACAACAGAAAGTTGGGGTCACATGGCTAATGAAGGATCAGATTTCTACCTTCAGGCGTTACAGCAGCGGGAAACATTTCTTTCAACAAGTCACCAAGATTATGTGGCTGTCCTTCTGCACTGATTGGACGAAATAGCTTCTGAATAAATGGTCGTTCATTTAGTGGCTGAAAAGCAGAGAATAAAATTTGTTTCAAATTCAGCACTCAGATTTAACTTGTTCAAATATAGTTTACAATCATTGGGTTTCAACACAGCTTGAAACCATACAGTACTGTCTTGGTGAAATATGTATTATAATAAAATCTTATACACCTTAGAAACAATCTTCACTATTCGTTTAACATTACTGAATGAGTAATGTCAGATACTTTCAATGCATTGCTGCTATTCC
Source organism: Carcharodon carcharias (assembly GCF_017639515.1). NCBI lineage: Eukaryota > Metazoa > Chordata > Chondrichthyes > Lamniformes > Lamnidae > Carcharodon > Carcharodon carcharias. Next base: position 51,701,175 of record NC_054471.1, on the reverse strand, counting down.
AATAGTATGGATTAAATACTGTACAACACAGGGCAGCTGTGAAGAATGCAGCTGTGCAATGAGAGGAGACTGAGCACAGTACATCTATAATCATCACTTCATCATCTACCCCGCTCTCCCCATTTTGCGTCTAATCAGGGAAGTCTGTTTTTGAAGTTTTAAACAAGCTCTCAAGTATTCAGAGCCATGTACTCTCACCAACTGTGATAGCACATGAAGAACCATGTGGATAAGCTATTGGTTAGCTGTTAAATGTTCATGGCTTTCATATTCCAGAACAAGTCACTGATTTCATGGAAGATGTGAAGACAGGGGAGCAGAAAATTTTGAGAGACAATAAATGCCTTGGCGTGCATTATGAAAACCTAACCTGAAGTTGAAGTTGCGCACTACCAGCCAGTCAACATTGGTTTAATTTTCCTGTGGCTGTATGCTTTCACCTCAAACATTTATGCAATTGTTTATTTAACACTCATCTCAGGTGAAGGAAGAGTTCTTCCATTATCTCCTCTGATACAGGCTCCATCTTCTTGATCATGTAGATGCAGTTAGTACAATTTGTAAAGGAATTATGAGCTCTCCAGCTGCCCTGGACAAACTTCATCCCTAAATTAATACAGCTAACAAAAAGAACCTGGTTGCTTTTCTTTTGTGGAACCTTGTTGTGCATAAATCAGCTGCCAAGTTTGCTTATAATGCAATAAGGATTAAAGCATTCAATGACTATGATTAGCTCTGAGATGTTCGACTAGTGAAAAGCATTATGTAACTGCAAATTGTATCTTGATTTCTGTCTTCCCACAACTCTCAAACAACCCAAAATAGTTCACATATAATGAATTATAAGGCTGACGTAACTCTAAGTTCACAATTTAAAAAAGGTGCCGACTAGTCGTGGCAGCCAGAAAATGCTTCCTCTGGTAGAAAGAACACATCATCACAGTTTGTGTACTATAGGTTAAATTTAGGGATGAGAATAGAGCAAAGGTAAAAAACTAATTGGGCAGAAAAATATTCATATTTATACTATCAAAAAGCAGCACACTAGTTAATTCAGTTGGATACTTATCCTTCAAAGAACAGTTATTTCACAAAACACATTGGCATCCTGGTGATTACCATTGACCAGAAACTGAACTGGACTAGGCATATAAATAATGTGGTTACAAAAGCAGGTCAGAGGATAGGAATCCTGCAGCGAGTAACTCACCTCCTGATTCCCCAAAGCCTATCCACCACCGACAAGGCACAAGTTAGGAGTGTGATGGAATACTCTCCACTTGCCTGGATGAGTGCAGCTCCAACAACACCTAAGAAGCTTGACACCATCCAGGACAAAGCAACCTGCTTGATTGGCACCCCTTCCACAAACAAGCACTCCCTCCACCACTGACGAACAGGGCAGCAGTGTGTACCATCTACAAGATGCACTGCAGGAACTCACCAAGACTTCTTAGACAGCACCTTTCAAACCCACAACCACTACCATCTAGAAGGACAAGGGCAGCAGACACATGGGAATACCACCATCCACAAGTTCCCCGCCAAGCTATTCACCATCCTGACTTAGAAATACATAGTCGTTCCTTCACTGTCACTGGGTCACTTAGATTACAGGAGGATATAGACGGAATGGTCAGATGGGCTGATCAGTGGCGAATGGAATTTAATCCGGATAAGTGCGAGGTGATGCACCTGGGCAAGACAAAAGAGGCACGGGAATACACGATGAATGGTAGGACCCTGGGAAGTGCCGAGGATTAGAGGGACCTTGGTATGCAGGTCCACTGGTCCCTTAAGGTAGCGGGACAGGTAGATAAGGTGTTTAAGAAGGCTTATGCGATACATGCCTTTATTAGCGAAGGCATAGAATATAAGAGCAGGAAGGTTATGCTGGAACTGTATAAAACGCTGGTTAGGCCACAGCTAGAGTATTGCGTGCAGTTCTGGAATCCACATTATAGGAAGGATATGATTGCACTAGAGAGAGCGCAGAGGAGATTTACCAGGATGTTGCCTGGGCTGGAGAGCTTTAGTTGAGGAGAGATTGGATAGACTGGGGTTATTTTCCCTGGAGCAGAGGAGATTGAGGTATATAAAATTATGAGGGGCATATAGGGTAGACAGGAAGGAACTTTTCCTCTTGGTGGAGGGATCAATAACCAGAGGGCATAGATTTAAGATAAGGGGCAGGAGGTTTAGAGGGGATATGAGGAAGAATTTTTTCACCCAGAGGGTGGTGGGAATCTGGAAGTCACTGCCTGAAAGGGTGATAGAAGTAGAAACACTCATAACATTTATGAAGTATTTGGATGTGCACTTGCGATGCCATGGCATACCAGGCTATGGGCCTAGTGCTAGAAAATGGGATTAGAATAGTTAGGTACTTGTTTGACTGGCGCAGACTCGATGGGCCGAGGGCCTTTTACTGTGCTGTAGGCCTCTGACTCTATGGATCAAAAGCCTGGAACTCCCTCCCTAACAGCACAATGTACCTACACTACATGGATTGCAGCAGTTCAAGAAGGCAGCTCATCACCATCGTCTCAAGGACAATTAGGGATGGGCAATTAATGCTGGCATAGTCAGCAATATCCACATCCACATCCCATGAATGAAAAATATTCAAAAAAATGCATATATTTACCTAATAAATCACTTAAAAGTATTGGAGTACAGTGAAATATTACTTAATTTGGAACAGAAAATTTACCACATTCCAGAAATGTATATGTGATGAAATCTTTGCCTTTGGCACGTATCTTTTATGGTTCCAAGTACACTGAAATTACAGTGCACTTAAAAATTAAAGACAAAAGTTTCTCATGTTCCAAACAATTATATACATATAATAATGTAGCAAAAATTTATTGACACTGGAAATCTGAAACAAAACCATGATGCAAGCACTCAGAAGCCAGTCAAGCATCTGGGTATTTGGGGGAGTGTGTGTGTGTGTTTGTGTGTGTGTGTGTGTGTGTGTGTGTGGGGGGGGGTGTGTGGGGGGGGGGGGGGGGGGGGGGGGGGGGGGGGGGCAGGGTCCAGAAACAGATAAGATGAGGTTTCAGGTGTAGAGCATTTGTCTGTTGTCACCACAGACCCACTGAATGATTGAAGCATTCTCAATTATGAGTGCAGTTCATTTTACAAGTCAGAAGTCTTTGTACATACAAGGAGCAGCATTCGCCCCCTTGAGCCTGTTCCAGCATTTAACAAGATCATGGCTGATCTCATAGTAACCTCAAATCTGCATCCTGCCAACCCCCCATAACCTATCACCCCCTTGCTTACTAAGAATCTATCCAACTCAGCCTTAAAAATATTCAAAGACTCTGCTTCCAGACCTTTTGAGGAAGAGAGTTCCAAAGACGCACGACTCTCAGATTTCTCTTCATCTCTGGTTTAAATGGGCAACCCCTTATTTTTAAGCAGTGACCCCTAGTTCTTGATTCTTCTACAAGAGGAAACATCCTTTCAACATCCACCCTGTCAAAACCCCTCAGGATCTTATATGCTTCAATCAAGTTACCTCTTACTCTTCTAAATTCCAGCAGATACAAGCCTAGCCTGAACAACCTTTCCTCATAAGACAGCCTGCCCAATCCAGGTATTAGTCTGGTAAACTTTCTCTGACCTGCTGCATCCAACGCATTTACATCCTTCCTTAAATAAGGTGACCAATACTCTACACAGTACTCCAGATGTGGTCTCACTAGTGCTGTGTATAACTGAAGCATAACCTCCCTACTTTTGTATTCAATTCCCCTTGCAATAAATGACAACATTCTTTTAGCTTTCCTAATTACTTGCTGTAGCTATACACTAGCTCGCTGCGATTCATGCAGAGATCCCTCTGCAGTTCAGAGCTCTGCAATCTCTCACCATTTAGATATCTCTTTTATTCTTCCTGCCAAAATGGGCAAGTTCACATTTTCCCATATTAAACTCCATTTGCTAGATCCTTGCCCACTCAATTAACCTATATCTTTTTGTAGCTTCCTTTTGTCATCTTCACAACTTACTTTCCTGCCTATCTTTGTGTCATCAGCAAATTTGGCAACCATCCCTTCATCCAATTCATTTATATACATTGTAAACAGCTGAAGTCCCAGCACTGATCCCTGTGGCACACCACTCATTACATCTTGCCAACCTGTAAAAGATCCACTTATGCCTACTCTCTGCTTCCTGTTAGCCAGCCAATATTCTATCCATGTCAATATGGTATACCCAATACCATGAGCTTTTATTTTCTGCAATGACCTTTGATGTGGCACTTTATCAAATGCCTTCTGGAAATCTAAGTACAGTACATCCACTGGCACATGGGGAGGTGGCATAGTGTTATTGTCACTAGGCTAGTATTCCAAAAAACCCAGGGTAATACTCTAGGAACCCGGGTTCGAATCCCACCGTGGCAGATGGTGAAATCTGAATTCAACAAAAAATCTGAAATTAACTCCGATGATGACCATGAAGCCATTGCCAACTGTTGTAAAAACCCATCTGGTTTACTAATTGTCCCTTTAGGGAAGGAAATCTGCCATCCTTACCTGGTCTGGCCTACACGTGACTCCAGACCCTCTGAATAAAGGTAATTAGCTGATGGGCAATAAATGCTGGCTTATCACACATCTCTTGAATGAATAAACAAAACAGGTTACTTCCTAAAGAACTCCAATAAGTTGGTTAAACAGGAGTTCCTTTTCTGCCTGACTCTGATTTCCCTTGACTCTGCCTAATTACCTTAAACTTATCCCAAGTGCCCTGCTATAGCTTCTTTAATAATAACTTCTAACATTTTCCCAATGACAGATGTTAAGCTAACTGGCCTGTACTTTCCTGCTTTCTGTCTCCTTCCCTTTTTGAATAATGGAGTTACAATTGCTATCTTCCGGTCTAATGGGATCTTCCCTGAATCTAGGGGGTTACAGAAAATTAAAACCAATGCATGAACTATCTCACTAGCCACTTCTTTTAAGGCCCTAGGGTGAAGTCCATCAGGACATGGGCACTTGTCAGCCCGCAGCTCCACTATTTTACTCAGTACCACTTCTCTGGTGATAGTAATTATGCAAAGTATCTGTTCAATTAATCTGCCATTTCCTTGTTTTCCATTATCAATTCTCCACACTCACTTTCTATAGGACCAACGCTCACTTTCTTAACTCGTTTCTTCTTAAAATATTTATAGAAACTCTTACTATCTGTTTCTATATTTCTGGCTAGCTTTCTCTCATACACTAAATTTCCCTCCTTATTAATCTTTGGTCATCCTTTGTTGTTCCTTATATTGTCAAATCTTCTGACCTTTGCACAATTATATGCTTTTTCTTTAAGTTTGATACTATCTTTAACCTTTCTAGTTAACCACGGATGGTGTGTCCATCCCTTGGACATTTTCTTACTTGTTGGAATGTATTTATTGTGTATTCTGAAATAGCCCCTTAAATGTTTGCTACTGCATCTCTATTGACCTATCCCTTAACCTAATTTGTCAATTCACTTTAGCCAGCCCTGCTTTTATGCCTTCATAATTGCCCTTATTTAAGTTTAGAAACATAGTCTCAGACCCACTCCTCTCTCCCTCAAGCTGAATGCAAAATTCAATCATATCATAGTCGCTGCTACCTAGGGGCGCCTTCACAATGAGACCATCAATTAATACCATCTCGTTGAACAATATCAGGTCTAGTATAGCCTGCTCTCTGATAGTTTCTTACAACAGCATGTTCTGGAGCCAATCTTGGAAACATTCCATGAACTCCTCATCTAGGCTACCTTTGTCCATTTGACTTTTCCAGTCTATATGTAGATTAAAATCTCTAATAATTGTTGCCGTGCATTTCTGAAAAGCTCCCATTATTTCTTCCTTTGTGCTCCACCCTATTTTGTGGTTACTATTAGAGGGCCTGTGCACGACTCCCACAAGTGACTTCTTGCCTTTACCATTTCTCATCTCTACCCAAACCGTTTCCAAATCCTGGTTTCCTGAACTTATGTCCTCCTTCTCTATTGTGCTAATACCATCGTTAACGAACAGAACCACACCTTCACCTTTTGCTCGTTTCCAGTCCTTCCTAAATTCCCTAAAGCCTTTAACATTGAGGTCCCAATCCATGTCCTCCTGCAGCCATGTTTCTGTAATGGCTACCAAATTGTACTTATTTATTTCTATGTACACTCTCAGTTCATCTATTTTGTTGTGAATGCTTCGTGCATTCAGATACAAAGCCTTTAGTTTTATCCTTTAATTCTTTTAATAATTATTATCTTTATCTTGTCTTTAATAAGTCTCATCTGTTGATTTGTTAGTTTTGTATTCTATCCCTTCCTGTCATGGTTGGTTTTTTTATTTCCCATAATAATGTTTCGCTTTTGCCTCGTCTCTACTCTGATTTACCACATTTTCCCAGATTTGATCCCATACCCCCACTACTTAGTTTAAAACCCTCTCCTACTTCCCTAGTTATATGGCTCACAAGTACACCAGTCCCAGCATGGTCCAGGAGTAGACCATCCCAAAGGTATAGATCCTACCTTCACCAGTACTAGTGCCAGTGCCCCAGGACCTGGAACCCACTTCCCACACATCAGTCTTTGAGCCACGCATTCATCCCCTTAATCTGATTTGTCCTATGCTAATTTGCACGTGGCTCAGGTAATAATCCAGAGATTATGACCTTTGAGGTACTGCTTCTTAATTTGGTGCCAAGTTCCTCATACTGACTATGCAGACCCTCCTTCTTTGTTCTGCCCATGTCGTTGGTACCAACATGGACCACGACAACTGGGTCCTCCCTGTCCCACTGCAAGTTCCTCTCCAGCCCTGGGCAGATGTCCTGAACACTGGCACCGGGCAGGCAACACAGCTGTCTGGGCTAATGCCCTTTTCTGCAAATGTTCCAAACCTTGGCTCCGGGCAGGCAACACAGCTATCTGGGCTTATGCCCTTTTATGCAAATGTTCCAAACCTTGGCTCCGGGCAGGCAACACAGCCGTCTGGACTCATTCCCTTTGCTGCAGAGAATGGTGTCAATCACTCTGACTATACTGTCCCCTACTACCACTACATTCTTTGTAACTCACCCAAATTGCATGGGATAATGTAGGGTAACATCTAAATTTAATAACTTGTATTCATATAGCACCTTTAACATAATAAAACATCTCAAGGCGCTTCATAGGAGGCATTATAGGGAAAAAATGAGACCAAGCCACACAGAAGTAATGGGGCAGATGACCAAAAGCCTAGTCAAAGAAAGAGTTTTCAAGGGGTTTCTTCAAGGAAGAAAGAGGAGAGAGATAGAAGTTAAGGGTGGAATTCCAGAGCTTAGTTTTTAGGCAGCTGAAGGCTCACCCACCAATAGTGCAAGCTTTTTTTAATTCATTCACGGGATGTGGGTTTCACTGGCTGGGCCAGCATTTATTGCTCATCCCTAACTGCCCTTGAGAAGGTGGTGGTGAGCTGCCTTCTTGAGCTGCTGCAGTCCATGTGTTATAGGTGCACTGATAGTGCTGTTAGGGAGGGAATTCCAGGAATTTTACTCAGCGACAGTGAAGGAATGGCGATATATTTCTAAGTCAGGATGGTGACTGACTTGGACGGGAATTCCAGGTGGTGGTGTTCCCATCAATCTGCTGCCCTTGTCCTTCTAGATGGTAGTGGCCACGGGTTTGGAAGGTGTTGTTGAAAGAGCCTTGGTGAATTTCTGCAGTGCATCTTGTAGATGGTACACACTGCTACTACTGTACTTTGGTGGTGGAGGGAGTGAATGTTTGTGTATGTGGTGCCAATCAAGCAGGATGCTTTGTCCTGGACGGTGTCAAGCTTCTTGAGTGTTGTGGGAGCTGCACTCATCCAGGCAACTGGGGAGTATTCCATCACACTCCTGACTTGTGTCTTGTAGGTGGAGGCCAGGCTTTGGGGAGTAAAATGGGGAATGCTCAAGAGGTCAGAATTAGATGTCTGGAGGGTTGTAGGGGGTTACAAAGATAGAGAGGAGTGAGACCATGGATGGATCTGAAAAAAAAATCTGAAAATCAAGACATCGCTTAGCATTTTGCTTAGAACATGGGAGGCCATTATTTTCCTGCTAGGCTGCGTGGTTGCACAGCAGTCTGAAATGCTCTGCACAAGTCTTGTTCTGTTATGTATGATATGTGCACAACCATGCAAAACAATTCATTGGGACCACACACAGCTAAATTCTAAAGGCATGCTGGGAGGCAAACCAAGAATGCATTGGAAAACACAAGTCTAGAGATAACAAAAGCATGCTGAAGGTTCCAGCAGCAGAAGAACTGGAGGCAGGGGCAGAATCAGGCCATGTTATAGAGCTAGAAGTGGTCAATCCTAGCAAAGGGATGGTTATGTGATTAGAAACGCATCTTGAGGTCAAGCATGACACCAAAGTTGCAAACAGTCTCGTTACATCTCAGACAGTTGTCAGGGAGAGGGATTGAATTTGTAACAGTAACTGGAGACACTGGTTTCAGTTTTCCCAACACTTAGCTTGGAGGAAATTTCTGCTCACCAACAATGGGCGTCAGGCAAGCAGTCTGACAATTTATAAACAGTGGAGGGGTCAAGAGAGGCGTTGAGGTACAGCAGGGTGCTGTCAGCATACAATGTGGAAATTAATGCTGCATTTTTGGATGGCATTGCTAAGGGGAAGCATGTAGATGAGAAATAGGAAGGGATCCAAAAACAGGTACTTGGGGGAACGCCAGAGGTAGTGCTACGGGAGCAGCAACAACAGCCATTGCATGTGATTCTCTGGCTAAGATTCGATGCGCAAGGATGGAGCCAGGTGAGGTATAAGGTAATGAAGAAAGGAAATTTCAAGACAAGAGAAATTCAACATTTCATCAGCGAAGTGCTAGTCACTGGATTGGAAAGTGTCATTTTATCACTGAGCCATTCAGGGTTTATTTCTCTTCAGTTAATGCCTATTTGCTGATCTCAGTCAGAATTGTACATCAGACTAAAGTGTAGTCAGGGAGGGGGCTGAGATTTAAGTAGGAAATTAACCACATGTCCTGTTGTGCAATGGCCCTGCTGGAAAGTGCATGCTGATGTCACACAGAACTATTTCAGCGCAGGAGGAGGCCATTCAGCCTACTGTATCTGCACAGGCTCTCCAAGTGAGCAATTCACCTTGTGCCATTCCCCCACCTTCTCTCCATGACCCTGCACATTCTTCCTTTCCAGCTAACAGTCTCATTCCATTTTGAATGCCTTGATTGAACCTGGCTCCATCACACTTAATCCAACCAGTTCATGCTGGTGTTACGGCAGATGAAAACAGTTTATGATGTACCTTATAGTTCATATTCACTGTCTGGGCTCACACAAAGGATGGTTATTTGGGCAGGGTCCTGAAGGAACCAAGGATTCCATGTAACCACAAATGTCAAGGGTCTTGACTGAGAACAGAGAAAATAAAATGGAAGAAGTAAAGAGTTCTGTCCATCTGGAACATGGGTCAGACCTCTCTTTTACTGAAAAAGAGAAACAATCACCTTGTGATCTGAGGCATGTCTGCTTTTTTAAAAAATGTATTTATTCACAACATGCAAATTCAAAATTTTCCCAAACAAGATTTTAAAGAGACAATTATATTTTGCAGCAACTCCTCCGTGCTATTTCATCATATCTTTCCTGCAGAAAGATTCAGCCATTTGGGAATAGCAGCTCCTAAAGAGCAGATTCATCTTGCAGTCTTACTGTTAACAAAATCTCTCCAAATCTGCACAAATAATTTCTTTAATAAAAATTGTTTCAATGTTTTAACAACCAAGTTGATGGTGGTAAGTTTATGTTGCTAGAGGCACTCTTGGTGTGTCCTAAAGAAAGAGGATACGCTTTTATTTGAAACATTTCAAATAGAAATGGCCAGCTGTTTGTTCAGCGTATTCTTTTCACACTTTAATTTTGTAAAAAGCTATCAGTAACTGTCTTCTAAAAACAATGCTGGTCTTGGCTTGTCCTACATTTTCTATCCAAACTGCCAATCAGTCACACTTCAGTGTAACACCTGAGTCTATGTGCCAGACATGCAGCACTTGAAGACGATTAATCAGTCATCTCTGCAAATGTAGGTGCATGGTCTTGACACTTGTAACCAAAAGCCTTCTGTTTCTGGGAAGTTGGGAAATTGAAGTGAGTGAACAAAACAGAAATACAGTGCATGCTAACAGTGGTATACCTATAGGATTACCAGAAAAACTGAGTCATTGGCAGGATGTGAAGGATTTGCAAGATTAGCTGTAAAGTTTCGAAGGTGAGAGTGCATAGGTTTGTAATTAAATTACAACATTTTAATACATTTTTAATTAGATCCATCAATAATTAACTCTTTCAATATAAAAGGAATGTTAATCCTACTGTTGTATTTCAATTCCGTGCTGTAAATAGATAAATATTTTTAGAGTGCATTAGTAACAGTTTTGTGGTCCAATGTTGTCATGTTGAACTTGTTTAACTCTTTCACCGTGGAGAACAGGCTTAAGAGAATCTGTAGCATCCCACAATTTTGAAGGATTTTAATGTTCAGGGAAATATAAGGCTCAAGGAAGAAGTCAACCAGGGTTCTCACTCCTGATCACCATGCACTGATCTAAACTCGGTAAACAGGCCAGGGCAAAATCAGTTCCTTCCCCTGGTTCCAGTTACAATCCCCGAGACCGAAAACTTTAAAAGGTTTTAATTCACAATGATCAACTTTAAAGGATTGGTAGGACAAGATTTCAAGTTTTAAGACTGTTGATGTAACAAGTATAATCAACATCAACTAAACATTAAATAGTAGGCAATACAGTAAACTACAAAAAAGATAACCCTGATTAATGTTATGACTGATAACCTCATGCTGTATACATTAGTAACAGAATGCTCTCTGAAGATTTGCAGCTTTTACAGAAAACAGTTCCAGTTTCCAATTGGTTCACTTTCTCCCATTTCGCTGAGTCATAATGTCTTGTGGCCAAAGGTCCTTTCCCTCAATCTCCTGAGAAATACTGAACCAAGAATTCCAGCAGCATGGCTCACTCCAATGATTCCTTCCCTCAGCTACACCAGGCATAACTACCAGTGTTCATAAATTTCCAGGGTTTCCATCATTCTGACCAGAGAACATCCTCTGACCACATTCTATCTGCTCGTTAACAGGAAAACAGGCTTCTTCCTTCTGCTGACTAACAGTTGCTCCCTGTTTCTCTCTCTCTCTCTCTCTCTGTGTTCCAAAGTCTCAGACAGTAAACCTGCAATAGCAAAAACATCTGCCTCTCCCTTTGTGTTCAGGTGTTAAACCTGGCATGTTCATTTCAATAGCTCTTGACCTGGGCCCCCGACCCCATGGTAAACAAGCCACGCAGGTTTGTCATCAGGCAGAACTTGCAGCAGGTCACATAATCCTCTTCATAAATCCCATTTTACCTCGAATTAAGGAAAACTTTTCCCCTCAAAACAAACAAAAGCTTTTTTGTACGTCCTACCTGAGGAAACTTTTTACAATTAGAAGGCATCCAAAAAGTAGCTGCAGGAGATTCACTATGATTGCTTACCTCATTATAAATAACCGGGGTGGAAGATATTTGCCTACCAGTGATATTCTCTTTTCACAAATCATTATTTACTTATTATCACATTGTAAATTACTTAACTAAATACTTCAATGGACAGAAATGTAAAAAAATTATGGTTCTGTCACAAAATTAGAAAACGTGTTGTATTGTAAAAGGCACGTGATTTTGGTTGCTTAGAGCCACTTTTACAGAAAGTTGCACATAAAATTTGGCTAACAAATCCATGACACTCACGTTAGTTTCAGCCCTTACAAGCTAGACAATTGACTCATATTAGTTGAAATTCAAGTTTCATCTGAATCAGCTGATGTATCATGTGCGTTTTAATCAAATCTTCTGTTTCAGACCTATTTTTAAAATAATTGAGGCAGTTTAGTCATTTCCTATTACATAACGCCTCTAATCTAGTAGTGCAAATTGGGCATATGCAGATAATTCAGTACAAACTGTCTATGTTCTAGATATTCCATTCCTACTTTTGTTCATTTAAAGTCTGTTTTGATACTCAAGACAAATGTAAACTGACAGAAACTGTTGTTAATTAAGCCTTAGAAACTTAACAACATGCGTTTATATAGGCCTTTAGAATAGAAAAATAACTGAAGAAGCTTCAGGTGTACAAGGAAAAATAGACACTAAACCAAAGAAGTGGAATTTAGGAAAGTGAACAGAAGATTGAAATGCATTTTAAGGAAGATTTTGAAGGAGGATGAACAGATAGATGGCAGGGGGCTCAGTAGGGAATTCCAGAGTGTGGGCCTTAGATATTGAAGAGATGGCCATGAGAATCAGCGAAAGGATGGGGCTGGGGGTGCATGCAAAAAACAAAAAAGGTTTCAGTCAGCAGAACGTAGATGACTTGAGGTGGAAGCTGTAGGTTAAAGGCGGGGATGGGGGCGGAATTAATTCAAGGTATTGGGCGATCATGAGTCGAATATATACCAGTGAGGATAGTCATGATGGGCAGACTTATTGCTGCAGAATAAGATATAAGCTGCAAAGCCTCACATGAGCTGAACTTTACTTAGGATGGGAGCTGGCCAGGGGATCATTGGATTAATCGCATTTGAAACGATATGAATGAAGCTTTCAGCAACTGATGAACTGTGGCAGGTGTAGAAATGAGTGGATTTTATGATGTAGAGGCGATGGGTTAAAAACTCAACTCAGGCTTAAAAATGAACAGTCTGGTGAGGCTGAGACACTAACCAGGAAGGGTATGAGTTGGTGGTGTGGATAAGGATTTCAGGCAGGGGGCCAAGGGTAATGCATTTAGATTTCCTGATGTTGATTTGCTTGAAGAGATGGGGAGAAATGAGAGCTAGGGCCTCATGGTTAGAACAGGAGGGGGATCCGGGAGAAAGCTTGGCTTCATGGGCACAGGAAAGGAAGAAGCAACAGAAGCTCACCACTGTGAAGAAATCCATGAACTCCTCGTGTAAGGGCTCTTCCTGTAAGGACTCCATCCCATTCTCTCAGTTTCTCCACCTTGGTCACACCTGTTCAGATGATGTCACCTTCCAAAACGGTGCTTCTGACATGGCTTCTTTTTCCCTTTACCGAAGGTCGGTACCACCGCCCCCCGCCGCAACAGGGCTCTCAGCCATGTCCGACCCATTTCCCGTACCTCTGCCCTCACACCTTCCCCTCTCTCCCAGAACCACAATAGGGTCCCTTGTCCTCACTTTTCACCCCACCAGCCTCCGCATTAAAAGGATCAGCCTCTGCCATTTCTGCCAACTCCATCATCTTGCCCTCAACCTCCCTCAGCATTCCGTAGGAGCCGTTCCATCCGTGACACCCTGGTCCACTCCTCCATCGCCCCCAATTCCTCATCCCCTTCCCATGCAACCGCAGAAGGTGCAACACCCCCTCACCATCCAAGGCCCCAAACACTCCTTTCGGGTGAATCAACGCTTCACTTGCACCTCCTTCAATTTGGTCTGCTGTATTTGCTGCTCCAAATGTAGTCTCCTCTACAATGGGGAGACCCCAAATGCAGACTGGGTGATAGCTTTGTGGAACACCTTCGCTCAGTGTGCAAGCATGACACAGACCTTCCTGTTGCTTACCATTTCAACACACCATTTTGCTTTCTTGCACATATGTCTGTCCTTGGCCTGCTGCAATGTTGCAGTGAAGCCCAATGCGAACTGGAGAAACAGCACCTCATCTTCCGATTAGGCACTTTACAGCCTTCTGGACTTAACATTGAGTTCATGAACTTCAGACCACAAACTCTCCTCCATCTTTACCCCTTCTTTAATCCAATATTTTTTAAAAAATTACTTATTTTAATTTATTTATTCATTTTTTAAATCCTTTTTCCCAAACCTACGCCTCCGCACCCCCCCAACCAGGCCATCTGTTACTGACTTCTATGTTATGTTTTCACAGAGCACTGACCTTTGTTCTTACTTTTATGCCACTATCAGCATTTTCTTTACTACTACTGTTAACACTTCCTTTGTCGTGTCTATGACATCTTTGTTAACCTCTCCTTGGTACCCACCTATCCCTGACCTTCTATCTTGCTCCACCCCTTCTTAAGCAGTATAGATCCATCACATTTCTACTTCTCTTTAGCTCTGAAGAAGTCATTTGAACTCAAAACGTTAACTCTATTTCTCTCTCCAAGATGCTGCCAGACTTGCTGAGGTTTTCCAGCACTTTTTGTTTTTATTTCATGAACTCCTCTTAACGAGCAGAGGGGAGGGTGGGAGTGGGTAGAGGAGAGGGTGAGATTTAAGGCGGCAGATGACAGTTGGGAAAAGAAGCACATGGTTACCTTTGTGCTCCAGAAAGTAGAAGAGTAGTGAGTAATTTTGGTCGTGGAGAGTAAGGCCTGATAGAACTTGAAGCGGTTATGCCAGATCTGGTGATGAAAAGGCTAGTCAGCTGAACATTAGGTCTTCCTCCATTGGAATTGAGCATGGCATATCAGAGGAACTCCTGGACTAAATTACAGAATTGTTACAGCGCAGAAGCTAACCATTCAGCTAACCATCGTGCCTGAACCGGCTCTCCAAATGAGCATTATGACTTAGTGCCATTCTCCTGCCTTTTCCCCATACGCTTGCACATTGTTTCTATTCAAATAATCATCCAAGGTCCTCTTGAATGCCTCACTGAACCTGCCTCCACCACACTTCCAGGCAGTGCATCCCAGACTCGAACGACTCAGTGTGAAAAAGGTTTTTCCCACATCACATTTGCTTCTTTTGCATATCACTTTAAATCTGTGCCCTCCTGTTCTCGATCCTTTTATGAGCAGGAACAGTTTCGCCTTATCTACTCTATCCAGCCCCCTCATGATTCTGAACACCTCTATCAAATCTCTTAGCCTTTTCCTCTCCAAGGAGAGCAGTCCCAACCTCTCCAATCTATCTTCATAACTAAAGTTTCTCATCCCTATAATCATTCTTGTAAACCTCTTGTGCACTCTCTCCAATACGTTCACATCCTTCCTATAGCGTAGTACCCAGGACTGTACACAATACTCCAGCTGAGATCTAACTAATGTCTTATTTAAGTTCAGCATAGCCTCCTTAACTCTTGTACTCTATGCCCCTATTAAGAAAGCCCAGGATACCGTATGCTTTATTAACTGCTTGTTCCACCTGTTCTGCCACTGTTAATGATCTATGCACATATACACCCAGGTCCCTCTGCTCCTACACTCCCTTAAGAATTGTACCCCTTATTTTATATTGGGCTGTAACTGCTGAGCTCCCCAGCATGGGATTGGGGGGGCGGGGGGGGAGGTGGTGTACCTCAAAGATGCGCAGGGGAATCCCTCTCGGAACTTCACAGGTAAGCATTTGCACTGTAATTGCCCAGAAGTGTGTACTTCCTCTGGGCGACTGCACTGTGCTGGAACCATCCAAAAATGCGATTTAAATCGCAAACTTCAGATGCTTCTGACAGGGTTACACCAATAGTTACCCAGAAAAAGTTATAAGAATTAAAACCTCTTCTAACCTCGGGTAACAATTTAAAAAAACCAGACCTATCTCCCCACAGGGCTCCCCCAACACCCCCAGGGGATTCTCCCACCCCTGACTAACTACAGCCCAAGACCCCCCCCATGAGATTCCTCCCACCCGAACCCCCTGCGGGCCAACTCTCACTCCCTGACCTAACCGGACCCCCACCTCCCCGACATCCTACTGCCCCCACAGCCCCCATCCCTTCCCAAACATCCAACCCTCCACCCCGCCCCCTGCATTTCCAAAACCCTGCCCCCATCCCCACCCGACCTCTGAACACCCGCATCCCCCAAATCCTATCCACTTACCTTCTCCCTTTCCTGTTAATTTCAATCGGGTCTTTAAACTCACCTGTTTTACGGCAGCTAAAGCCATAAAAAAGGAGACTGTCCCCCTTCAATTCAACGGTGTTGGACTGCGACTCTGGACTTCGGAGGCAGCTGTGCTGCCTGGATCTCGCTCGACCTAAGTTGGATGGTTGGGCGAGACAGTCACAGAAGAAATTTGGTTTTGAAAGTGGGCATAGAGAGGCAATCCGATGCTGATTGGCACTCCAAGGAAGTTGCGGCCTATAGTCTCTCCCTGTTCATCTAACCAAAATACATCACCTCACACTTCCCCGCATTAAACTTCATCTGCCCGCATTAAACTTCATCTGCCCACCCCACCAACTTGTCTATGTCCTTTTGAAGTTCTACATTGTCCTCCTCACAATTTAAAATGCTTCCAATTTTTGTTCATTCGCAAACTTTGAAGTTGTCTCCTGCACACCAATTCCTAGATCATTAACATATATCAGAAAAAGCAATGGCCCCAATACCAACCCCTGGGGAACTCCACTATGAACCTTCCTCAAGCCCAAAAAATATCCATTAACCATTACTCTCTGTTTCCTATTACTCAGCCAATTTTGTATCCACATTACTACTGTCCCTTTTATTCTATGAGCTATAACTTTTCTCACAAGTCTGTTATGTGGCACTATATCGAATGCCTTTTGAAGTTCAAGTACACCACATCAAAAACATTACCTTCATCAACCCTCTCTGTTATCTCTTCAAAAAACTCCAGCAAGTTAGGTTCCCCTTTAGAAAACCAGGCTGGCTCTTCCTAATTAAACCATGTTCCATGTGACTACTAATTCTATCCTGAAGCTTCCCCACTATTGAAGTTAAACTCACTGGACTGACTGGCGACCATGAAGATTTTTCTAGGGATGAAAAGATTAGAAGTGGGCAGGAGGGAATGGTTAAAGAAAGCAATAGCTGCAGAGGCTTGTGGAAAACGAAGTGCCAAAGGTAGGTACTTGGGAATTTGGAGTATAGTTGTAACTGACTTTGGAAAGAGTTTGTTTTCCCCAGAGTCAAGTTGAAAGATGGTATGATACAATGGAGGGAAATGAGAAAATGATCAAGGCCGCGATACCAGGGGGAGAATTTTCAGCTCATTGAGCGGGGGCAGGGCCCACTCGCCGAGGTGTAAAATGACAAGGAGTGACGTTGGGCATGAGTCCCGACATCACCACGTGTCATTTAGGCTTTTAGCTCGTTGGGTGCACAGCACGAGTTGGCTGCATGCCCACCGAACTATTAAGGCCATTAATTAACTAATTAACCCTATTGAGAAAGCTGCCTATCCAACCTTAAGGTTGGCGGGCAGGCGAGGAGCCCAGGCGGCCTTTGCATTTTTCATGGAACCTCATCCGCTCACAGGATGAGGTTTCATGAAGGGTTTATAAATTAAATACATTTTTCCATTAAAGTTCATTGACATGTCCCAGCTCATGTGACACTGTCTTTTTCTTTTCTTTATTAAAATTTTTGAAACTTAAAATTTATGTCCTTGAGGCAGCTCTGTGGCGCAGGGAGATTTCTGTGCCCTTCGCATTCCTGACTCAGGGAACCCACCCTTCCCCACCCGCACAGGGAGCACTCAGCGCTTCCGGGTGCGCGTCACGCTGGGCGGGCCTTAATTGGCCCGCCCACGTGAAATGGCGGCATGGACCGAATTGGGGGCACTGATCGGGTCCGCGCCCACCTCTGCACAGCCCCTCCGACAGGGGGAAAATGCTAAGATTAACTTGTTTCCATCGTGTTGGTTCAAGGATCAAGTTCCCCATCCACACCATATAGCCCAGCTTTGATCACAAGCTTCTGATCTCAGCCACAGCAGCAGCAGCAGCAACATACAACTGACCTTGCATTTGGTTAGCTAAAGAAAAATATTATTTTGGTTACTGTAAGCTTACACTTATTTGAACACGTTCAGTAGTTAATTATAATAATGCAGAACATTTTAATACATTATTAACTGTTTCCTTGTGTATGAAATGCCAATTTTATAATCTTTATATAATTCCCATTGTCAGATGGTCTGACAAGTAGACAGCCCTTAGGTAATGAACTAGAGAGAGTGTGCTACCTAGGAAACTGCACTCCATGAAGGGAGGGAAGAGAAAACTAAAGAAAAATTATAAAGAAACAAATTAATCTTCAGGTGGAACATTAAAAAACATGCTGAACCAAATCAAATAGCACTAATATTCTTCAGTGTTTGTTAGATTGTTAGTGTTCGTTGGAAGGCACCCTAAAGGCAAGTGCAACAAAAGGCTCTCAGAACGAACGTTGCACTTAATAGAAAGACATGTTAAAACTTTAAGCATTATGCACCAATTTTCTTAAAATAAAATGTTTTATGAACAAAACGGTAAACTTAAGTACAGGGTGAGAATGGACCTGCCTAAGCCCATCATGGACTTTATTAAACTGATTTAATTTCTTGAGAAAAGTAAATAACCACAGGCACAATTCTTCAGAAAGCTGAAATGACTCTGAATCCTAAAAGTAATCAACAAAATATTCCAATCTGGGAATGCTATTTAAAATTTTCAATTCTGACTGCAAATACAGACCAGTCAGAAAACAGATGAGTTAATGTTTCAGATATGGAACTTTCTTCAGATGCTGATTGCTCTGCTGGATGTTCAGCAATTTTTATATTTGTTTCAGATTCCCAGCATTTGCGGTATTCTGCTTGATAACTCAATCCTGACTGGTTGTGTGCCACAAAAATCATGGCTGTGATTCTGACAGCAGTGGCATGTTTACATGAATCCTTATTCCCATCTAATTTACTTTTAATGAGTCTGGCAATTTTGGACAGCAATATGAAATTATAACATGAACATTATATCAATTTAGTCCGCAAGGCAAATTTCTGAACTTGGATCTATGAAACCTAGGCCCAGATTTTCCCACAATGCAAAGCCTCACCTCTCCATCTTGGCGAAAGAATTTCCAGCCATTGCTGGGATTAAGTCCCCAACCCACCCCAAATATGGTATGTTCCATTTTCATGGTGGCAGGAGTGGAGTCAGGCTGGGGTTTACAGATGCAGTTGGCCATTTAAGTCATCTGCCTCCATTAAAGTGGGATTTTGGTAGGTCAGGAGTGTGAAACCCAGAGTATGCAGATTAGGCCAGGTAAGAGGAGGTCCAAACTTGGTGGAATTGTTTGGATAGCTAAGGTGTTCCTCCCCCAAACTAGGGATGGGGGTATCTAAGGCACCCCCCAGGCCCCAGGGGAGTGGGGAGGGATTAAGGAACCCCCCCCCCCCCCCCCAACACCCCCCGGGAGCAGGGGGAGGAGGTAAGGCAACGCTGGTGGGGGGTGGGGGGAAGCAAAAGTAAGGCATCCCTGAAGGGGGGGCGGCGGTGGAAGTAAGGCACCCTCTCCCAGAGGGGGAGATAAGGTAAGGCAACCCCACTGGAAGGGGTAAGGCATCCTTTGGGATTGTTAAAATAAACATAATTGGAACTGCCAAATGGTCAAGCTGTCAAAGAACGGTCAAGAAACTGTCAAAGCTGTCAAGCAACTGTTAAAATATACCTGGTGAATTGGCATGGAAGGGGCAAAGGGTGGTGGGGACATGGTTTGGCATGAGTTGGCACTAAGTTGGCATAGAAGCTATAAAGGGCCAAGGGACATTCCAGGTATGAGGTGCCATGGGGGGGTTGGGTAGAGAGTCATGGTTAGCATAGGGGATACAAGAGGCATTGTGGCTGGCTGGAGGGGAATGGATTGGTATAGGGGTGAGGAGCCATGGGGGCTGGGTAGGAGGCATGAGGTGTCATAGGTTGGCATGGATGGGACATAGGAAGTGCGTGGGGGGGTGGTGAGGGCTGTTTTTTGCTTCAGTCTTTTTAAAAAATTTATTGCAACACAGTGCCGAACACAGAGGCAGGCCTTCCGCTTAGCCTGCCTCTGCATTCGGTCTGGGAGGGGCGGGCCCGACTTCTAATACAGCCTGCTGTCCCAGAAACGAAAATACGACCTGCAGGCTGCTATTTTCAAAGGTTGGATTCACAGAGCCAGGAATTGTCCAGTCTGCACACTCAAACCAGGATCAAAAATCTGTGCACTCAAGGCAATGATATAAACGGCATAGTATATATGTTAATGTCCAAAGGGACCTGGGTGTCCTTGTTTATAAGTCACTGACAGCTTGACTTTTAGGGGAGGCAATGGCATAGTGGTACAGTTGCTGGACTAATAATCCAGATACCCAGGGTAATGCTCCAGGGTTCGAATCCTGCCATGGCAGATGGTGGAATTTGAATTCAATAAAAATCTAATGATGACCATGAAACCATTGTCAATTGTTGTAAAAACCTATCTGGTTCACTAATGTCCTTTAGGAAAGGAAATCTGCTGTCCTTACCTGGTCTGGCCTACATGTGACTCCACAACAATGTGGCTGGCTCTTAAATGCACTCTGAGTAAGGGCAATGAGGATGGGCAATAAATGCTGGCCTAGCCAGTGACTCCCACATCCAATAAATAATAAAAAAAACTGAAAGCTAACATGCAGGCACAAAGAGTGATTAGAAAGGCAAATGGTACGTTGGCCTTTATTACAAGAATGCCTTTATTACAAGCTTAAAGATGTCTTGCTGCAATTGTGCAAAGACTTGGTGAGACCACACAGATTTTCCCTCCCACGACAGAGGGAGTGCACCAAAGGCTCACTAGACTGATCCCTGGGATGGCAGGAGTGTCCTATGAGGACAGATTGAGGAGGCTGGGTCTATATTCTCTACAGCTTAGAAGAATGAGAAGTGATCTCATTGAAGCATACAAAATTCTTACATCGCTCAACAGGGTAGATGAAGGAAGGATGTCTCCCCTGGCTGGCGGCGGGGGGTCTTGAGCCAGGGGACACAGTCTCAAAATAAGAGGTAGGCCGCTTAGGACTGAGATGAGGAGGAATTTCTTTACTCAGAGGGTGGTTAGTCTATAGAATTCTCTATCCCAGAGGGCTGTGGAGGTTAAGTCATTGAGTACATTCAAGACAGAGACCAATAGGTTTCTAGTTATTAAAGGTATCTAGGAATAGGGGGTAGTGTGGGTAAATGGCATTGAGGAAGAAGATTAACCATGATCTAGTTGAATGGTGGAGCAGGCTGGAGGGGCCAAATGGCCTACTCCTGCTCCTATTTCCTATGTATTCATCAGGGAATCCATTACACACCCTATCTTGTTAACTAGATACCTAGCCAGGTCTTTTTAAAGAAGTTAATTTGCACAGCATATTTGATGATATTTTGTTACATAGATCTACTGCTTTAAGGGGAAGGGCATACGGTGGAAGAACTTTCTACCCTGATCTTAGCTAAATTTTGTTAATATTACACTCATGTTCTTAAGATCTGTAATCACAGTTTAAATTAAATTGCTATGCTTGTATTTCTTTCAGCAATGGAGAACCAGGATCATATCACCTCTCAGTATTCTGTCGCTAGCAGGTGAAAATCTAAACTTAATTACATTTATAATTTAAGTGATAGAAGCATTCTTACTTCAGAATCTTCTCCAATGCATCAACTTCCTTTCGTAGTTCGGGCATCCAAAACTGCATAAAGAACCCTAAAGGGAGTTTGAGCAATTAGTGGGTAAATCACCCTGAACTCCCTTACTAACTAAATCAATGGAAACACACACAAGTTAATTTAAAAATGTTGGTGCATTTTATGTACTTTTGTCAGCTTCACATCCTGTAAGTTTTAAACTTATTTTTCAGGTTTCCTTGTGGTCCAGGAAGGACAGGGCTGCTGTCTTGGGCCTCCTCTGCACGAGGTTACTCACCCCCACAACCTCATGTTGCTGATTTCTGGCAGCCAAATTGTTAATTTATCTGTGTGTTTGGGGGCAGGAGGTGTGGGGAGTGGGGCAACGGTGGGAGAGAGTCTGCAGTGTTATTTAAATCCATGTCCTCGGCCTTACTGGGTTTTCCCCACGCTCCCCCATAGCCTCCCCACTTCTTCATTAACACATGACCTTTTTTAATATGTAAATGGAACTTGATTGGGTTTTCCAATTCAATATCAGACAGTGATCTTTTAAACTCAATGTGTTTACAATTTCACGGATGACCCATATCACCTCAGTCAGCATTACAGAGAAGGTGCTTTAATTGTATTCTAATTTTTCAATGCTGCATCATAAAGTTGAGGGCTTATATTGTTGATTGTTATATAGATGATCAGACCCAAGCACGTTTAGTTTGCTGCTGAAAGGTCAATAATCTGAAACGTAACTGCTTCTCACTCCACAGATGCTGCTTAAGCTACTGTGCATTCCCAGTATCTTCTGCTTTTATATCACATATTTAACTGTGTCTGGCTTCTGCTTTGAAGATAAATTATGAATTACTGATGGTGTGGCCTTTCCAACCATAACTATGACTGCATAGGAACACTCTCTCAGACAACGAAGAATAACAGTTCTCACATTTGGCCCATTACCCACTATCCCAGCCACGCCATTGAAATTTCCTGATGTCAAAGTCAAAAGGTTGTGCTAGATCTTAAAAAGGATTTCCAGGTGAGCATAGACCAAAGTGTTTATTGCAATTGTACATATTATACTATTTCTATCATTGGCTCTAGGTTTTACAGTTAACATTCAACCATTTACATCAGAGCTTTTTAAACAGATGTAATGTATCACCTAAAATCCTCAAAGCACGCTTTATGAAACAATTTAAATCCAGTACATCATTTATGCAATAGGTTATCCATAGCTGATGTACACAAACTGCATAAGAATATTAAACTTCCTTGAACTGAAATGCTGTTTTACATTAAATATGTTTATACTTTTCTTGGGTGATTGAACAAGCGTCAAAGTCATCCAGAAAGGCTGTACTGTCTTCCCACATTTCTATTATGATCTTGCAGTGAAATCACTTCGTTTTAATTTAGAATTTTTTCTATGATCAACCCTTCCTTCTGGTCTGCAGGTCTGCTCATTCTGAAACAAAAACATTTTACAAGCTTTTCCCCACACTTATTTACCTAAAGTGTTTACACCTGCTGGGGTGCAATGCCAAGACATCAGCAGTTACCTCAGCCATTCTACTTACTGTGTGCGCAATCATGGCTGAGTTTATATGCTGCTTTGACATAAAGCATTCATTCGTTCGCTCACACATACACCCAAACAGTGATCATCTAACATTTAGCAGTGAGACTACTGATTCATTTCATTTTATTAGCTCCAAGAGGCCAGTTGTAGGTGCTTAATGTACTCGAGAATAACACCATTCATGCCACTAATTGCACTATAATTCAAAATGCATCTGATGCACAAATCTCAACACAAAACATCAAACCTGTCTAGTATGGAATTGCCTTTCCTATCCAAAAATTTATTTTCATAAATATGATGTTCCAGATGCTTCACTGGTGATTTTCTTTGGCCTTTATGAGCACTGTAGTGTTATTTCTGCACTAGTGTTGAGCAGGTTCCAGTTTTAGGTAACATTCAGGCTACAATTACTTGGGAGGAAGAAACCAGGTAGGTACAAAACGAAATGGATTTCTACAACTGATGTGCACAGGCTGCAAAAGAATGCTAAACTTCCTTGAACTGAAATGCAGTATTTCAGTTTAGAAATAGAAACGCTTAATTGCCAAACCAAGTATTCTAAAAAGCCCTAAAACTACCCTACCTCAGCGCAAGTATTGCTAATTTGAATACATTTTCCTCATTCATTAGAACCTTTTTTTACTCATTCATGGGATATGGGCATCACTGGTGAGGTCAGATGAGCTGACTTCTTGAATGGCCGCAGTCCATGTGGTGTAGGTACACCACAGTGCTGTTAGGGAGGGAGTTCCAGGATTTTGATCCAGTGACAGAAAAGGAACAGTGATATATTTTAAAAGCAGGATAGTGAGAGGCTTGGAGGAGAATTTCCAGGTGATGGCGTTTCCATGTGTCTGCTGCCCTTGTTCTTCTAGATGGTAGTGGTTGTGGGTTTGAAAGGTGCTGTCTAAAGAGCCTTGGTGAGTAGCTGCAGTGCATCTTATAGATGGTGCACACTGCTGCTACTGTGCGTCGATGGTGGAGGGAGTGAATTTTGTAGATTTGGCGCTACTCAAGCGGGCTGCTTTATCCTGGATGGTGTCAAGCTTCTTGAATGTTGTTGGAACTACACTCACCCAGGCAAGTGGAGAGTATTCCATCACACTCCTGACTTGTGCCTTGTTGATGGTGGACAGGCTTTGGGAAGTTAGGTGGTG
Source organism: Carcharodon carcharias (assembly GCF_017639515.1). Lineage (NCBI taxonomy): Eukaryota > Metazoa > Chordata > Chondrichthyes > Lamniformes > Lamnidae > Carcharodon > Carcharodon carcharias. The sequence continues at coordinate 51,677,013 of NC_054471.1, read as the reverse complement.
AGTTACTCGCCGCAGGACTCCTAGCTTCTGATGCGCTCTTGTAGGCGCAGTATCTATATGGCTAGTCCAGTTCAGTTGCTGGTCAATGGTAACCCCCAGGGTGTTGATAGTGGGGGATTCAGCAATGAGAATGCCATTGAATGTCAAGAGGCAATGGTTAGATTCTCTCTTGTTGGAGATGGTCATTGCCTGGCACTTGTGTGGCACAACTGTTACTTCCCACTTGTCAGCCCAAGCCTGGATATTGTCCAGGTCATTGCACATTGAATGCTATTCTGTGTGATTCAACCTAGAAAAATTCAGGTTCTCCTGGCTTGGACACCTCTTATTTTTTATGGACAATATTAACAATTATGTTGATGAAATCAGTAAAGCAGCTGGAGGATGGATCCTAACTGCTAGGTCTCCCATAAGCGCGGACAGATGTGTTAAAATTATAAATAAGTCCACCATGGATAATAGTTTATAATAGGGATAACAGAATTACACCCACTCCCATATGCTCTTAACAGCAATTTTTCTGTTGCTTCGTGTGGTTTTCCAGGTCTACTTTAATTAGGCATTTATATGACATATCTGAGATTAGCTGGTGCAACAGCTATAAAAATTGGTGTAGAACAATATTTTTCAGGACCCACAATAGTAGGTTGTTCAGTTAAATCCAAATGCCAATCTCCACACAGTCCTCTATATATATCTAATTCAGTTCCAGTAACTTGGACATCTTAGCACTGAGGTTCACAAATGTTTGATCCAGAAATTAAATTTGCAGTCAATTTAGTCCCACACATCAACCACCCGCACCCCCCCCCACCAGCCCCCATAAACCTGCAATTTACTCTTAAAGTTCATGCCCAATTGCCTTTTAAATGTTCTTATGGAATCTAATTCCACCAACTTTTCAGGCATTGCATTCCAGCTCTTAAGCCATTGTGGGAATAAATTTTTCCTCATTTTTCTTCTAGTTCTTTTGCAAATTACTTTAAATCTGTGCTTATCTATGCAGTGACTATAGGGAACCACTTCCTGCTTGTGCACAGATGCAGTGTCTTTGTCAGTTTCAACATTAGCTGCATGCATTAAAACAAAAGGTTGGCCTGACACAGATTAATAAAAAGCTCAAGTTACCGATTTTTAGGTCTGTGCAGTCCTTAACCAAATACAAGTCCTTGTGTCTGGTCCACATATCATTTAGCAACTACCCCCTTTGTAAAACATGTTTCTGACAATTCAGTAAATGATGAAGGCAGGAAATCTCCCAACTTTCAATGTGCAGAATTGGTTGTAACATTTAGTTTAAGGACAATTTTTGTTAAGAATCAAAAAAATTCTGAATAAAATATTGAAAAACACTGAACAATAGAGTTTTATAATATCAAAGTAGGATGTCAGCTGCAACCTCGTGGTAGGACTCTTCCCTCTGAATTAGAAAATCACGGGTTCAAATCCCACTCCAGAAATTTCTTTTTTGCTCACTGTGTCCAAAACCTTGCTCTCTACAACCATAATCCAGCAACTTCAATGCTTCAACTGATTAGATATTCTTCCTTTAAAAAAATCCTGGTCTCTGCCTCAGTTACGCCCTGTGGCAGTCTTTTTTCATAAACTTTTTTCTCTGCCCCTTTTATCTTGCTCAGAATCCCATCTTTCTTTCCCTTCCTTTATTTCACTTCCTGTACATGACTTAAAGCCAAGTTATAATTTCTGGTTGATGCTTCCTGGATTAGACTCTATTGGCGGGATTTTCTGCTCTTGCCTGCTACAAGTCAATGGGCTTCTGGCTGGCGTCCCGCCTGCGACGGGGCCGGAAAATCCTGGCCTATGTCTCTGTGAGGATTTTTCAATCTGATTGAACAGTTATGCTTTCCCTTGTCCTACTTTTGCACACCAATAAATGGATACATTCAATCGCCTCTTACCATTCTCTGTTTTAGGGACAGCAATCCCAGCTTCTCTATTTTTTCCACATAACTGAAGTCCCACATCCCTGCTTTCAACCTAGTATATCTCCAATGATTCCTTTCCAAGGTCCCCAACATCTTTTCTAAATTATGGTACCCAGAATTGGACATAAAACGCAAATTGCTGATTAGGTACAGCAAATCACGATGAGAGTATAATGTTATTACCTATGCTACATCATCATTTTCTGGGACCTTTACGTTGCTCCAGAGATCCTTGCCGGAAAATATTTAACAGTTCATTATCCTACCTTCGGCCCCATTAAAATGCTAAGATCAGATTTGCTGAATTAACATCGCTATGATTGGCACTTAGACCATCACAGAATACCAATTCCAAGTCCTCCAATGTCAAAGAATTCAATTGTTTAACTGGTTAGCTGAGTGTAACATTTTAATTTGTTCCAGGAACTTGATTGAAATCTTCAACCTCAATTAAGCAGTAAATTAATTACTCCAGCAGTCAGTTATGTTGTGATTTTACTTTTATATGAATTTGTGCACTAAAGGTGCATTACAGTTGGTAATAAGATATTGCTGGGGACTGCACACAGCTCTGGAAACAACATGGAGCATACTAGGCACAACGGCAATTTATATATTTACACAGTCTCAGTACCGTCTCACTGATCAAAATAAGCCCAATCTGAACACTGCAAATCATATGTCATGTGCATTTTTCTAGCCCCATTATCAGATCAGGGCCACTGCTCTGAAACATGTTTGTTAAATAAGACCATAAGACATAGGAGCAGAAATTAGGCCATTCGGCCCATCGAGTCTGCTCCGCCATTCAATCATGGCTGATAAGTTTCTCAACCCCATTCTTCTGCCTTCTCCCCGTAACCTTTGGTCCCCTTACCAATCAAGAACCTATCTATCTTGGTCTTAAATATACTCAATTGTTGTTCGGTTCTCTCTTGGGACTGGTGCCTTGGATGTGTGTCAAATTCTGGCTGTGGTCCTTCTGAGCTGTCACTAGGCTCATCGCAGCATATTCTCATTATTTTTCTCACAAACTGTTGTCAATTTGCCAGCAATGGACTGGGCAGCTCAGCAGTTCAACTTATGCTGTTTGTCACTGCAGTGAATTCTGGGCCAAAGCACCTTATACTAGAATACAAGTCAAGTGAGTTCAAAATTATCAAGGGTTTTAATAGATTAGTTAGGGGAAAACGTGTCCGCTGGCAGGAGAATTGGCAACCAGAGGACACAGATTTAAGATAATTGGCAAAAGAACCAGAGGTGTGTTAAGGAGTAATTCTTTTATTTATATGTTGTTGATCTGGAATACACTACCTAAAAGGGGTAAAGGAAGCAGATTCAATTATACCTTTAAAAAGGAAATGGATATAGACTTGACAAGAAAAAAAATTCAGGACTGTGAAAAAAAAGCAAGCGGGTGGGATTAATTCCATAGGTCTTTCAAAAAGTCTGAACAGGCATGATGGGCTGAGTGATCTCATTTAGTGCTATGAGATTCTTTAATAATGGCATAACCAGGCTCAGGGTTCAATGGGAAACAGCAGGTAAATGTTTCTCATTACAGAAGCCATAATACAGCTGTAATCAGCTTTATTATTAAACTTAACAAATTGACTGGAATCCACACCAATGCAAATTTTAAAAATAATTAAAGATTACTGTACCGGCCAGAAGACAGGAAGGAAAATAATAATAATTTTTTTTTATTTTTAAAATGGACAAGGCTTTACCCTGACTAGCCATGGCTCATACCAGAGGAATTTCTAACCTTCAGACAAGCAGCAGAAACTCGTTATCTCTAAAAGGACGCTAATGAACCCTCCCATCCCACAGAGCTGTAGAAAGCCTCTTTACATTTCTAAAGAATTCTAGCCACTGAAGGCGGTATGTCTGGAAAGGACAAAAGGGACCCTAATTCCTCTATCAAACATCTCAGGATTTCAGACCTGGGAAAATATATCTTTTGACAAAGACCCAGAAGAAGTGGGAAGTATGTCATGTGACCTCCCCCAAGTTGCTAGAGCCTGTAATATTGCTGAGAGGAACTGAACCCAGGCAGTTTACCATTTTATCATTAACAGGTAGCAGCAGAAAGAGCTCTGTCCATGTGAAGTGCCTGGCTCTCATTTACACTGTGAACTACGGGAGCATTGGAACTTCTGTATCTGTGCCCTCAAGGCTAATTCATCTCTATGCATCTTCTTCCATCGTGTAAGTCCTTGCTTCTGGAAAGTTGAAACACCATGCAACAGTTTCAGTCTGCTAATCTCTGAAGGAATGTGCCACTGGACTTTTGATTCACATGAAACCATAACTTATATTTCTATTGTGGTCTTGCCCTGTAACCCATTTTATTGCATGAATGCAAAAAGAGGCTGAAATTGCAAAATCTCTTTCGTGTGCGCGCGCGTGTGTGTGTAAGATAAACCAATCCTCTTATTTTACCTTATCTTGAGTTTGCTGTAGGGTTATTTATAGAGGATTCGTTAACACCAAAACTGAAGGGTTGGGGAAAATATGACAACACTTATAAAAGGGGGAAATCAGAAATACCTTTCTGTTTATAGACAGGTAGTGAGAGGAGAAATCAGGGCTGTTTAAATTGTATGTGGAACATTCCTTGTTCCAGTCCTACTCTGGTCCCCTTCCACAACTCTTTCTCCGGTACATCGATGATTACTTCGGTGCTGCTTCATGGTCTCATTGGTACTTGGAAAAATTTATTAATTTTGCTTCCAATCTCCACCCCTCCATCATTTTCACATGGTCCATCTCTGACATTTCCCTTCCCTTCCTTGACCTCTCTGTCTCAATCTCTGTCCACCAATATCCATTACAAGCCTACCGACTCCCACAGCTACCTCGACTACAGCTCCTCACACCCCACTTCCTGTAAGGACTCCATCCCATTCTCTCAGTTCCTTCACCTCCGTCGCATCTATTCTGATGATGCTACCTTCAAAAACAGTTCCTCTGACATGTCCTCCTTCTTCCTTAACCAAGGTTTTCCACCCACGGTTGTTGACAGGGCCCTCAACCGTGTCCGGCCCATCTCCCCTCACGTCTTCTCCTCCCTCCCAGAAACATGATAGGGACCCCTTGTCCTCACTTATCACCCCACCAGCCTCCGCATTCAAAGGATCATCCTCCGCCATTTCCGCCAACTCCAGCATGATGCCACCACCAAACACATCTTCCCTTCACTTCCCCTGGTGGCATTCCGTAGGGATCGTTCCCTCCGGGACACCCTGGTCCACTCCTCCATCACCCCCTACTCAACTCCCACCTATGGCACCTCCCCATGCCCACGCAAAAGATGCAACACCTGCCCCTTCTCTTCCTCTCTCCTCACCATCCAAGGGCCCAAACACTCCTTTCAAGTGAAGCAGCATTTCACTTGCATTTCCCCCAACTTAGTCTACTGCATTCGTTGCTCCCAATGCGGTCTCTACATTGGAGAGACCAAACGTAAACTGGGCGACCGCTTTGCAGAACACCCGTGGTCTGTCTGCAAGAATTACCCAAACCTCAATGTCGCTTGCCATTTTAACACTCCACCCTGCTCTCTTGCCCACATGTCTGTCCTTGGCTTGCTGCATTGTTCCAGTGAAGCCCAATGCAAACTGGAGGAACAGCACTTCATCTTCCGACTAGGCACTTTACAGCCTTCCGGACTGAATATTGAATTCAACAACTTTAGATCTTGAACTCCCTCCTCCATCCACACCCCCTTTCTGTTTCTTCCCCCTTCCTTTTGTTTTTTCCAATAATTTATATAGATTTTTCTTTTCCCACCTATTTCCATTATTTTTAAATCTTTTATGCCCCGCTAGTCTTTCCACTCCACCCCCACTAGTGCTGTACCTTGAGTGCCCTACCATCCATTCTTAATTAGCATATTCGTTTAGATAATATCACTACCTTCAACACCTCTGTGCTCTTTTGTCTGTGACATCTTTTGATTATCTGCTCCTATCACTGCTTGCTTGTCCCTACAACCACACCACCCCCCTCAACTTCTCTCCCACACCCCCCACCTCCCCACACCCTAAACCAGCTTATATTTTATCCCTCGCCTTATATTCACTCAGTTCTGTGGAAGGATCATGAGGACTCGAAACGTCAACTCTTTTCCTCTCCGCCGATGCTGCCAGACCTGCTGAGTTTTTCCAGGTAATTCTGTTGCTTTTTAAATTAACCCCTCCCACCCCCTCCAATTCGTAACATTACCAAAAACAAAGTAATAGAGAGGAATTGCATGTATTGAAGAACTCTGACTCAACTACAGTTGCATGAAGGTTGGACACATAAATGTTACTAATTCTGCAGTATATGATGATCGTCCTTGAACAATCTTTCATATCAAAGAAAGTTTGACTAATTACGGTTGAAATATACAGTACCCAAATTGGTTAACGGAAGTTCATGGTTGCTGCAGCCTTTCATTTGAGTCATAAGCTTACGTTTATATAAAAAGACATGGGTGTCACCTAAATGTAGGCATATATCATTTTGAAAAGCTTGTGTGGTTAGAATTCAACTTCAGTGGCCACCTTCTAAAGTGTGGGTGTATTACTCATCATTATTTGAAGGAGAATAAATTTTGCCTGGACTTGATGGATGACTCTAAAATATCAGGTCTTGCACTGGTTTTCCAAACAACATTAATAGCTCTCTGTGGCTGATAACTATGTCCCATTCATATCTCCATCATGATTAACGTATGAACATATGAATTAGGAGCAGGAGCAGGCTACTCGGCCCTTCAAGCCTGCTCTGCCATTCAATTAGATCATGGGTGGTCCAACTGTAACCTCAGTTTCACATTCCCACCTATCCCAATAAGCTTTCACCCCCTTGCTCATCAGGAATCTATCTCTCTGTACCTTAAGAGTATTCAAAGGCTCTGCTTCCGCCGCCTTTTCAGGAAAATGGTTCCAAAGACACTCAACCCTTAGAAAAAAAAAATGTCCTCATCTCTGGCCTAAATGGGTGACCCCTTATTTTTAAGCAGTGGCCCCAGGTACCAGATTCTCCACTTGAGGAAAGAGCCTCTCCACATCCATCCAGTCAAGACCCCTATGGATGCTTTATGTTTCAATCAAGTCACCTCTTACTCTTCTAAACTCCAGTGGATCTTAGCCTAGCCTGTCCAACCTTTCCTCATAAGACAAACTGCCCGATCCAGGTATAGTTTAGTAAACCTTCTCTGAACTGCTTCCAAGGCACTTACATTAAATAAGACCAAATTGTACTCCAGATGTGGTCTGTCATGAAGTGATATTAATGCGTATAATGTTATTGGAAACTATTTTTAAATTGGACTTGTAGTAGGGTCGGTATGTGGCTTAATTGTTTTAAAGCCGGCTAGTCTGGGTACTTTGATGATGTTAATTAGATAAACATAAGGTAATTTTTATGTTTTATTCATTTATGGGATGTGGGCATCGCTGGCCAGCATTTATTGCCCATCCCTAATTGCCCTTGCTCGGAAGGCATTTAAGAGTCAACCACATTGCCCTGGCCACATGTAGACCAGCAGAACATCAGTGAATTAGATGGGTTTTTACAACAATCAACAATGGTATCATGGTCATCATTAGACTTTTAATTCCAGATTTTTATTGAATTCAAATTCCACCATCTGCCATTGGGGGATTCAAACCCTGGTCCCCAGAGCTTTGCATTGGGTCTTTGGATCACTAGTCCTGCACTATGCCATCACCTCCCCACTTGTTGAATAAAGCATTCAAGAGTGGGAGTTAAATTTGAACCTAGCTAGGAGACACCAAGCAATGTGTTTATATTACTAATAAAATTGGTGGAATGAAAGGATTATTGTTAGGAGAAGTAAAAGTAAAAAAGAACCTAGTGATACAATGAGAATTTACATTCAAAGGGAAGGCTAGGTAAAAACAGAAAGGAGCTTTGTATGGGCAAGTCAGAAGCATGTAAGATCTAAGCAGCCTGTAAGCCCTACAACTGTGTCTCCAAAGGAACTAAATTGCAAGGGACTTCATTTTGAATTTGTCAGGTCAAATGTGCTTTGCCTGGTGTCTGTTCAAAATCTATGGGTCATCATTGTCTTGGTAGATGATTTACCTGGGAATTATTAATTTGTGGATTTATTTAAAAGCTATTATGGTAGTAATTTGTAAACGTGTATGTGTTTAATGTGTTGTTAAATTAATAAATATTTAATTTAGTTTTATATAAAAAACCTCTTGAGGTTTGGTGGTCTTATTCCTCAATTCAGAGCTGCATCTCAAACATACCAATTGAAAATATAGGTTATGACAATTGTTCAAGTTTCCCTCTGGGATTTAAACAACCCTGCCTTTACCAACTGCTGCATCATAACAGGTCCCACCAATGCCCTGTATAATTGAAGCATAACGTCCATACTTTTATATTCAATTCCCCTCACAGTAAATTATAATATTTTAGAAGCTTTCCTAATTACTTGCTGTACCTGCATACTAGCCATTTGTGGTTCACACACAAGGATACCTAGATCCCTAGAAGCAGTCCATGTCCGAATGCAGCAAGAGCTGGGCAATATCCAAGCTTGGGTTGACAAGTGGCAAGTAGTATTTGCGCCACACAAGTGCCAGGCAATGACCATCTCCAACAAGAGAGAATGAATCTAACCATCGCCCCTTAGCATTCAATGGCATTACCATCACTGAATCCCTCACTATCAACATCCTGGGGGTTACCATTGGCCAGAAACTGAACTGTACTAGCCATATAAATACGGTGGCTACAAGAGCAGGTCAGAGGCTTGGAATCCTGTATGATGAGTAACTCACCTCTTGACTACTCCAAGCCTGTCCACCATCTACAAGGCAAAAGTCAGGAGTGTGATGGAATACTCCCCACTTGCCTGGATGAGTGCAGCTCCTGCAACCCGCAAGAAGCTTGACACCATCCAGGATAAAGGAGCCCACTTGATTGGCACCATATCACAAACATTCACTCCTTCCCATCAACATACAGTAGCAGCAGTGTGTATCATCTGCAAGGTGCACTGAAGATGCACTGCAGGAACTCACCAAGGCTGCTTAGACAGCACCTTCCAAACCCACGATCACTACCATCTAGAAGAACAAGGGCAGCAGACACATGGGAACACCACCAACTGGAAGTTCCCTTCCAAGTCACTCACCATCCTGACTTAGAAATATATCGCCTTTCCTTCACTGTCGCTGGGTCAAAATCCTGGAACTCCCTTCCTAACAGCACTGTGTGTGTACCTACACCACGTGGACTGCAGCGACTCAAGAAGGCAGCTCACCACTATCTTCTGAAGGGCAACTAGGGATGGGCAATAAATACTGACACAGCCAACGAAGCCCACATCCCCACGAATAAAAAACAAAATCCATCTGCATAGTGGGATAGTGGTATTGTCAATGGACTAGTAATCCAGAGACCCAGGGTAATGCTCTGGGGACCTGGGTTCAAATCCCACCATGGCAGATGGCGGAATTTGAATTTAATACGAAAATCTGGCATTAAAAGTCTAATGACGACCATGAAACCAATGTCGATTGTTGTAAAAACCCATCTGGTTCACTAATGTCCTTTTGGGAAGGAAAACTGCTGTCCTTACCTCGTCTGGCCATGTGACTACATGTGACTCCAGGCCTACAGCAATGTGGTCGACTCTTAAATGCCCTCTGAACAAGGGCAATTAGGGATGGGCAATAAATGCTGGCCTAGCCAGCGATGCCCACATCCAATGAATAAAAAATCACAACCACTCACCATTTAGAGAAAATGCTTCATTTTTATTTTTCCTGCCTAAATGGACAATTTCTCACTTTCCCACATTACACTCCACTTGCCAGGTCTTTGCCCACTCACTTAACCTAGCCGCCTTGTGATCTCTTCACATCTTACTACCCCACCAAAATTAGCAACCATACCTTCAGTCCTTTCATCCAAGTCATTTATATAAGTTACAAAAAGTTGAGGCCCCAGCACTGATGCCTTGTTACATCTTGCCAACCAGAAAAATACCCTTTTATGCCTACCTTCTGTTTCCTGTTAGCCAGCTAATCTTTCATACATACTAATATGTTACATCCTACACTATAAGCTTTTATTTTTCACAAAAATCTTTGATATGCCAACTTATGAAATGCCTTCTGGGAATCTAAATATTGTACATCCACTGGTTCCCATTTATTCACAGCATATGTTACTTTTTCAAAGAACTCCAATAAATTGGTTAAACATGCTTTCCCTTTCACAAAACCATGTTGACTCTACTTGAGTAACCTGAATTTTTCCAAGCGCCCTGGTAAAATGTCTTGAGCGATAGCTTCTAACATTTTCCCAATGACAGATGTTAAGCTAAATGGCCTGTGGTATCCTGCTTTCTGTCTCCCTCCTTTTTTGAATAAAGTGGTTACATTTACTATTTTCCAATCGAATGGAACATTCGGAATTTTGGAAAATTAAAGCCAACACATGAACTATCTCACTAGCCACATCTTTTAAGACCATAGGATGAAGTCCATCAGGACCTGGGGACCTGTCAGCTATTATGAATGGACCCTGGGTGAGATCCCCCAGTTTATGATCCCGGACAAGATACTCCAAATTGTTATGCTCACGAGTGACGAGGGATGAACTGGCTTCCTTTCTTTATTCAACTACCTCAGGTGGTCACAACAAGGTTAATTTAAATAGGATCCTTTCCCTTGTGGATACCTTTTCCCAGTCCAAATGTATTTATGTTTTAGAAGGAGCCAATTTAACCAGGCTTTCTTGAGTCAAAGAAAGAGTAAGCTTACTAGTTACTAAGAACCAAAGAAAAAAATAATCAAAACGCAACACATATACACACGTTAGAAATGAAAAGTTGAGGACAAAAATAGAAGTTAAAAAAGTCTTTAGCTTGTCTGTGAGGAGTAGATGGTGAAACGTTGCGGCCGTGAAGCTGGGTGATTCTGGTATGGCTGACTGGCAGTTGAGCAGTTTGTTTGGAGATACTTGGTCCTACAGGTTAGCTGAAGGAGTTGTCCTGTTTCCTTTTTGACAGTGACTTTGCTGACTTGTGACTTGCCTCCAACAACAGAGAGACTTTTACCTGCAACGTGCAGGGACGCCTAGTTGCTGTTCTTCTGCTGTGACCTTCACAGAATACACTAGTGCACCAAAACTAGCACACACAGACCAGGTTTGTAGCTGTTTTTTTTTTTACCCTTCTTGTGTATTCCTGCAAGGGATAAACATGTCTTTCACCCAGAATCTGCTTTCTTTCAATACCGATCATATCCACATTCTGAGATATAACTTAACAGAAGATGATTTCTGCGGAGATGGTAATCAGTCTCCATTAATCTCCTGTGGTTGCGGAGACAGAGTTTAGTCTATTGCATTGCATCTCTCCCTTTCGAGTGTCTCTATCTGAAGTGAGCCTTGAGACCTTTTCAGGTATGACATTCCAGGGTCCCTTTGGACTAGTCGGTCAAGTATAATCCACCCAGCAATTTTCCAGAAAGTGGTTACTTTACAGTCTCAGACAGCTTTTGCTTGTATGTCCTTTTTAAAAAACATGTCTTCCACAAAACTTTCAATAGGCCTGTGATCCGCTGTCATGACACAGCCAACAGCTCCAACAATTTTCTCAGTACCACTTCCCTGGTGATTGTAATTTTCCTAAGTTCCTCCCTCCCTTCCATTTCCTGATTTACAGCTATTTCTGGAATGCCACTTGTATCTTCTATAGTGAAGACCATTGCAAAATAGTGGTTTAATTCATCTGCTATCTCCTTATTTTCCATTATCAATGCCCGAGGCTCATTTTCTACAGGATCAACATTCACTTTGTTAATTCTTTTCTTTTTAAAATATTAACAGAAACTCTTACTATCTGTCTTCATGGAATGCAAGAATGCAATGAGAGAGAATTATTTCAGGCTCAGTAAACTTGTCTTATTAAAAAAAACAAAGGATAATGTTAATGTTTGAACTTTCTTCTACTTGACAAAGAGTGCAATTTAAAGGTATACAACCATGTGTACAAGTCTGAAATTATTCTCAGTGACCTGGATTTTGCAGTCAGCGGCGAAGGAATGGTGCTTGACATTCACTGCACTGACAGATGTCCAGAACTTTTGTGTACTTTTCGGCAAAGGCTTGCTGTCATTGTGTCTCACAGCCAGCCCGGTACCATCTACAAGCATCTGTGGCATAAGAGTACGACAAGCAAAAGTGTGGCCCTTCAAACAGACTGAAGAATCCTCACTGAGACATGCAGAGTATAAACCAGGCACCATCAACATATATAAAGTGAAACAAAGAAAGCGAAAAAAAGGTGAGATTCAGAGCAAGATAAAAGAGACAGGGAACAAGTTTAAAAAGTAATTTTGTCTTTGAAATATATTTAAGTAAGAGTTTGCTAGAACATGGAATACTTTGCTACAGGGAGTAACTGAGGCAGAGACCAGGCATCTTTTAAGGGAAGAATATCTAATCATTTGGAGCGCTGAAGTTGCTGGATTATGGTGGGGGAGAGCAAGGCTTTGGACACAGTGAACAAAAAGAAATTTCTGGAGTGGGATTTGAACCCGTGATTTTCTAATACAGAGGGAAGAGTAGTACCACTGGGCCAGGGCTGATATCCTACTTTGATGCTATAAACTTTTATGGTTCAATGTTTTTCTTTCAACAGCTATCAACTTAATTTCCAATGTATTCAGGGATTTATTTTCACTAACCATTCTACTTGCACTGTGAAGGAACATTTTAATTGACTCTGAATAATTTTTCTAACTCAGCTTTCAACAACCAATTCCAATTATTAAAAATATGTTGTCACTCAAAATTTCCTTTTCATTTTAAAAGAGTTATTGCCTCATAGTAAAATAAGTTACACCCATCATTACAAACTCCTCTCACTGGTATGTCAAGTACTGTCAGTTTCACAGTCCTTTGCTCAGGGTCAGCCAATTCAATGCAACTCGTATCAGCAGCTAGCCAGCAAGATAAAGTTACTTCAATAATGTCTCATTCAGGTCAAAACAGACTTCAAACACAATGAACTATATAAATGCAGGGAAATGTTAAGTGGAAGAGGTATGACTGCCAAAAAGGCATATGTACAAGGAAGATGCCATTTGTGACGTCAGAAAAAGACGTTTCCAAGGATGAATGTGTGAGATTCCTTATTTTATCAACATTACAGGTACTGAAAGATGGCATGCAATAAACCGCACACATATGGAGATACCTTTGCAACATAAAAGGACCTGGTTTGTATAAATAACGCTACAGCAGCAACTATCTAAGAAAACCCATTACTGACAATATTCCTAACAATGTTTAGTGTTGAAATGAGGCTAGTATAATCTACAACCTGAAAGTACTCAAATGTCCCAATTTACCAAATAATTGAGTGAAATGATGCTCTATTATAATAAACCAAAAAGAGCATCAACAGGGAGCTGGATAACCAGTTTGTGTTTGTAGAAGTCATCAGTTAGCTTTTTAATCACTGAAACATGCAATTACTGTTACCTTTGGTATGTAACTTTTAACCATTCAGCAATTATATTTGGCACGTAATCTCAAACAACTCACCAAACACAACATCTATTCCTCCTACAAAGCACTGGTTTAATCACGAAACCTTGATCCTTTCTATGATGCAATGAAAATTATTCTCAGATTCTCCAGGTCCCTTCAAAGTCTAATACCTATTACTCTTATCTTTGGTGACCCTTTCTCAATTGACATTCTTGGCCTATCACTTCTAATCTCCCACAACTTTTCATTGCTAAAGCTGCAAAGATTAATTTTCTTTTGTGCACTAAGCGTTTATTCTCCCTTCAACAACTCTCAAAAACCCAAGTCCAAATATGTGAATTTGCTTTTATTTAAGGGAGCCTCCCCCAGGACCTCACTGTCTTGCACTCCTGGGGAGCATTTAAGAAAGGATTATCTAATATAGGTCATCTTTCTCTCTGCTCTGCCATCTAATTATTGATACAAACTTTGTACAATTTAATCTATGGCACTGTGGATATCATTAATCTTACTTTCACAACTGCCTCGCTCTGTGTACCTAGTAACCATCCTATTTGGTTCACTCTGTATTGCCTTGATCTGACGATACAACCTTCCATACTAGTGCTTCTGATAAGTCTTCCTTTTTTCTCAATGGAGGAATCCTCTACCAGGGCTGACAGGGTCCTTAACCATGTCTGTTCATTATCACCCACTTCTGCTCTCAACCGTTCTCCTCCCTCCTAAACAAATAGGGCACCCCTTGTCCTCACATTCCACCCTACCACAAAAACAAAAATAGCTGGAAAAACTCAGCAGGTCTAACAGCATTTGTGGAGAGGAAGACAGAGGAACCACCCTACCACTCCCAGTATTCAAAAGGACAATCATGCGCCATTTCTGACTCCTCCAAACACATCTAGGCTCCCCTCCCCTCCCAGCATTCCAGACAGACAAACAGACAGTTCCCTCTGCAATATCTTAGTCCACTCCTCAATCACACCCAACAATCCTGCCCCTACTCACGGCATGTTTCCAAGCACGGGAGATGCAAAATTTGCCCTTTTACCTCCTCCCTTCTCAATGTCCAAGGCCCCAAATACTCCTTTCTAAGTGAAACATCGATTTAATTGTATTTTGTTCAATTTTGTATATTGCATTCATTGCCCACAACGTGGAACACCTCTCTTTGGCCTGCAAGCTTGACCCCAAGCTTATGGTCACCTGTCATGTTAATTCTCCACCTTACTTCCGCTCTGACTTTTCTGTGCCCAGCCTCTTGCAGTGTTCCAATGAAGTTCATCAAAAGCTCGAGGAACAGTACTTCATTTTGGCCTTGCACAATGAACCCTTTTGTCATTTAGTCTCTCCTGCCCTCCCCTCCATCACAGATCATCCCTTTTGTTGCTCTTTCCAACCTTCCACTTTCACTTGCTCAAAATTTATTACATTTCTAAGTTTTCCTAGTTCTGATAAAAGGTCATCGACCTGAAAAATTCTCTCTCTGTTTCTCTCTGTATTGATGCTGCCATACCAATTAAGTATTTCTAACACTTTTGGTTTTTATGTCGGTTTTCTGCATCCATGGTATTTTACTATTCTGATGAAGTTTACTTCATCATCTTTCTCCTAACTTTTTCAATCCGTGTATCATTCAGTGGTTCTAAGGCCCTCTCAAAATATAAACAGATAATTTTAACAATTCACAACCATACTTCATTTCAAAATCCTGAACTATGTCTTAAACCTACATGTTCATTATATTGTTCCTCCACCCACATGATTGATTCAACTGGGTAACATTAAGGCATTCTGGGGGCAGTGGCGGGGTAGAAATGGTGGACGAGTAATCCAGAGACCTAGACTAAATACTCTGGGGATGGGTTCAAATCTCACCACAATGGCTGGTGGAATTTGAATTCAATTAATAAAATCTGGAGTATAAAACTAGTCTCAGTGGTAGTGACCATAAAATTATCAATTGTCATAAAAATTCATATGGTTGCCTAATATCTTTTAGGGAAGGAAATTTCCCGGCCTTACCCAGTCCAGCCTACGTGTGACTCCAGGCCCAGACCAATGTGGTCGATTCTTAACTGCCCTCTGAAGTAGCCTAGCAAGCCACTCAGTTCAAGGGCAATTAGGAATGGGCAACAAATGCTGGCCTTACCAGTAATTTCCATATCCCATGAAATAATAAAATATATTGCAACCTATGTTTTTAATACATTTATGGAATATAATTGATATTGGATAATAAAATTACAAGTAAATACTTTTAAGTTTAAGCCTTTGATCACCTGCTTAACAAGATACGATTTTAAAAGTTTGCAGGTGGTAATGTAGGCTGTGATGTACCTCATAAAGACTGTTGATAGAATTCTGGCAACTGACGGAGTACCAGATTTTGAAAGCAGAAAGCCAAATTAGGAAATATGATATTCAATCTTATTTAAGACATATCTGGTAAATCCCAATAGGGAAATTATTCAGGTAAGGCAGACTTTTCCTGTTGAATTTATTATTTACACATCGCATACTTGAGCTTCTATGCTCCATGCACCAATGTGACAAAATGAGGAAGTAAATAAGATGAGAAATTAACATTCATTTCCAGCTCTGAAAACATATTTGCAATTTCTAAGTACAGAAAAGATGGGGTTTTGATCTGAAATGTCAGCTTAGCTCATATTAAGTGCAAGACGTCATCTTGGTAAAGGAGTTACAGCGTGGACTAAGTTTGGTTACCTGGAGGATCGTTAAGGGGCTGTTGTTTAAATTGACTACTTGCACTCATTAAAGAGAGCATCTTGGAGGCTAGTGCTTGACCTAACATCCTTGCCTAACAGCAAGTAGTTGACTGGAGTAAACAAATCATTGACGAAAATTGAGTCATTTGAAAGCATACTCACCTTTTATCATTTGCTTGCTGCTGAAGGTCTGAAGAGGACTTTTGAAACACACGGATAACTTTTGGGATATTTTGCCAAGAATTGACCAATACTCTTATCATTGTTTATTCTGGATGATCTTTGGGAACTTCACATAAATGAGTAAATACTGTGCTACTCTACCTTATTGGATGCCTTAATGGAATTAGCAGGAGAAAGGCTGTGCTTATCATGGGCATCTTGTTAGGCAACACCTTTTGGTTTGGACGAAGAATGGGAGGAGGACATAAGGTCAGCCAGAGCAGCACCATCTGCTGCAGAAGAGGGACAGGAGTGTGAAGTGGACTGCTCCCCTTGTCTGATAGAGAACATCCCTCCTTCTTTTGACCTTCTCCACCAGAACTTCCAGTGCCACATAGGCAAATCTGTGCATCCACTCCCTCATTCAGTCACCCTGAAACCTGCTGCTCTGTCATTTAGTACACTCCAAACCTTCACTGGAAGTGAGTGTGAGGAACCCACATATATTTATAAAAACAAAAAACTGCGGATGCTGGAAATCCAAAACAAAAACAGAATTACCTGGAAAAACTCAGCAGGTCTGGCAGCATTGGAGTTCTGTTGAAGGGTCATGAGGACTCGAAATGTCAACTCTTTTCTTCTCCACCGATGCTGCCAGACCTGCTGAGTTTTTCCAACCCACATATATTCTACGAAAATTGTTTCTAATAAGTGCTTGAGTGTTAAATCTGCAGCTGCCTGTTTTAGGAGCTCCAGAAAAGTTCAAGTTAGACTAAAATTATGTGCTAAAACCAGAATTGCAAACAGGCTAGTCTTGTAGATCAGCACCCACGTAGTACCGGTTTTCATTCTTTCTTCAAAATAACCCCCAACAATATTCCAGAATGCTACTTTATATTCTAAATAATTCTGCCCTATTTTTATAAATCATCTGAAGGAATCTTTGTCAACCGAGATTTGTATTACATTGCTCTAATACTTAACTTCAATTTACTGCGTGGCTAGAGGGATTTGCTTACCTGGGTTTGTTAGCTGGGAAAGTTCAGTAAGTTGGAAATCAAGTGCTTTGCCTGATTATCACTACATAATTTAAAAATAAGCTTTATTACCTGGCCACTAGAATCTCCTTCATTCTCTTGCCATAGTTCTACACAGACCTGACATTTGATGTTGGAAAGCAGCAGATACATGTAACTGAAGTCAGCTGCAAATTTTTGAATCAACAATTCTTAAGAGATGGTGCTATTTCATATTCTGTTCAATTCTGGATGCCAATCAGAAGGAATTGGTGGTTTTAAAATTCAGTTCCCAGCTGAAAAAGCAGCAGGTTTCATCTGACATTGAATCTTAAAATTAATAATGCCCCACATCATCGTCCTCCCACCCCCACTGCCAATCAGTATCCCTTTTGTACCTGGATACTAATGAGTGTGAACCATTGAATGGTCACTCACTGATAGTTATCAAATCCAAAATATCAGGAAAAGGACAAGGAACAATCCAGAGTAAGAATAATTAACTGGGGAAAGCCAACTTCAATGGGGTATGAACGGGTCTGACCCTGATAAACTGGAATCAAAGGCTGGCAGGCAAAACTGTAACTGAACAATGTACTGCCTTTAAAGAGATAGTTCTGGCACAGTCAAGGTATATTCTCATGAAGGAGAAAGGTGGGGCAAACAAATCTAGAGGTCCCTGGATCACAAGAGATATAGGGATTGGGAAGAAGAAGAAAAGTTATGCTTATGACAGATGTCAGGTGGATAATTCAATCTAGAGCCAGACTGAATATGTAAGGTTCAGACAGGAGTTGGAAAAGCAAGTAAGAGAAGCAGAGAGAGAGAGAGAGAGAGAGAGAGAGAGAGCATGAAAAGAGACTGGCAGCTAACATAGGAATGTAATCCAAAAGACTTCTGGAGGCACATAAATAGTAAAAGGGTGGTAAAAAGGATTAGGGACCGAAAACAGAACTTATACAGTGAGGTAGGGAGCATGGTTGAGGTATTGAATGAATACGTTACATCTGCCTTTACCAAGGAAGATGCTGCACAGGTCACAGAGAGAAAAAGGGTAATTCAGGCACTTAAAGGGTTTAAAATTGGGAAGATGGTGGTATTGAATAGGCTGCCTGTACTTAAAGTTGATAAGGCACCAGGAACGGATGAGATGTATCTAAGGACACAGAGGGAAATGAGTGTGGAAATTGAGGAGACGTTGTTAATAATTTTCCACTCTTTCTTAGACTCAGGGGTGGCACAAGAGGTCTGGGGAGAATTGCAAACGTTACACAATGTGGTTTCCTCTAAATTGGGGAGACCAAATGCAGACTGGACGACCGTTTTGTGGGACACCTCCTCTCAATCTGCAAGCATGATCTCGACCTTCCGGTCGCTTGCCATTTCAATTCACCATCTTGCTCTCATCCTCACATTTATGTCCCCGGCCTGCTGCAATGTTTAATGAAGCCCAATGAAAGCTGGAGTTACAGCACCTCATCTTCCAATTAGGCACTTTACATCCTTCTGGATTCAACATCGAATTCAACAACTTCAGACCATGAACTCTGCCCTCCATTTTGATTTATTCCCTCCCCCCCACCCCAGTGCCAGTTTGCATCTTGTTTCAAGTTTTTTGCTTTCAGATAGAGCTGACCTTTAAAGACCATAAGGCGTAGGAGCAGAAGTAGTCCATTCGTCTCATCGAGTTTGCTCCGCCATTCAATGAGATCATGGCTGATCTGATTATCCTCAATTCCACTTTCCGGCCTTTTCCCATAACGCTTGATTTCCTTACTGATTAAAAATCTGTCTATCTCAGCTTAACGACCCAGTCTCTACAGCCCTCTGCTGTAAGAATTCCACAGATTGACTACCCTCTGAGAGAAGAAATTCCTCTCTCTGTTTTAAATGGGCGCTCCCTTATTCTGAGATTATGCCCTTTGGTCCTAGACTCTCCCACAAGGGGGAAAAACCTCTCAGCATCTACTCTGTCAAGCCCCCTAAAAATTTTATATGTTTCAATAAGGTCACCTCAATCTTCTAAATTCCAATGAATAAAAGCCCAATCTACTCAACCTCTCCTCATAAGAAAATCCCTCCATACCCAGGATCAACCGAGTGAACCTTCTCTGCACTGACTCCAATTATTTTGTTATTAATACCTACTCTGGACCAATACTTTGTTTCTTTACTACTACCATTACCACTGCCTTTTATTCCAAGACATCATTGATATTTTATCTCCCTCGCTCTCTAACTTATCCCTGATATTCCCTTTTGTTCCACCTGACCCTCCCTCCTTTCTCACCAACATAAAACCCATCACATTTCTACCTCTTTTCAGTTCGGGACAAGAGTCATATTGGATGCAAAATACTAACTCTGTTTTGCTCTGCACAGATGCTGCCAGCCCTGATGAGTTTTCCAGCATTTTGTTTTTATTGCAAATGTTACACTCTTATTCAAAAAGGGATGCAGAGCAACTACAGGCCAGTCACTTTAACCTCAGTGTTGGGAAAGCTTCCAGAAATGATAATTCTGGACAAAATTAATAGACACTTAGGCAAATACTGGTTAAGGAAAGCCAGCACAGATTTATTAGGGCATACTGTGTTTGACTAACTTGCTGGAGTTTTATGATGAGGTTACAGAAAGGGTTGATGAGGGTAATGCTGTTGATGTAGTGTATATGGACTTCCAAAAGACATTTGATAAAGTGCCACTCAACAGACTTGTGAGCAAAGTTAGAGATCATGGAATAAACTAGGCAGTAGCAACAGGTATATGACATTGGCTGAACGATAGGAAATGGACAGTAGTGGTTAATGGGTGTTTTTCAGACTGAAGGAAAATTTACAGTGGAGTTCCCCAGGGGTCAGCATTAGGACCCCTGCTCTTCCTGATGTATATTAATGACCTAGGCCTTGGTACCAAACTATGAACTGTGAGGGGCATAGTACAGAATTTCAAAAGGACATAGACAGGTTGGTGGAATTGATGCACAAGTGACATGAAATTTAATGCAGGGAAGTGCGAAGTGATTTATTTTGGTAGAAAGAACATGGAGGGACAGTACTAAATAAAGGGTGCAATTCTAAAGGGGATGCAGGAGCAGAGGGATCTGGGTGTATGTGTGCATAAATCATGGAGATGGCAGGACAGGTTGAGAGCAGTTAATAAAGCATGCAACATCCTAGGCTTTATTAATAGGGACACAGAATACAAAAGGGAGGTCTTGTGGCACAGTAGGTAGTGCCCCTGTTTCTGAGCCAGAAGCTCCAGATTCAAGTCCCACTCCAGGATCTGATAGCCAAGAAAGGCGCATTCATACCACAGGCAAACAGGTTACCAACCTGCAAATACTTTCAACATATGCCAATGGTATGCTAAGAGTAGGAAAGATTCCTGGTCAGCCATGTGATGGAAAGAAAATTGGAGCCTCTACTTTCACTGCCCTTCTCGAGGGCAATTAGGGATGATGTCATGAAAGTATAATAATTCTCATAATATTATTGTGATTTATTGTAAAAGGTGAAAAGTGGGGTTTGGATAGTTTGTGTGTGTGTGTGTGTGTGTGTGTGAGTGAGAGAGATATTTAATTGAATTGGAGATAGCTGGTCTGGAGGTTTTGATTCATCAAAAGAAGCTAGGTTTGAAATGCTAAATATGTAAACATGGCTGAAGTTTTAGAAGGTGAAGTGAGGAGAATTTGCACTTTTAGATAAATCAGGGAAGTTTGAATTTCAAAGAGATGATACAATGTTACACCTAGCCAGAGAAGCTTGGCTAAGCAGTGTGTTTATTTTTTCCAAAGGTTACTGACAGTATTAGCACCATGAAAAGGTTTATATTATGAGAAAGTTAAAGTTTCAAAAATATATGGGAACAATGGAATTTGCATTAAAAAGGAAAAACATGTAGAATGGGAAAAAGGCTAATGTGTCAGAGGGGAAGGCATTGTAAGATCTACCAGAGTGTGAAAAGCCTCCAGCATTTGTACAATCAGCTATTGTTTACAGAAACCGAAGCTGGGAAAAGCCACTTTGAATTCTCTTGTCAAGGGTATTGTGGTGACTTGCCTGGGTATGTTTAAAATCTATTTGTTTTTCTACTGTTGCCTGAACGGGAGTGTAACTGAAAGCCAGGTTAATTAGGGGTTTTAGGAGTTATTATAGTAGTAATTCGTAGACCTATGTATGTCATTGAAATCTTTTCTTTTGTTAATAAATGTTTAATTTAGTTTTGTTAAAAAAAACCTCTAGAATCTTGGTGGACTTATTACTGAATTCAGGGCACACATCTTTAAATAAAGTACAAATCGCAAAATCTTTGTGACCACGTGATCAAGTTTCCCTCATGGATTTGATCCGTGTGGCACACATCATCTGCCGCATCATAACAAATGGGCAATAAATGCTGGCCTAGCCAGCAACACATCCCATAAACAAATAAAAAAATAAATTCATGACTTCTTCAAGGTAAGGGTGCAGTCAAGTTGACAGCAGTGTCGGATTAGTAACTTACGCCCATAATCTACGCTGATATTTCAGTGCCATTCTTAGGGACTACTTTGTTATCAGAGGGGCCATATTTTAGACAGGACATTACATTGAGAAGATATAAAATAAAATATCCCACAGCACTAATGAATGAACAGTGCAGTTTTATAGGTCTCCTAGGCAATACTTATCCCCTGGCCAAGGCTATCAAAAAATAATATGAACTAGTTACTAATCTTATTGCTGTTTGGGTGAGTATCTTGTGCAAACTGGCTGCTACATCTGCTTGCATACCAAAAGCAACATCACTTCAGAAGTAATTAATTGGTTCTGAACTGTCTAAGGCCATTCCAAGGGTGTGAAAAGCACTTATAGAAATAATGGTTCTGCCTTAAGAGAAATATGAAATTTGTGTGTGTCATTTAACAACATCCACAGAGTAGATCACCTCCAAATCACTCCTACTTGTTGCCACATTTAGGATGCGATACTATTTGTAGTCACAGCCTATTGGCAATAGGAATTGTGAAATAAGTTACCAGGGAAATTTATTGAAGCAAACAAAATCCATGGGCTCGGGAGATGGCTGAATGAATTTCTGAAGAGAAGGGATTGATCAATATGGTTGGTACGATGAGCGAGCTGGGGAAGAGAGGCAGGTGAAGTTAGGACTAATTGCATGTCCTTAATTATTATTTTAAACCCTAAATAGTCAAATATCAAATTCATAGAAATCAAGAGCAAGTGATTAATGGAAAATAAAGTGTTGTAGCATGGCAAATGGAACACGAAAGAGGTGACAGTACTGCGTTTTATGAGCACTATGTAATGTGTTAAGTTATCCATTGAAAATTATGTTTCCAAAAACACCTGCAGAAATTTGCAAAAAATCATACAAGGATGAAACCTGATCTTGCATAGAGTGCAATTAGAGAATCAGCAATGTAGAATCATACAACATAGAGGGCTTGAAGTGCTTTCACCATGAGAAGCATAGGGCTGCTAACTTTGTCTTATCCATGATCCCACGTTCCCAGTGGCAAAGTGATAAAACCAGGAATTTGACTTATTCAATCACCAGAAACTATTGGGCTCGATTATAAAAGGACAAAACAACAGATTCATAAAATTCTAGAATCCTATTAATATAAAGAGGTTGATTTAACCAATAACCATAAAATGTTGATAATTTTTTAAAAAATTAACTTTTCTCTAGTATTCTCAATGCCAAGTAAAAATATTACTACAAACACCCTTCCACTAATTCTTATTCACAGATGCTTTTTAGCTTTGTAGACCAAGGTCAGCCAGCCATTAGAAAAAGCTTCAATAAGGTAATATAATCAGTATAAAGAAGCAGTTCCACTGAAGTCAATTCACATTCTGCTGAAATACAGCACCCTCTATGGCTCTGGTTAGCACAACACCTTTGTAACCTGCCAAAAACAAACCTATCCACAACAAGGTTATTTACTTAGTTACACTATTATAGTTGGTTTGGCTCAGAGGTACATCATCAGCACTAGAAAATTGCAAAACTCGTGTCTTTTGGACTGTGTTAATTTCAGCAAGGTATTTTTTAAAATGTAGTAATTCTGAGGAGTATGGAGTGAGTGAGACACAATATGGTACTCATGATTTTTCAAAGCACAAGTTCTCCAGTCACAGCCATGTTGTCAAAAGTACAGAGAACAGGTATTTCACAGAGAAAGGAAAAATAAACCTAAGGTACAGCCACTCACTCTCATGCGCCTTGCACCTATGGTGCCTTTTTTAACACGCAACTATGAAGTGCCTTGGAATGTTTTCCTACATTGAAAATGCTACAAAAGTGCAATTTGTTACTTGTCATGATCACTTTATCTTGAACCAAAAAGGTTATAAGTGTAGCCAAGAAAAAAAATTAATACGATAGTGAATAGTTACAACCGCAAAGCATAAGGCAAAGGATGCAAAATTGGTATGTTACTTAGGAAGTTGCATTATCTGACTATCCAAAGCTAGTTAAAAACAAAAAAACTGCGGATGCTGGAAATCCAAAACAAAAACAAAAACAGAATTACCTGGAAAAACTCAGCAGGTCTGGCAGCATCGGCGGAGAAGAAAAGAGTTGACGTTTCGAGTCCTCATGACCCTTCGACAGAACTTGAGTTCGAGTCCAAGAAAGAGTACCTTTCTTGGACTCGAACTCAAGTTCTGTCGAAGGGTCATGAGGACTCGAAACGTCAACTCTTTTCTTCTCCGCCGTGCTGCCAGACCTGCTGAGTTTTTCCAGGTAATTCTGTTTTTGTTTTTGTTTCCAAAGCTGGTTAACTAACAGAGAGAAAGGTAACACTGACAGTTATCCTATTTGTATTAAGACATTCTTTTTACTTCAGAACCAACAAAAATCACCACCACACATGAACTGGCAGGTTGACAATCAAAGACATTTCGTTTCACTAGTTCTAGGGCCGATGCATACACAACTGATAAAAAACAGTCTTAACCTTATTTATAGCAGCATTCAATATTAAATATAATCTTCCAAAGAACATGCTGTGCTTGTGTGACAAGTGAAATTTTATATCCGAAACGTTGCTCCTTTATTTTTTAATATGTTTTGAATAGTTAGGCCAGTTGAACAATCTGGAAGGGAGGATGAAAAAAGTTTTGAAAGCATTAACTTAAAAGGAGGGATATCAAGAATTTGAATAAGGAAAAGAAGTATGTACTATAAGTCCTGAATTTAGACATGGTATACAAGCAGGAGCACTTGCCAACAACAAGTAGTATCGCAAAGATGTTTTATGGAGAGGAGGAGGTTACAGGTTAGCTTCATAGTTTCAGTTTGAGGTTTTTAGTCCTCACTGTAACAGTCCATAAGCTTGTTAATTTCATAATTATAGACAAGTTCTAAGTTAAGTTCTCTCAGAATCTCTCAGTACAGAAGTGTCCCTTTGGCCCATCGAGTCTGCACTGACACACCTGACCTACGTACCTAATCCCATTTACCAGCACTTGGCCTATAGCCTTGAATGTTATGACATGCCAAGTACTCTTCCAGGTACTTTCTAAAGGATGTGAGGCAACTCGCCTCCACCACCCTCCCAGGCAGTGCATTCCAGGCCATCACCACCCTCTGGGTAAAAGAGTTTTTCCTCACATCCCCCCTAAACCTCCTGCCCCTCATCTTGAACTTGTTTCTCCTCGTGATTGACTCTCTAAGGGGAACGGCTACTCCCGATCCACCCTCTCCATGCCCCTCATAATCTTGTACACCTCGATCAGGTTGCCCCTAAGTCTTCTCTGCTCCAACGAAAGCAACCCAAGTCTATCCAACCTTTCTTCATAACTTAAATGTTTCATCCCAGGCAACATCCTGGTGAATCTCCTCTGCACCCCCTGCAGTGCAATCACATCCTTCCCATAATGTGGCGACCAGAACTGCACACAGCACTCCAGCTGTGGCCTCACCAAGCTTCTATACAACTCCAACATGACCTCCCTACTTCTGTAATCTATGTCTCGATTGATAAAGGCAAGTGTCCCAAATGCCTTTTTCACCACCCCACTAACGTGCCCCTCCGCCTTCAGAGATCTATGGACACACAGGCCAAGGTCCCTTTGTTCCTCTGAACTTCCCAGTATCATGCCATTCATTGAATATTTCCTTCTCAAATTACTCCTTCCAAAGTGTATCACCTCACACTTTTCAGGGTTAAATTCCATCTGCCACTTATCTGCCCATTTGACCATCCCATCTATATCTTCCTGTAGCCCAAGACACTCAACCTCACTGTTAACCACCTGGCCAATCTTTGTGTCATCCACGAACTTACTAATCCTACCCCCCACATAGTCATCTATGTTGTTTATATAAATGACAAATAATAGGGGACCCAGCACAGATCCCTGTGGCACGCCACTAAACGCTGGCTTCCAGTCACTAAAGCATCTTTCTGTCATCACCCTCTGTCTCCTACAACTAAGCCAATTTTGAATCCACCTTATCAAATTACCCTGTATCCCATGTGCATTTGCCTTCTTTACAAGTCTCCCATGTGGGACCTTGTCAAAGGCTTTGCTGAAATCCATATAAACTACAT
This sequence comes from Carcharodon carcharias, assembly GCF_017639515.1. Lineage (NCBI taxonomy): Eukaryota > Metazoa > Chordata > Chondrichthyes > Lamniformes > Lamnidae > Carcharodon > Carcharodon carcharias. Next base: position 51,651,050 of record NC_054471.1, on the reverse strand, counting down.
CAACTGCACTGTCCTCATCTACACACCTGGTCACCTCTTCAAAAAATTCAATCAAATTTGTTAGACATGACGTCCCTCTGACAAAGCCATGCTGACTATCCCTGATCAAACCTTGCCTCTCCAAGTGGAGATAGATTCTCTCCTTCAGAATTTTCTCCAGTAGTTTCCCTACCACTGATGTGAGACTCACTGGTCTGTAGTTCCCTGGCTCATCTCTACAACACTTCTTAAATAGCGGAACCACATTAGCTGTCCTCCAGTCTTCTGGCACCTCCCCCGTGGCCAGAGAGGAACTAAAAATTTGGATCAGAGACCCTGCGATCTCCTCCCTTGCCTCTCTCAGCAGTCTGGGACACAAATCATCCGGACCTGGAGATTTGTCCACTGTTAAGCCTGCCAACAGCTCTAATACCTTGTCACTCCCTATATCAATTTGCTCAAGAACCTCGCAGCCTCCTCCCCAAGTTCCATACCTTCATCCTCATTCTCTTGGGTGAAGACGGATGTGAAGTATTGGTTCAACACTCTAGTGATGTCCTCTGGCTCCACTCATAGATTGCCCCCTTGGTCCCTTATGAGCCCCACTCTTTCCCTGGTTAAACTCTTGCCATTGATATACTTATAGAATATCTTGGGATTTTCCCTACTTTTACCAGCTAGAGCTTTCTCATACCCCCTCTTTGCTCTCCTAATTGCTTTCTTAAGCTCCACCCTGTACTTTCGGTACTCCACTAATGCCTCTGCTGATTTGCTTCCCTTGTACCTGCTAAAAGCCTCTCTTTTCCTTCTCATCATATCCTGAACATCTCTGCTCATTCATGGTTCTCTGGGCTTGTTACTCCTTCCTGTCACCCTAGTGGGAATATGTTGAGCCTGTAACCTCCCCATTTCCTTTCTGAACACCCCACCCCGCCACTGCTCCTCTGTAGATTTCCCCACAAGTAGCTGTTCCCAGTCTATCTTGGCCAGATCCTGCCTTATTTTACTAAAATCCACTCTCCCCCAATCCACAACATCTTTTTGCAACTTGTCTATTTCTTTGTCCATAACAAACTTAAACTGTACCATGTTGTGGTCGCTATCACTAAAATGCTCTCCCACTGCCTCCGCCACCTGTCCGGCTTCATTCCCCAGAATTAGGTCCAGCACTGCACCACCCCTTGTTGGAACCTCTACATGTTGACCTAAAAGGTTCTCCTGTACACATGTCAAGAAATCAACTCCATCCAAGCCCTTAACACTGTCTATCCCAATTAATGTTGGGAAAGTTGAAATCACCTAATATAATTACCCTATTTCTATTGTTTTTACACACCTCCACAAATTGTGCACGTAATTGCTTCTCAATTTCCCGCTGACTATCTGGGGGTCTATCATAAACACCTAACAATGTGGCTGCCCTTTTTGTATTCCTAAGCTCTACCTACAAAGCTTCATTCGATGTCCCCTCCAAGATATCATCTCTCCTTACTGCAGTAACTGACTCCATAACTAATAATGCAATGCCTCCTCCTCTTTTACCCCCTCCCCTGTCTCGCCTGAAGATTCTATATCCCGGAATGTTGAGTAGCCAATCTTGACCCTCCCTCAACCACATCTCACCATGAAGAAGGTTGCAAATTTGAATTAAGTTATTCAAAACGTTATGTTGCATCTCTAATCTCTAAAATTATCAAAGATATTGTGGATCATTTACAATTTGTGATTTGGTCTGTTGAGAACGTGTAGATTTAGAAGCCAAGCTTTTGTACAAGGAACACATTGTGGAATACAAAATGCAACTGAGAATTGTGTTCATAGCAACATAAATAGGAACATGCCAAAGACAGGGAAAAAACTCACATATGGGAGCACAGGAAAGGGAAACATGGTACAGAGCAAAAATCTAAAATGTAACATAACAGTGCATTATATTATGTAATGTAATCTGAAAATATTGAAAATGGATGGTTATACTTTTATCTATGTCAAAAGGAAGTTCTAGCTGCTGAGACCACTGAAGCCTGACAATTGCGCAAGCTCAAAAGATCATAGAGTCTGATATGTGGGCTTTTGAAAGACCACAATATTTGTGTAATGTAACGCTCTGTGCTTTTTCATAATGATTCTTGGAAGGTAGAGAATGAAACTGGAGCTACAAGTAGCTGTCAAACTGTACAATCATCACCGTCAAGTTTTAGACAATTGTGTTTCTTACATGTAAACGCATTTCATCTGCAGTGCATTAATATATCATATTCACTGAAGGATCATGCACGTGTGTAATATTCAACTGTTAATTCTGGGCAGCCCTTTGAAGGCAACAATTTAAAATGCTCCAGAGGGAATATGTATTATGCTTAGAAATTCCTGAAGTCAATAAATTTAAGCCCGACAGGGAATTTTACCAGCCCCTTGCCGGATGTTTTTGGATTCAGGGTGCAAGTAAAATCCAAGAAAAATGCATCATGCCAGTGCCATGATGTTTCACACCTTCTCTTGCTTTTCCTGGAGGCAGCTTCATTGTGGTGAATCCAACCTGCCCAACAGCGGCAAGAAACCAATTAAGCTTATTTCAACGGCCAACGAGCAGCAATTTTCCAACAGAAATACAATTTTGATAGCGTCACACATGCCTATTGCTGTCAAAGAACCTCAACTACTCGGAGGAGATGGCTGCAAAGTGGAAGATCGGACAAGATGCAATCTGAACGTTTTCTTGGGGCCATTTCACTCTACCTCCTTTGAGGTTTGAAGCTTTTGCCTTAGCAGCATACTGATACTCCAGCAACAGCGAAGACTGTCGACATGCTGATTGGTTCTCCCTCCTCCTCAACCTTTCTGCTAACCATAATTGAATGGCAAACTTGGTGGCAACTTGCTATTTGTCATTGGCCGGATTACAGACCCTTAAATGGTACCGATGGCCAAAAATATTCGAAGTCTGGAAAGTTCAACCCTATAGGTCAGATGAACTCAGGATGAAACCTCTAACTATATTTTATATCTATAACAAAGCATAACATGTGGAGCGTGCCAAATGCAAGTGCTGAACAAATTCTCAAGTATGAGTGCTCGCAGAATCATAGCGAGCGATCCTTTGTCACTTTCATGAATTGGACACATAACCAGCACATCGCTTTAACATTTTGACATTGCATTCTCATTCTTTAAACAGGACTGTGATCAAATGACTGGAAGTGGTTAAGTGTTGTGTGAAAATGTACAAGTTATTTCACTGAAAATGATTTCCACGGAAACCGAGATTTTTAACAGATGGCCGATCAGATATCGGTTGCCTTAAACTTTCATCCAATGTCAAGATTCACCCGTGTCCCCAGAGGGACTACATGACCTACCTTAACCAAATGTACATCACCAGATATGCATCAGGTTAAATTATTTTTCCTACCATACCTAATTTGGGCAGGAAATATTTGCAGCCATTCCTCCCTGATGTCAGTAGGGCTTACAATCAACAATATTCCAATGTACCAGCATACTGATGGGCTTCACCAATGTGCCATTCAGTCACAAATCTAAGTGTGAGTTAACCAGTTTGTAGAAAACATTTGCAATCATCACCAAGTCACTTAAAACCACAACCATATTAGTGTTTTATCCATTGAATTACATGGGAACAGAAGTAATCCATTCAGTCCCTCGAGCCTGTACCACCATTCAATTAGATTACGGCTCATTTGTACCTCAACTCCATTTGCCTAGCTTTCTTCCATATCCATTGATATCCTTAAGTAATAAAACTCCATTGATCTCACACTTGAAAATTTCACAGTCTTCTGAGTGGAGAGAATACCACATTTCAGCTACCCTTTATATGAAAAAGTGCATTCAAATTTCTCCCTAAAACTGTCCAGTACTAATTTTAACTTTGTGCCCCATTGCATTAGATTCCCTACCAGAAATACCCCCACTGCATCTACTCAAGTGTAATCCTTTGACCATTTTAAATACACGTCCTTATAAACACAATGAATACAGCTCAAATTTATTAAACCTATGCTGAATTTAATCTGTTAAGTGCTGGTATCACTGTGATAAGCATGCACTGTAGCCCTTTCAGCTAATATATGCTTCATGAGGGACACTGCCCAGAACTGAAAACGATACTTCAGATGCAGTCTGACCAAGGCTCTGTACAAATGAAGCACAGCTTCCTTCTATTTGCAATACAACCCTTGAGGTAAATGCCAACATCCCACAAATATATTTGATTAAATTTTGTATCTCTGCACTAGCTTTTAGTGATTTGTGTACTTGGACTCTGAAATCCTTTTGTTCCTCCACAGTTCCTTGTCTCTTGCCATTGTGAAAACATGCTGATGTGTCTTTAATGGGTCAAAAGTGGATGACCCCTATTGACCTCCATTTGCTACAGTATCACCCACCCAGTTAGTCTATGTCTCCTTTTAATTTCCTCGTTCTATCTATACATATATAGTGCACAGTTCAAATCACTGGGAAATGCCACATATTAAAAATGTATTCGTTCATGAGGTGTAAGCATCTCTGGCTAAGCCAGCATTTATTGCCAGTCCCTCATTGCCCTTGAGAAGGTGGTGGTGAGCTGCCTTCTTGAACTGCTGCAGTCCATGCGGTGCAAGGTACACCCACAGTGCTGTTAGGAAGGGACTTCCAGGATTTTAACCCAGCGATAGTGAAAGAATGGTGATACAGTTCCAAATCAGGATGGCATGTGGTTGGAGAGGAACTTACAGGTGGTGATGTTCCCATGCATCTGCTCCCTTGTCCTTCTTGGTGGTAGAGGTCACAGGTTTGGAAGGTGCTGTTGAAGGAGCCTTGGTGAGTTACTACTGTGCAGATTGTATATGGTGCACACTGCTGCCACTGTGTCAGTGGTGGATGTGGTGCCAATTTATTCTGTATGGTGTCAAGCTTCTTGAGTGTTGTTGAACTTATCAGACAACTGGACAGTATTCCATCACACATGGAATTTGCCAATCAATGTACATTACCCTGATCTCAACTCTTCATCTGCTATCATCCATTCAATGTGGGTTCAAGTCCCACATCTTGGATCTGAAAAGAAAAATCCAGGCTGGTACTCCAATGAAGTATTGAAGGAGTGTTGCACTATTGGAGGAGCCATCTTTTGGCTGAGGTATTAAACCAAGAAGCTGCCTGCTCTTTCAGATGGCCATAAAAGATCCCATACCACTATTTCAAAAGGAGGGTAGAGGAGTTATCCCTGGTGTCCTGGCTAATATTTACCCCTCAATCAACATGAACACAAACAGATGATCTGGTCATTATCACATTACTGTTTGTAGGAGCTCGTTGTGCACAAACTGGCTGTTGCTTTTCCTACATTAAAACATGCACTACATTTTCACTGGCTGTAAAGTGCTTTGGGTCATCCTACAGTTGTAAAGTGCTAAATAAATACAAGTCTTATTTTTTCTCAGTAACCAACCCAGCAAAACCTCCAATTCTATGCACTCTCCTTTATGCTAATAATCTCTTGTACAGAACCTTATTAAATGCCTTCTGATAGTCCATATAGAAAATGTCCATGGCGGTGGTAGGCTCCTCGTCATTCAAGTATGTCCAAGCTGTAAGAGACTTCATTTGTCTTCTGTGGATCCTCTCATGACTGAAGAAATCCGCAGGCAAGTCCACAGAACTGGCAGTTCATTTTGTTGTTGCTGGTGCTTGGGGGAACTTCTGCAGCTACGCAACCTTTGACCTTCTTCTGGGCATACTGGATTTTGCAAGTTTGGCATAGATAGTCCTTGAAGCATGCTAAACCAAATTTCATTGCTTGCCTCCAATATGGACCAGTTGGTTGCAGTGTTTTCCCAACAGGGGTGGTTGGCAATGCAGAAGTTTGTAAGGCTGTTTCGCAGGGTGCTCTTGTATTGTTTACGCTGACCACCTTGAAATGTACCCTGAGACAGTTCCCATAGAAGATCATCTGCTTGGAGATTCTGTAGTCATCTATGTGGGGGACATGGTCTACCTATTTAAGATGAATTTTCTCCAGGGTGGTCTCCACATTGTGGAGCTCAGTGTGATGAAGGGCATTCTTGTTTAAGATTTTTTTTCCTGCCATCAAAGTCTCATGACAGACCTCAAGTTTCTTTTGTGGAAGAACTTTGATGTGGCACCTATAGGAGATCCAGGATTCTGTGCCATACAGCAGCATGGTAGGACTTGTGGTTGCATGTGTGATTTCAATCTTCAGCTTAATGCTTCCGGACACGATTACAGAGCTAGCCAAAGGCAGAACTTGTTTTCTGGATGCACACACTAATATCTTCATCAATAGCGGCATCCCCAGGGACGAAACCAAGGTATGGGAATTTTTTTAAAAATTCATTCACGGGACGTGGGCTTCACTGGCTGGGCCAGCATTTATTGCCCATCCCTAGTTGCCCTTCAGAAGGTGGTGGTGAGCTGCCTTCTTGAACCGCTGCAGTCCATGTGGTGTAGGTACACCCGCAGTGCCATTAGGAAGTGAGTTCCAGGATTTTGACCCAGCAACAGTGAAGGAACGGCAACATGTTTCCAAGTCAGGAAGATGAGTGACTTGGAGGGGATCGTCCAGGTGGTGGTGTTCCCATCCATCTGCTGCTCTTGTGCTTCTAGGTGGTAGCAGTCGTGGGTTTGGAAGGTGTGGTCTAAGGAACCTTGGTGAATTCCTGCAGTGCACCTTGTAGATGGTACACACTGCTGCTACTGTGCGTCGGTGGTGGAGGGAGTGAATGTTTGTTGATGTGGTGCGTGGGCTGCTTTGTCTTGGACGGTGTCCAGCTTCTTAAATGTTGTAGGAGCTGCACTCATCCAGGCAAGTGGGGAGTATTCTATCATGTTCCTGATTGTGCCTTGTAGATGGTGGACAGGCTTTGGGAAGTCAGGAGGCGAGTTACTAGTCGCACAATTCCTATACTCTGACCTGCTCTTGTAGCCACATTATTTATTTGGCTCATCCAGTTCAGTTTCTGGTCAATGGTAACCCCCAGGATGTTAATAATGGGGGGTTCAGTGATGGTAATGCCATTGAACACCAAGGGGTGATGTTTGGATTCTCTCTTGTTGGAAATGGTCATTGCCTGACACTTGTGTGGTGCGAATGTTACTTGCTACTTGTCAGCCCAAGCCTGGATATTGTCCAGGTCTTGCTGCATTTGGGCATGGACTGCTTCAGTATATGAGGAGTCGCGAATGGTGCTGAACATTGTGCAATCATGAGTGATCTTCCCACTTCTGACCTTATGATGGAAGGAAGGTCATTAATGAAGCAGCTGAAGATGGTTGGGCCTAGGACACTACCCTGAGGAACTCCTGCACTAATGTCCTAGAGCGGAGATGACTGACCTCCAACAACCACAACCATCTTCCTTTGTGTTAGGTATGACTCCAACCAATGGAAAGTTTCCCCCCGATTCTATGTTTTGCTAGGGCTCCTTGCTGCCACACTCACACTTCAAGGGCAGTCACTCTCACCTCACCTGGGGAGTTCAGTTCTTTTGCGCATGTTTGAACCAAGGCTGTAACGGGGTCAGGAGCTGAGTGGCCCTGGTGGAACTCAAACTGGGCATCAGTGAGTCGGTTATTGCTAAGCAAGTGCCACTTGATAGCACTGTTGATGACCACTTCCATTACTTTACTGATGATCGAGAATAGACAGATAGGGCGGTAATTAGCTGGGTTAGATTTGTCCAGCTTTTTGTGCATAGGACATACCTGAGCAATTTTACACATAGCCAGGTAGATGCCAGTGTTGTAGCTGTGCTGGAACAGCTTGGCTAGGGGCGCAGCAAGTTCTGGAACACAAGTCTTCAGTACTATTGCCAGAATGTTGTCAGGGCCCATAGCCTTTGCAGTATAGAGTGTCTCGATATCACGTGGAGTGAACTGAATTGGCTGAAGACTGGCATCTGTGATGCTGGGGACCTCCGGAGGAGGCAGAGATGGATCATGCACTTGGCACTTTTGGCTGAAGATTGTTGCGAATGCTTCAGCCTTATCTTTTGCACTGTTGTGCTGGGCTCCTCTATCATTGAGGATGGGGATATTTGTGAATCGTCCTCCTCCCGTGAGTTGCTTAATTGTCCATCACGATTCAGGACTGGATGTAGCAGGACTGCGGAGCTTAGATCTGATCCGTTGGTCGTGGGATCGCTTACCTCTGTCTATCACTTGCTGCTTCTGCTGGTTGACATGCAAGTAGTCCTGTGTTATAGCTTCACCAGGTTGATGCCTCATTTTAGGTATGCCTGGTGCTGCTCCTGGCATTCCCTCAAGCAATCTTCATTGAACCAGGGTTGAGCCCCTGGCTTGATGGTGATGGTAGAGTAGAGGATACGCTGGGCCATGAGGTTACAGATTGTGTTCGAGTATAATTCTGCTGCTGCTGATGGCCCTCAGCACCTCATGGATGCCCAGTCTTGAGTTGCTAGATCTGTTCGAAATCTCTCCCATTTAGCAAGTGGTAGTGCCACACAACAGGACGAAGGGTATTCTCAATGTGAAGGCGGGACTTCGTCTCCACATTGATTGTGCGGTGGTCACTCCTACCAATCCTGTCAGGGTCAGATGCATCTGCGGCAGGCAGGTTGGTGAGAAAGTATGTTTTTTCCTCATGTTGGTTCCCTCACCACCTGCTGCAGTGGAGGCACGCAGTCTGGAGAAATTGAAGAGCTTCCCTGAATGGAACCTAATGTTGATGCCTGCAGACAAATCTCTGGTGGCTTCCTTAAGCATTGCAGCAAAGAAGAGGTTGAAGAGTTGGGGAGCCACAACACATCCTTGTTTTAAGTCATTGGTTACCGCAAAGGCATTGGACATCGCGCTGCAAACACAAACATGTCCAGCCATGTCATCATGCAGTCAGTGCAGGACATTGACAAAATAGTTTGGGAATCTTAGCTTGGAGAGCAAGTGTCATGCACCAGGTTGACTCACACTGTCAAAAGCTTTAAATAGGTCTAGGAACAGTGTATGTAGGTGCTGCTTTACTTACAGACATCTTCAAGAATATCCAGGATCGGCATAAAGTTCCACAGGGCCTCAGGAACGCAGACACAGTCAGCATCAAGAAGCAGAAAGTATCTGAAAATGTATGTGGCAACTACTGAGGAATAAGTCTTCTCTCTATTGCAGGAAAGATCCTCACAACAATTCTATTAAGCTGTTTACTAGACAGCCTCATAGATGTTGTCCCCTGGAATCGTTTTGTGGTTTTAGGGTTAACCATAGATATGGTGTTTTCAGCAAGGAAACTACAAAAGTAAATGCAGAGGGCAACAACGCCCATGGACACTCCCCTCCCTGTTTACCTGGCTAGTGACCTCTTCAAAAAATTTAACTTAATTACTTAGCCAGGTATGACCTACCCTTACAAATCCATGTGGACTCATTGATCAGTTCACACTTGTTCAAATGCACAGCTACTCTGTCCCTGCTATCAGCTCTGTCCTCGTGGGTAGATTCCAGATAGACTGGAGCTGATCCAAAGTTAGAGTAAATTTAGCTTCGGTTCAGCTGCTTTAATGCTTGCTGGCATTGAATCAAAATGTACTTAAATAATATGAATAATTTACAAATAGCAATTCATTTAACTTGTGCCTAGATTGAGATTTGTCTTCAGATAGCAAGCGGCTGGTTATCTGATCTTCCCTCTTTCATTTTCCTCTTTCCAAAATTCTGAAGCCGAATGGACAAACTAAGGCGACTTATTTAAGTGGAGAGAAACTTCAGAATGCTTCAGTGCAGAGGGATCTGGTTGCATGAATCGCTGAAAACTAGTATGTAGGTACAACAGGTAAGAAGGAAGGCAAACTGAATTTTGGCATTTATTGCTAAAGGAATAGAGTATAAAAATAGGGGAGCTCTGTTGCAACTCTACAAGGCATTGGTGAGACCGCACCTGGAATACTGTGCACAGGTTTGTTCCCCTTACTTGAGGAAGGATGTAGTTGCATTGGAGGCGGTTCAGAGGAGGTTCACTAGATTGATTCCAGAGATGCGGGGCCTGTCTTATTTGTCTTATGAGGAGAGATTGAACAGTTTAGGCCAATATTCGCTAGAGTTTAGAAGGATGAGAGGAGATCTAATTGAGGTATATAAGATGCTAAAAGGGATAGACAAAGTAGACATGGAGCTGATGTTTCCCCTTTTGGGGCATTCTAGGATGAGGCGCCATAGTTTTAGGCTAAGGGGTGGTAGATTTAAATGAGAGTAAATTACTTTTCTCAAAGGGTCAGGAATCTGTGGCATTCACTACCTCAGAGTGCAGTGGATGCTGGGACGTTGAATAAATTTAAGGAGGAGATAGACAGATTTTTATTTAGTAATGGGTTGAAAGGTTATGGGGAGAGGGCGGGAAATTGGAGTTGAGGCCGAAATGAGATCAGCCATGATAGTATTGAATGGCGGGGCAGGCTCAAGGGGTTAAATTGCCTACTCTTGCCCCTAATTCTTATGTTCTTAAACTGTCCTCAGCCCAACCATCCTCAGCTGCTTTATCAATGACCTTCCTTCCAACATAAGGTCATAAACGGAGATGGTCGCTGATGATTGCACAATGCTCAGCGCCATTCACGACTCCTCAGATACTGAAGCAGTCCATGTCCAAATGCAGCAAGACCTGGACGATATACAGGCTTGAGATGACAAGTAACATTTGTGCCAAACAATGACCATCTACAACAATATAGAATCGAACCATTGCTCCTTGACATTCAATGGCATTACCAACGCTGAATCCCCCATTATCAACATCTTGGGGTTACCATTGACCAGAGGAGAGAGTGAGAGGACGACTCTGGGACAGGCAGTCAGCAGCATCTAGAGGAGAGAGCGAGAGGATGACACTGGGGCAGGCAGTCAGCAGCACCTAGAAGAGAGAGCGAGAGGAGGACTCTGGGACAGGCAGGCAGCAGCACCTAGAGGGGCCGCGAGTCGAAGAGGAGCGCGGGAGGGGCCGCGAGTCGAAGAGGAGCGCGGGAGGGGCCGCGAGCCGAAGAGGAGCGCGAGGGGGGCCGCGAGCCGAAGAGGAGCGCGGGGGGGGCCGCGAGCCGAAGAGGAGCGCGGGGGGGGCCGCGAGCCGAAGAGGAGCGCGGGGGGGGCCGCGAGCCGAAGAGGAGCGCGAGGGGGGCCGCGAGCCGAAGAGGAGCGCGAGGGGGGGCCGCGAGCCGAAGAGGAGCGCGAGGGGGGGCCGCGAGCCGAAGAGGAGCGCGGGAGGGGCCGCGAGCCGAAGAGGAGCGCGAGGGGGGCCGCGAGCCGAAGAGGAGCGCGAGGGGGGCCGCGAGCCGAAGAGGAGCGCGAGGGGGGCCGCGAGCCGAAGAGGAGCGCGAGGGGGGCCGCGAGCCGAAGAGGAGCGCGAGGGGGGCCGCGAGCCGAAGAGGAGCGCGAGGGGGGCCGCGAGCCGAAGAGGAGCGCGAGGGGGGCCGCGAGCCGAAGAGGAGCGCGAGGGGGGCCGCGAGCCGAAGAGGAGCGCGAGGGGGGCCGCGAGCCGAAGAGGAGCGCGAGGGGGGCCGCGAGCCGAAGAGGAGCGCGAGGGGGGCCGCGAGCCGAAGAGGAGCGCGAGGGGGGCCGCGAGCCGAAGAGGAGCGCGAGGGGGGCCGCGAGCCGAAGAGGAGCGCGAGGGGGGCCGCGAGCCGAAGAGGAGCGCGAGGGGGGCCGGGAGCCGAAGAGGAGCGCGAGGGGGGCCGGGAGCCGAAGAGGAGCGCGAGGGGGGCCGGGAGCCGAAGAGGAGCGCGAGGGGGGCCGCGAGCCGAAGAGGAGCGCGAGGGGGGCCGCGAGCCGAAGAGGAGCGCGAGGGGGGCCGCGAGCCGAAGAGGAGCGCGAGGGGGGCCGGGAAAGAAGAGGAGCGCGAGGGGGGCCGGGAAAGAAGAGGAGCGCGAGGGGGGCCGGGAAAGAAGAGGAGCGCGAGGGGGGCCGGGAAAGAAGAGGAGCGCGAGGGGGGCCGGGAGCCGAAGAGCAGCGCGAGGGGGGCCGGGAGCCGAAGAGGAGCGCGAGGGGGGCCGGGGGCCGAAGAGGAGCGCGAGGGGGGCCGGGGGCCGAAGAGGAGCGCGAGGGGGGCCGCGAGCCGAAGAGGAGCGCGAGGGGGGCCGCGAGCCGAAGAGGAGCGCGAGGGGGGCCGCGAGCCGAAGAGGAGCGCGAGGGGGGCCGCGAGCCGAAGAGGAGCGCGAGGGGGGCCGCGAGCCGAAGAGGAGCGCGAGGGGGGCCGCGAGCCGAAGAGGAGCGCGAGGGGGGCCGCGAGCCGAAGAGGAGCGCGAGGGGGGCCGCGAGCCGAAGAGGAGCGCGAGGGGGGCCGCGAGCCGAAGAGGAGCGCGAGGGGGGCCGCGAGCCGAAGAGGAGCGCGAGGGGGGCCGCGAGCCGAAGAGGAGCGCGAGGGGGGCCGCGAGCCGAAGAGGAGCGCGAGGGGGGCCGCGAGCCGAAGAGGAGCGCGAGGGGGGCCGCGAGCCGAAGAGGAGCGCGAGGGGGGCCGCGAGCCGAAGAGGAGCGCGAGAGGGGCCGGGAGTCGAAGAGGAGCGCGAGAGGGGCCGGGAGTCGAAGAGGAGCGCGAGAGGGGCCAGGAGTCGAAGAGGAGCCAGGAGTTGAAGAGGAGTGCGAGCGGAGTCAGGAGTTGAAGAGAAGCTGGGAGAGCAGGGGTGATTGAGGGAGTTCGGTGAGGAGCGAACGAGGTGATTCTTTGAGTACCGTGAGTACGGCCGGGTAAGCATTTTCTACTTTTATTGCTTTAAATCTTTAAGGTCTTATTTTGTGGTTCATCGTTTGTAGGGGTTATATTCTGTAACAACGAGGAGCAGTGAAGAAGGGCCCGATATTAAGTATCTTCCAAAAGGTTTAATTTAATTTAAAGGAGTAAGTCATGGCAGGAGAACTCAAAGCCGTGGTGTGCTCCTCTTGTTCTATGTGGGTAGTCGGGCACATTTCCAGTGCCTGGAGCCAGCATGTGTGCGGGAACTGTCTTCAGCTGCAGCTCCTGGAAGCCGGGGTTTTGGAGCTAGAATGGCGGCTGGGGGCATTGTGAAGCATCGACAAGGTGGAGAGTATCGCGGATAGCACATATAGAGAGGTGGTCACACCGCAGGTTAAGAGTCCGCAGGCAGGAAGGGAATGGGTGACCGCCAGGCAAAGCAAGAGGACTAGGCAGGCAGTGCAGAAATCTCCTGTGGCTATTCCTCTGCAGAACAGAGAAACCACTTTGGATACTGCTGGGGGAAAGGTCTCTCAGGAGAAATCAGCAACAGCCAAGTTCATGCGGTTGGCTCTACTGCACAGGGGAGGAGTAAAAAGTGTGGGAATGCAATAGTTATAGGGGATTCAATTGTAAGGGGAATAGATAGGTGTTTCTGTGACAGCAAATGAGACTCCAGGATGGCACGTTGCCTCCCTGGTGCTAGAGTCAAGGATGTCATGGCTGCAGGGTGACCGGGGATGGGAACTGAACATCCGTGGTATTTAGTATTTCGGAAGGACAGACAAAAAAAGAAAAAGGCGGCGGAGTTGCATTGCTGGTTAAAGAGGAAATTAACGCAATAGTGAGGAAAGATATCAGCTCCAACAATGTGGAATCTGTATGGGTAGAGCTGAGAAACATTAAGGGGCAAAAAACTTTAGTGGGGGTTGTATATAGACCCCCAAACTGTAGTGGTGATGTTGGGAATGGCATTAAACAGGAAATTAGAGACGCATGCAATAAAGGAACATATGTAATTATGGGTGACTTTAACCTGCATATAGATTGGGCAAATCAAATTAGTAACAATACCGTAGAGGAGCAATTCCTGGAGTGTACTGGGGATGTTTTTCTGGACCAATACATTGAGGAACCAATGAGAGAACAGGCCATCAGGGACTGGGCATTATGTAATGAGAAAGGAATAATTGGCAATCTAGTTTTCCGAGGCCCCTTGCGGATGAGTGACCATAATATGATAGAATTCTTCATCAAGATGGTGAGTGACGTAGTTGATTCTGAGACTTGGGTCCTGAATCTTAATAAAGGAAACTACGATGGTATGAAGTGCAAGTTGGCTATGATGGATTGGGAAACGTTACTTAAAGGGATGATGATGGATAGGCAATGGCAAACCTTCAAAGAGTGCATGGGTGAACTGCAACAATTGTTTATTCCTGTCTGGCGCAAAGTATAACAGGAAAGGTGGCCAAACCATGGCTTACAAGGGAAACTACAGATAGTATTAGATGCAAAGAAGAGGCATACAAATTGGCCAGAAAAACAACAGACCTGAAGACTGGGAGCAGTTTAGAATTCAGCAAAGGAGGACCAAGGGATTAATTAAGAAGGGGAGAATAGAGTATGAGAGTAAGCTTGCAGGGAACATAAAAACTAACTGTAAAAGTTTCTATAGGTATGTGAAGAGAAAAAGATTTGGTAAAGACAAATGTAGCTCCCTTACAGTCAGAAACAGGGGAATTTATCATGGGGAACAATGAAGTTGCTGACCTACTAAATACATATTTGGTTCTGTCTTCACAAAGGAGGACACTAATAACATACCAGAAATGTTGGGGAACACAGGGTTTAGTGAAAGAGAGGAACTGAAAGAAATCAGTATTAGTAGGGAAATGGTGTTGGGGAAATTGATGGGATTGAAGGCCAATAAATCCCCAGGGCCTGATAATCTACATCCCAGAGTACTTAAGGAAGTGGCCCTAGAAATAGTGGATGCATTGGTGATCATCTTCCGAGATTCTATAGACGCTGGAACAGTTCCTACAGATTGGAGGGTAGCTAATGTAACCCCACTATTTAAAAAGGGAGGTAGAGAGAAAACTGGGAATTATAGACCAGTCAGCCTGACGTCGGTAGTGGGGAAAATTCTAGAGTCCATTATAAAAGATTTAAAAGCTGAGCACTTGGACAACAGTGGCAGAATTGGACAGAGTCAGCATGGATTTATGAAAGGGAAATCATGCTTGACAAATCTACTGGAATTTTTCGAGGATATAACTAGTAGAGTTGATGAGGGGGAGTCAGTGGGTGTGGTTTTTCGGCCTTTTTCAGAAGGCTTTCAACAAAGTCCCACATAAGAGATTGGCGAGTAAAATTAAAGTGCATGGGATCGGGGCAGTGTATTGAAATGGATAGAAAACTGGTTAGTAGACAGAAAACAAAGTGTAGGAATAAACGGGTCTTTTTCCTAATGGCAGGCAGTAACTTGTGGGGTACCGCAGGGATCGGTGCTAGGACCCCAGTTATTCACAATATATATTAATGACTTAGATGAGGGAATTAAATGTAATATCTCCAAATTTGCAGATGACACAAAGCAGTACAGGAGGGTGAGTTGCAAGGAGGATGCAGAGATGCTTCATTGTGATTTGAACAAGCTGAGTGAGTAGGCAAATGCATGGCAGATGTAATATAATGTGGATAAATGTGAGGTTATCCACTTTGGTAGCAAAAACAGGAAGGCAGATTATTATCTGAATGGCTATAAATTGAGAGAGGGGAATGTGCAATGAGACCTGGGTGTCCTTGCACACCAGTCACTGAAGGTAAGCATACAGGTGCAGCAGGTGGTAAAGAAGGCAAATGGCATGTTGTCCTTCATAGCCAGAGGATTCAAGTACAGGAACAGGGATGTCTTGCTGCAATTGTGCAGGGCCTTGGTGAGAGTACACCTGGAATATTGTGCGCAGTTTTGATCTCCTTATCTGAGGAAGGATGTACTTGCTATGGAGGGAGTGCAGCGAAGGTTTACCAGACTGATTCCTGGGATGGCAGGACTGACATATGAGGAGAAATTGAGTTGATTAGGATTATATTCGCTGGAGTTCAAAAGAATGAGGGAGGATATCATAGAAACCTATAAAATTCTAACAGGACTAGACAGGGTAGATGCAGGAAGGATGTTCCCAATGGTGGTCTAGTCCAGAACCAGGGGTCACAGTCTGAGGATATGGGGTAGACCATTTAGGACTGAGATGAAGAGAAATTTCTTCACTCAGAGAGTGGTGAGCTTGTGGAATTCGTTACCACAGAAAGTAGTTGAGACCAAAACATTGTATGTTTTCAAGGAGGAGTTAGATATAGCTCTTGGGGCGAATGGGATCATAGGGTATTGGGAGAAAGCGGGAGCACGCTATTGAGTTAGATGATCAGCCATGATCATAATGAATGGCGGAGCAGGCTTGAAGGGCCGAATGGCCTACTCCTGCTCCTAGTTTCTATGTTTCTAGAAACTGAACTGGGCTAGCCATATATATATTGTGACTAGAAGAGCAGGTCTGAGGCTGAGAATCCTGCGGCGAGTAACTCATCTCCTGAATCCCCGAAGCCTGTCCAGCATCTAGAAGGAAAAAGTCAGGATGTGATGGAATACTCTCCACTTGCTTGGATGAGTGCAGATCCAACAACACTCAAGAAATTTGACACCAACTAGGACAAAGCTTGCTTGATTGGCACCCCATTAACAAACATTCACTCCCTCTGCCACTGATGCACATAGGCAGCAGTGTGTACCATCTACAAGATGCACTGCAGGAACTCACCAAGGCTCCTTAGACAGCACCTTCCAAACCCACTATCACTACCATCTAGAAGGACAAGGGCAGCAGACACATGTGAAGACCACCACCTGGAAGTTCCCCTCCAAGCCACTCATCATCCTGACTTGGAAATATATCGCCATTTCTTCACTGTTGCTGGGTCAAAATCCTGGAACTCCCTCCCTAACAGCACTATGGGTGTGCCTACACCACATGTACCGCAGCGGTTCAAAAAGGCAGCTCATTACCACTTCTCAAGGGCAATTAGGGATGGGCAAAAAATGCTGACCTAGCCAGCGATTCCCACATCCCATGAATGAATTAAAAAAATTAGTTCATTCATATTTTGAATATGTTCTATAAGTACAGTTGACATAAAATAACAAGGCTGTTCCACTGAGGGGATTAATTTAATGGTTCCAGGAACAGTATCTGATCTATGCCTGTTACTTTTACGAGAAGCGACCATTATACACCTTCCTTTACCCATAAGTGAGGACTTAGATGTCCAAAGGAAATTCAGAATACCCCATAAATATAATTGACTACCAAGAACTTCAGTAAACCACTCACATAAATCAATTTGCTTTCCCATATTGAGTGCTGAACTTCCTCTTTTTGTTCAAGCTAATATAATGAGTCAGTTATGCTTAGTGAAAATGCAACTTTGCAGAGTGATCCATAATAAATTAGTTTAAAACACAATGACAGGCTCGAAATTCAAATAACCTGCTGATAAAAGCTGTTCATAGTAGACTTCATCCTAAATTCTAATTACTAGAATGGAAGAAGTGACAACTCAAAATTACACCTGCTGCTATCTTACCTTTATGCCACTCTCAGCACCTTCTTTACTCTTTACCACTACCATTAACATTCCTTTTGTCTTGTGTATGTGACATCTTTGTCAATCTATTCTTAGCTGTCATCTATCCCTGACCTTCTATTTTGTTCCACCTGCTCCACCCCCTCCTAAATAGCATAAAATCCATCATATTTCTACTTCCCTTTAGCTCTGAAGAAGTCATATGGACTCACAACGTTAACTTTGCTTCTCTCTCCATGGATGCTGCTAGACCTGCTGAGTTTTTCCAGCATTTTCTGTTTTCATTATCTTATAAAACATGCCCTTAGCTCTCTTGGTGAAGCTCCCAATCAACATAAACTTCAGTCCTAGACCCAAACGTTTTCACCTACTTCATCAATGACTTTTCCTCCATCATAAGGTCAGATTCACAATTCCTCGACTACTGAAGCAGTCTGTTTCCATTTGCAGCAAGACCTGGACAACATTCAGGCTTGGGCTGGTAAGTGGCAAGCAACATTTGTGTTACATTAGTGCAAGACAACGACCATCCCTGAAAAGAGAGAATGTAATCATCTCCCCATGACATTCAAAACCGGCAACCTCAGGGCCAAGGCTGATGGATTTTGGATCTTGCCAGATTTCAGGTTGGATAGTTTGGGCAGCTTGTGGATCAGGCTAAGCCAGGTTCGATGGGGTTAGGGTCACTCAAAGCGCAGGACTAAAACAGCGCACAAGTGGCAAAGCGGATAACTAGTTCGGCACCATACCACACGAATGTAGCGCCGCTTAGCTGAATTGTCCAGATAAGTTTTTTATTTTACTCAATTAAAATTGATGCATGGCACATTCTAAAAATTTCTGGTTTTTAGGCAGCCAGATTTGAGACACTGTACCTGTATTGTCACAGAATTCCACCACTATCAACATCCTGGGAGTTACCAATGACCAGAAACTGAATTTGACCAGCCATATAAATACTATGGCTACAATAGCAGGTCAGGGCTGGGAACTCTGCAACTCACTTTGACTCCCCAAAGCCTGTCCACCATCTACACGGTACAAGTCAGGGGCATGATGAAATCCTCTCCACTTGCCCGGATGAGTGCAGTGCTAACAATACTCAAGAAGTTCGACACCATACAGGACAAAGCAGCTCATTAGTCCACAATACTTGGTGGGGATGATAGATTCCTTTCTTAATAGAGCAATGAGAACCATGAACAAATTTACAGGTACAAAAACCCACTGCTGAGAGGTACAGGCAGTTAAAAATGATCCAAGGAATGCTAAATTTTGTATCAGTTTCAGCTAGGAGTTCAAAGCTGACTAAGGGGCCTAGTCAGCTGGTCAGTTTAGCTAGAAGATTATGTGTTCAAACCAGCCAGTTATCTAAGTATAGCCACAAATATTTTTAAGCAGTAATCACTAAATGTTTGCAGATCCAACACAACACCACTTTCCATCCTTATACCACCTAAAAATATCCCATGGTGTTTATAATAATAAAAGTAAGACAATAAGGTGTTCAATTCAGGAAAGGGCATGTCGCACTCAATAGTGCTCACATTAAGATGCTTAACTCTGGGTGCAACAGAGTGAACACTGACATCACAAAACTTGAATTTATAGGAATTACATGTAGCATGAATCTATTTTTAACTTCTGAGGGTTCTTAGAGGCCATGTTTTTTTTTATTCATTCACGGCATGTAGGCTTCCCTGGCTGGGCCAACAAATATTCCCTAATTGCCCTTCAGAAGGTGGTGGTGAGCTGCCTCCTTGTACTGTTGCAGTCCACGTGGTGTAGGAAGACCCACAGTTTTGTTATGGAATAAGCTCCAGGATTTTAACCCTGCAACAGTGAAGGAATGGTGATATTTTCCCAAGTCAGGATGGTGAGTGACTACAATGCCCTTAGACCTCAAAACCAACATCTGTGGCACACGTCATCCTTGTGAGGGCAATAGCATGCTTGCAGTGAATAGCTGACAGAAGTACACAAATTAAGCAGATCATGACATCAATTGGCACGCAACACTGCTTTTACAAAAGTGCTATCATTTTGAAGTTAAAAAAAATGGAGTTAATGCCATCTTTTCACCTTGCACAGCTGAACATGAAATGAGCAGCAGGAATGAACCACACCCCCACCAGCGCTGTTTAAAGAGATCAACTGCTCAAAGGTTAGTTGCTGGTTGATTTCTCCTGGCTGTTACTTCAATTCTGCCAAGTGTTTGGTATATTCTATAGTTTAATTTTTCACAAGTCTACAGGAAGTTGTGCGCAAGCGATAAAAATATTTTTGCTGACTTAAGGGCTTCTGCACCAGCCAGCTGCTTTCAAACATGATGTATTAGTGGGCATTCTCTTTTGATTATAGCAGGGAGAATGATAAGACATTGGGAGCAGTAGAAACTGCTGAGAGAGGGAGGAGGGCTCTTAACAAGCCATAGTCCTATAGGATCTTCAGGAAGTAACTTTCCTGCTTGAACCTAAGTGAAGAACAATGCATGTGATGTCCAACGTGTATGACATCAGTGCTTCAGTAAGGACATGCTCACTGAAATCTGCCACCTGTTGCAGCCATAACTGTAACCTCAAAGCAAGGAAAGGACTGCACTGTCCTTGGTCACAAAGGTGACAGTGAAAATTAATCTTTATACGTTGGGTTCCTGCCAGGCTAGAGCTGGAAGTGTTAGGAACAGTTTGTCATCAACTGTTAGGCAAGCCAGGTCTACTGTTGTTTAAGACCATAAGACATAGGAGCAGAAATTAGGCCGATCGGCCCATCGAGTCTGCTCAGCCATTCAATCATGGCTGATAAGTTTCTCAACCCCATTCTCCCGCCTTCTCTCCGTAACCTTTCATCCCCTTACCAGTCAAGAACCTATCTATCTCAGTCTTAAATACACCCAATGACCTGGCCTCCACAGCCTTCCGTGGCAATGAATTCCATCGACTCACCACTCTCTGGCTAAAGAAGTTTCTTCTCATCTCTGTTCTAAAATGTCTTCCCTTTGCTCTGAGGCTGTGCCCTCAGGTCCTAGTCTCTCCTACTAATGGAAACATCTTCCCCACGTCCACTCTATCCAGGCCTTTCAGTATTCTGTAAGTTTCAATCAGATCCCCTCTCATCCTTCTAAGCTCCATCGAGTATAGACCCAGAGTCCTCAAATGTTCCTCATATGTAAAGCCTTTCATTCCTGGGATCATCCCTGTGAACCTCCTCTGGACCCTCTCCAGGGCCAGCACATCCTTCCTAAAATATGGGGCTCAAAATTGCTCACAACATTCTAAATGTGGTCTAGCCAGAGCCTTATAAAGCCTCAGCAGCACATCCCTGCTTTTATATTCTAGTCCTCTTGAAATAAATGCCAACATTGCATTTGCCTTCCTAACTACCGACTCAACCTGCAAGTTAACCTTAAGAGAATCCTGGACTAGGACTTCCAAGTCCCTTTGCACTCCAGATTTCTGAATTCTCTCCCCATTTAGAAAATAGTCCATGCCTCTATTCTTCCTACCAAAGTGCATGACCTCACACTTCCCCATGTTGTAGTCCATCTGCCACTTCTTTGCCCATTCTCCTAATCTGTCCAAATCCTTCTGCAGCCTCCCCGCCTCCTCAATACTACCTGTCCCTCCACCTATCTTTGTATTATCTGCAAACTTAGCCAGGATGCCCTCAGTTCCTTCATCTAGATCACTAATGTATAAAGTGAAAAGTTGTGGTCCCAACACTGATCCCTGCGGAACTCCACTAGTCACCGGCCGCCATCCTGAGAAGGACCCCCTTATCCCCACTCTCTGCCTCCTGCCAGACAGCCAATCTTCTATCCATGCTAGTACCTTGCCTCTAACACCATGGGCTCTTATGTTACTGAGCAGCCTCCTGTGCGGCACTTTGTTAAAGGCCTTCTGGAAGTCCAAGTAGATAACATCCATTGGCTCTCCTTTGTCTAACCTCCTCAAAGAATTCTAACAGATTTGTCAGGCATGACCCCTTGATGAAACTATGCTGACTTTGCCCGATTTTACCATGCACTTCCAAGTATTCTGAAATCGCATCCTTAATAATGGACTCTAAAATCTTACCAACGACCGAGGTCAGGCTAATCGGCCTGTAATTTCCTGTCTTTTGCCTCACTCCCTTCTTAAATAGGGGGGTTACATTAGCGATTTTCCAGTCCTCTGGGACCCTCCCTGACTCCAGTGATTCCTGAAAGATCACCATTAACGCCTCCACTATCTCTTCAGCTATCTCCTTCAGAACTCTGGGGTGTAATCCATCTGGTCCAGGTGATTTATCCACCTTCAGACCTTTCAGTTTTCCTAGCACCTTCTCCTTGGTAATGGCCACCATACTCACCTCTGCCCCCCGACTCTCTTAAACTTTGTGGATGTCACTCGTGTCTTCCATTGTGAAGACTGAGGCAAAGTACCTATTCAGCTCCTCCGCCATTTCTTTGTTCCCCACTACTACTTCTCCAGCTTCATTTTCCAGCGGCCCAATGTCCACTTTTGCCTCTCTCTTACCCTTTATATATCTAAAAAAAACTCTTGCAATCTTCTTTTATATTACTGGCTAGTTTACCCTCATATTTAATCTTCTCCCTCCTTATCTCTTTTTTAGTTGTCCTCTGTTGGTCTTTGTAGGCTTCCCAATCCCCTGGTTTCCCACTGCTCTTCGCTGCATTGTATGCTTTCTCTTTAGCTTTTATGCTGTCCCTGACTTCCCTTGTCAGCCATGGTTGCCTCATCCTCCCTTTAGTACGCTTCTTCTTCCTAGGGATGAAGTTTTGCTGTGTTTCCCAAATTACTCCCAGAAACTCCTGCCATTGCTGTTCCACTGTCTTTCCTGCTAGGCTCATCTCCCAATCAATTCTGGCCAGCTCCTCCCTCATGCCTCTGTAGTTGCCTTTATTCAACTGCAATACCGTTACATCTGATTCCAGCTTTTTCCTCTCAAATTGCAGGGTAAATTCTATCATAGTATGGTCACTTTCTCCTAAGGGTTCCTTTACCTTAAGCTCCCTTATCAAATCTGCCTCATTACACACCACTAAATCTAGAATTGCCTGTTCCCTAGTGGGCTCCACCACAAGCTGCTCCAAAAAGCCATCTGTAGACAATCCACAAATTCCTTTTCTTGGATCCACTACCAACCTGATTTTCCCAGTCTACCTGCATATTGACATCCCCCATGATCACTGTAACCTTGCCTTTCTTACACACCTTTTCTATCTCCTGGTGTATCTTGTGCCCCACATCCTGACTACTGTTCGGAGGCCTGTACATAACTCCCATTATGGTTTTTTTAACCTTTGCTGTTCCTCAACTCTACCCACACAGATTCTACATCATCTGACCCTACATCACTTCTTGCTATTGATTTAATTTCATTTCTTACTAACAAAGCAACCCCACCCCCTCTGCCAACCTGCCTATCTTTTCGATAGGATGTATATCCTTGGATATTTAGCTTTCAGTCCTGATCCCCTTGCAGTCATGTCTCTGTAATGCCCACCACATCATACCTGCCAATTTCAATCTGCGCCACAAGCTCATATACCTTATTTCGTATACTGCATGCATTCAGTCCTGTATTTCCCGTCCCCTTTCTCATCGTCATCCCTTTATCTGATGTGCTTGAAGTTAGATTCCTAGCCATTTCCAAACACTCTGTCCTATTTTGTGTTCTGGAGACTCTAATAGCCTCTCCTGGGCTCTCCTTTCTTTTTAGTTTTTTTATAATTTTCCATGAAGTTGAATTCACCCCCCCACATGCTAACCTGCTGCTTTGTTTCCCATCAGTCATGCTTCTTGGAGTTCCCCCCCACCCCACACTTTCTAGTTTAAAGTCCTGTTGACCATCCTATTTACCCTTTTCACTAGAACATCGGTCCCAGATCGGTTCAGGTGGAGATCGTCCCAACAGTACAGATCCCTCCTGTTCCAATACTGATGCCAGTGCCCCACGAAATGGAACCCCTCTTTCCCGCACCACTCCTTTTTATCTTACTTAGCTGTCCTGATGAGTGCAAGGCAAAAATCTTTGATAGAATATCTTTTCTCAGGAATCACCGAAAGTCAGGAAGGCAAATGAAATGTTTTTCATTCTGAAGAAGAGTCATATGGACTCAAAACGCTATCTTTCTCTCCACAGATGTTGTCAGACCTGCTGAGATTTTCCAGCAATTTTTGTTTTTGTTTCAGATTTCCAGCACTTGCAGTATTTTGCTTTTATCTTATTGAAATGTTTTTGTTTATTGCAAGGGGAATGGAATATAAAATTAGGAAAGCTCTACGACAATTATACAGGGCATTGGTGAGATCACATCTAGAATACTGTGTACACTTTTGGTCTCCTTATTTAAGAAAGGTAATAATTGCATTATAAACAGTTCAGAGGAGGTTCACTCAACTGATTCTTGGGATGAAGGGGTTATCTTATGAACAAAGGTGGAGGCAGGGTCACTGAATAGGGGGCATAGTAGTATTGTCATTCAACTGGCATTCCAGAGATTCAGGGTAATGCTCTGGGGACCTGGGTTCGAATCCCACCATGGTAGATGGTGAAATTTGTATTCAATAAAAATCTGGAATTAAAAGTCCGATGATCACCACAAAACCATTGCCGATTGTCATTAAAAAATAAACATCTGGTTCATTTAGGGAAGGGAATCTGCTGACCTTACCTTAAAGCACAAGGGATTGGGGCTAGTTTATTGAGATGGATAGAAAACTGGTTGGCCGACAGGAAACAAAGAGTAAGAATAAACGGGTCTTTTTCTGAATGGCAGGCAGTGACTAGTGGGGTACCTCAGGGATCGGTGCTGGGTCCCCAGCTATTCATAATACATATTAATAATTTAGATGAGGGAGCTAAATGTAATATCTCCAAATTTGCAGATGACACAAAGCTGAACCACCTGTGGTGCCACAAACTTGGTTCTTGCTGCAGTCCTCTGAGGAAACATCTTGCTCACCAGTATCCAAAATTGAAAAGCGATCAGAGAGCAAGATAGCCTTAGGGGATCCCTACACTACTTGCCTGTTTCTCTTGGATACTCTGGCAGTCATCCATTCCCTGTCAGTGTACTTCTTAGCCTCCTCTCTAAATCATCTCTCTAAAAGTGCGATCCACATAACCCTCAGCCTTGTGGATACAACACAGCGACTCCAACTGCCGCTCAAGCTCCGCAACTTGGAGCTCAAGTTCCTGCAACTGATGACACTTCCTGCAGATGTAATCATCGAGGGCACTTTGTGCCTGCACGACTTCCAACATGCCACAAGATGCACATTCCACATGGCTGAGCTGCACTGACATACCTTATACTTTATATAAAGTGTTTACTACAGTATTTACTAATTTATTTTAATTATTTTAATTAAGAGCTATTCCTATGTCTACTACAATTTACTGTGTTTATCTCTGTCTTGCTCCTTCTTGCGCTCTTTTAACTCTCCAGCTCCGCAATCAGTCTTGCCCCTTTCATGCTCTTTTAACTCTCTGGCTCCGCTGTCAGTCTCAGATATTTAAAAAGAGAGCAGGTAGGCCAAATAATTATGGGCCAGTCAGTTTGACCTCAGTCATGGGTAAATTATTGGAATCAATTCTGAGGGATAGGATAAATTGTCACTTAGAAAGGTAGGGATTAATCAAAGATAGTCAGCATGGATTTGTTAAGGGGAGGTCATATCTTACTAAATACTGAAATTATTTGAGGAAGTAACATGGAGGATTGACGAGGGTAGTGCAGTTGATATGGTCTACATGGATTTTAGGAAGCCTTTTGACAAGGTGTCACATGATAGACTGATTAAAAATATCAAAGCCCATTGGATCCAAGGGAATGTAGCAAACTGGACACAAAATTGGCTCAGTGGCAGGAAACAAAGGGTAGCTATTGATGGATGTTTGTTTGATTGTTCCCAGTGGGATTCTGCAAGGCTCAGTACCAGGTGCCCTGCTTTTTGTGGTATCCATTAATTATTTGGACGTAAATGCAGGGGATATGATCAAGAAGTTTGCAGATGATACAAAAATTGACTGTGCGGTAAGTAGCCAGGAAGATTGCTGTAGAATGCAATGGACTGACCAGATGGGCAGAAAAGCAGCAAATAGAATTCAGAGATGTTTGAGGTCATGCACTTGGGGAGGTCAAACAAGGCAAACAATTACACAATAAATAGGAAGATACAGAGAAGAGTAGAGGAAGTGAGAGACTTTGGAGCAAATGTTCACAGATCCCTGAAGGTAGCAGGACAGGTTCATAAGGTGGTAAAGGCGGCACTTGGAATCCTTTATTAGCCAAGGCATAGAATGTAAGAGCAGGGAGGTTTTTTTGGATCTATATGAAACATTAGTTAGACCACAACTTGAGAGTACTGTCTGCAGTTCTGGTCAAGTCATTACAGACAGTACAGAGATTTACAAGGATGGTGCCAGGGCTGGAAAATCGCAGCCATGTGGAAAGATTGGATAGGCTGGAGTTATTCTCCTTGGAAGTGGGGAGGCTGAGGGGAGATTTGATTGAGATGAACAAAATTGTGAGAAGCCTTGATAGAATGGGTGGGAAGGGCCTACTTAATTTAGCAGACAGGTCAGTGACTAGGAAGCATAGATTTAAAGTGATTGAAAGATTAGAGGGGGTATGAGGAAAAATCATTTCAGAGGGCTGTTTGGGTCCGGAACTCACTGGCTGAAAGGGTAGTAGAGGCAGAAGCCCTCAACTCATTGAAAAGGTGTCTGGATATGCACCTTAAATGCAGTAAACTGCAGGGTAAAGGACCAAATGTTGGAAAGTGAGATTGGGCTGGGTGGCTGGTTTTTCCACTGGCACAGACACGATGAGCCAAGTGACCTCTTTCTGTGCATAAACTTTCTATGATTCTATGAAACAGCTGAAGATGGTCAAGCCTAAGGCACTACCCTGAGAAAATCCTGCAGTGTTGTCCTGAGACTGAGATGATTGACGTCCAATAGCCACAACCATCTTCCTTTGCGTTAGGTACGACTCCAACCAGTGGAGAGTTTTCTGCCTGCTTCCCATTGACTACAGTTTTGCTAGGGCTCCCTGATGCCACACTGGGTCAAATGCTGCCTTGATGTCAAGGGCAGTCACTCTCACCTCTTGAGCTCAGCTCTTTTGTCCATGTTTGGACTAAGGCTGTAATTAGGTCAGGAACTCAGTGGCCCTGAGCAGTCAGCAGGTGATAGATGAGTAAGTGCCACTCGACAGCACTGTCAACGACACTTTCCATTAGTTTGTTGATGATCAAGAGTAGATTGATGAGGAAATAATTGGCCAGGTTGGATTTGTCCTACTTTTTGTGGACATTTGCCAACATTGATTAGCACTATTGCCAAATCCTGTGCTTTATATTTGGGGATGAACAGCTCAGTAGTTGGCAGCTGTTCTAAAAGCCTTGTCTTCTGACATTTGACCGATTCTAAAAATATAGCTATACTCCAGCCCACTAACAATTAGTTTTTCTTTAAACTTTCCTGAAAAAAAAAACTTATGCTCAAGCTACTGTTGACTCCAACATGAGAGTAATCGTGTAGTTATTTCTGAAATCATCATTCTAAACTTCAAACTATTCCAATAAAGTGTCTTTCACTGTTTCAGTCATTAGGAGTACATTTGTTGCATTCTATTCTACAAAATGCTACACATCAATGATATAAACAGAAAGTATATAATTGTAGTAACGTATTAACAATTTTACTATATGTTTGAAAATTATTTTGCTGGTAAATAATTATATACTACTAGGTCAGTGATATGTATGTCCTATTTTTATCTGGTAATTGCTTAAAACTTTACCCATAATCTTTAACTTGGGAGCACAGGTGTCAATTACCACCCCCACAATGCATTGTGCACTCTCTCTTCTCTGCAAGCGCTGAAATATCACACAGAGAAGAAATAACTCATAGTATCATGCACCAATTTTTATGTCCCCCAAACAACAAACAAGGGTATTACCAGATGCTGCGAATTAAGGATCAGAAAGCTGCCAGCTTGCTCAGAAGGTGAGCTATAACTATAAATAAAGGACATTGAATCATCAAGATTAAGCTATCGGCGGAATTTTCCACACCCGCCCGCTGCCAAGATCTTCTGGTTCCGCCGCAAGTCAAATGACTTCTGGATGGGGAACCACCTCGCCCGCGGTGGGTCCTGCCCACAACAGAGCCATAAAATCCTGGCCAATATATTAAATGCAGAGCAAAAGTTGGTGTGTATTTCCAAATACAACCTGGTTAACCAGACAATAGTACAGCACAGCAGGAGGCTAGTCAGCTCATCAAGTCTGTACTGACATTAAGTGGAGATCCAATTAAATAATTATTTTGATTTGTTCAAAGCCATTGAAAATGATCTTTTACAAATTATCAATTGCCAAATAAAAATCATAAGAGTGGCATGCACCAAATGTAACAGTACTTGCTACGTCAAAAGAAATTTTGATTAGAAGTCGAAATAAAATAGTAGTTCCTTTATATTACTGTCCTACCACTCTAAAGCAAGACAACTCCAAAAGGAAAACAATTATGGGAAAAACAGAGAATTTGTTTACGAGATAAAAGCATGCATACAATGATACAGCTATTATACAGTGAAGGCTGTCA